>NC_136070.1:860593232-861193232 GCF_964261635.1 Lissotriton helveticus | reverse complement strand
GACTAAAGTCTGCGGTGTCAGGACGACATGTACCTATAGCATATCTGGTATCTGGTGTTTGGAGTACATGTTGATAGAATCTAAAAGTTATCAGGGCAAAGTCTACTTGACACTAAGACTGGTGCATGCATCTATTCTACATGTATTGCGTGAGCTAGGAATATTAATACAGTATTTCTCTTGCATGGAGACAGAAAGACTAGACCATAGCTAAAACTGTTGATGCGGTTCAGTAGCTTAGGAATGCAAAGAAGGAAAGCTGGACTGATAACTAGAAGCATAACATACTCTTGGCAGACAGGCTGGCAGAGCCAGGCCCCGCGCTGCTTGGCAGGAAGTAAGTGAAGGGTCAGGGATGCAGGTGGGGGCTGCATCGCTCCTCGGAGTGGGTTCAGGAGACTGGAGCTTGAATCTGGTGTCCGGGCCCTTTTGAGGCCTAGAAACGGGGACAATGCGGTGAATTAACGTGCACACTGTAAAACATGGCAACATAGGCCTAATACTCGTTGCTTTCACGAGAACTGGAAACTGACATACTAACGTTGGACACGACTATAATTGCGTCTTTAATCGATCATAGGGGGATACATGCATATCGATCATGCACATATAACATAGAATGAGGAACACGTAGGCACATATAACATGGCAAAATTTACTTTTCCACAGGCGGGTTAAAAATTCCACTCGATAATTCTCTCCCCGGTGCCTCCTCGACTCACGGGTTCACACTCTGCGACTCTGGGCAATAGCTTGCTTAATCTCCACAACGGCCCCTCGCGGTGGGATGCCTGACTTTCACCTTGTGGATACCCTGCTATCTCACAGGGGAATACCAGGAAGGGTTCCCTAAGCAAGCGCCGGGACACCCACTGCGGGTAGCTGTGCGCTATATAAGCTCAACTACATTTACATTTATAGGCTTGTTAGTCCCTCCTTATCACACCCTTGTCGTCATTTGTATCCTTCCAAGGCTACTGGCCCCTTTACTTCTAGTGTTGCATGGTATACGTTGTTTAGATTGTGAGCTCTATTTTCATTCCATTGTGCAATATTTTTAATTACTTGAGAATAGTAAAGCGGACAAGTCTGGGGTACTTTGGCTAGATCAGGAGTTCTAGATTTAATTTTGTGATGAGGCTGCCGTTGTGTGGCAAGCATTGTATGTCATGTAGCTGCGTAGGTTTACAAATCCTCGCTTAGCCCTCTCCTCTGTGTTCATTCTGTTTGTCTCCTCACTTTCTTCCCAAGCGTCTCCTTCACCCGTTGGCTGTAGACATAAATAAAGGACTGGCAGAGCCACTGTGTGGCCGCCAAAGGTGAGCAGTGCCGGTACGAGCCATCGGCGCATGCATGCCCTGCCATGTCCACATTGATTTTACACCTCCCTTAGTACCGGAGCCTGAGGCAGATTCCAAGTAATTAACAAGCCCCCCAGGCTAAGAGTCTTAGCCATGGCTGGACAGCCCTAAACTCCATTTGGCACGGCGTCACGACAGGACCAATGGAGGAAAAGGAGATGGGGTCCGAGGCGCCGGGCTGGGAGTAGGCTCTGAGCCCTGAGCTGTGCCAGGGTATTTGTATCTTGAGGGAGTTCTTGCTGGAGAAGAACCAGCCCCTGGTAGCAGCCTTTCTACGTGGGGAGACAGAGGAAGAACCAGGACTGCTGGCCATGTAGGACGGCTTCCGTCAGGGGTGCTATCAGGACCTAGGGGACTTTGTAGCCAACTTCAGGCTCATGCTGGAGGGCTGCTACAGATGAAGAGGTGTGGAGCACCGGATGTCCAAGCAGACCTAGCTGCTGGAGGGCATGCTGGAGCAGAAGTTTTCTCTCATGTCCCGGTGAGAGTTTCACTTTTCATAGATGCACTGGCTGTGAACCCATCCCGCATACTCTCTGTTCATGCCACTCACTGAGCCGTCTGCTCGCAAATCCAGGTAACCGTGTATTGATCTTTGCCTGCACACACCCACCCCATCAATCTACATTTTCTTTATCATTATCTGGAAGCTCAAATCCCTACCCGTTCCTTTCTCTATCAGTTCAACCATTCTTTGCTGCCTCCAGCAGTTCTTCCACTGCTTACAGAAGCTGCTATGTGCACTTCCATTGTGTTGCAAGCTGCCTCAGCCCCTTCTCATGCTCATACCACCTGACCGTCCTAGTGTCCACCCCACCTTTTGAGTATTCATCTCACCTGTATATTGTAATTGCCCGTTTGTCCGTTCTCCACCCCCTCATCCCTTTCTCTATGTAGCTCACGTAGCTGCAAAAATTATGATGCAATTTCATTGTACATAACCGGTAACTGACAAGGAAAGCGGCAGTTTAGGGGCACTTGATATTGCTGTTTTTTTTATTTAATTTGCCCGTGAATGGAATGCAAGGGCTTACCAGATTGTCTGTGAAAATGTGTTCTCCACTTTTTAAAAGGAAATAATGTGTTCATGTTTGATCGGATCTGGAAGATTTGAGGGAGTTATGCTGGGGCAGTGGGTGGAGCGAAGATCATGAGCTAAATTTGGTAAGACTCTGGGCGTAATTTTTTTTAAATACTTGTAAAAAAAATACATAATTTGAACAAATTATTGGAAAGTGTAACATTCTTGCACCAGTTGAGTGAGGATGAGATTGAGTTGGATAGTAGAGTTAGATGTGTTGAATAGTACTGATTAAAGCAAATGGGGCTCGAATTTTGTAAGTATGCATTGGTATTGCCAGAATATACATTCACGCTTGCTTTCTTTGTAAACTCTGGATATTTTATTATGCTTTTGGTGCAGACGTATTTAAAATTACACTAAAATGATGAAAACTTAACAAAAAATAAACTTTTAACATCAGCCATAAAATGCAAAAAATACAAACACTTTTATAGAAGAAACTTAGGAAAATGTCAGATATCTGCTCTTTCAGAGTGGTGTGTAATAACATGGAAACGATTAGTTTGCTAGTTAAAAAAAAAATGGACCTTGTCGTACAGTGCCCCATATTTAGGGGTAGATAATGTCACTGTAGCTGAAGAGAAAGAGGCATTTGTAATCGGAGGCGAACGAGCCATGGGAGAGCGAAGGCCATTTGGATGTTTCTTGTCCTGTTCCACAGGCTACTCTAATCTAGTGACTAGTCTGTGTAGAGTTGCTGTAGTATTTGAGGTTACAGCCCAGGCGCTCTTGCATGAAGCTTTGCCACAAGTCAGTAGTGACAGAAGTGTCTATTGTGACTCGAGATTGCCCATTTTGAGGTTAATCAGTGGTCATAATGTAACAACATTAGACTCTCCACAACAGCTTTGCAGCGTGATCTGTTCATGGCTGATGCACTGAATCCTTGCCTATTTCTTTACAGTGCTTCAACAGAGTCCTAGCCTACCGGTGTTTCGTCTTTTTGTGGTGTAAGCCACATACGTCATCAGGGCTAGAATTTAACACAAAGAAAAAAGTCTGTATTACAATTCCAAAGTTTTGGATTGTGAGATCATTTATGAGGCAAAGAGACCACCATTGTAAATGCATATCGTAAAGAAAGAAAGGCACCTATCACAACATAAATTAATTTGTGATACCAAAGAGTATGCAGAGAATCAACTATATGCTGTGTAGCATAAAGCAACTATATTTACAGATAAGATCACCTAGTGTAGAAGATCCAAAGATACATCAATATAGTTTGAAGGAGAAGAATGTAATTAGATGAAAAGAAAAGATAAAAGGGGAAGAGACCGAAATTACAGAAACAAATAAAAGCAAAAGAAGCGAAAATCACATATTCACAAGCCACCAAAATTAGGCAAGCTGAACAACTGTGCTAATAGACAATAGGTAGCAGTGAACATACAAAAACCTTACAACATCTGAGTGTAATAAGCCATTCACCAGTTATCACATAGAATTCGAAATATGTGGTTCAGTCTCAAGCGATATATCAGTAATATCCATAAAATTCCTTTGGCCAAAAATACCTATGATCACAAATAAAAAAAACACTAAAGAGAAGATCTTGTTCACAATGTAATAACCCTGCAAAGTTAGTAAATACAACTATGGAAAATATGCTAGCTACTCACTATTAGAATCCTGTTAACCGAGAAAGTAGTCAAGATAATCCACAGTCTCCTGATTATCATGTATACTTCGGCCACCTAGTGTGAGAATTGAATTCGCATTGAGGGACCACAATTATTCAGATTCCCAATAACCTAAACTATCATATCTAAATCAGCACAGGTATGTAAAAAAGGATATTACATAATGAACGACGTGTTGTTACCATAATATTAATCACAGCTGGTAACACCGAAAACGGGCAAAAAGATATGAAGACAAACCCAACCAAGTGAAATAACAGATGACATTATACATTACCTATTTCTACTTAAAATAAGCATATAGTTTTCTTCAAACATAAGAGTTATAATTAAAGGATATCACTTATTTGGGCCTCAAGGTATTTGATATGATGACAAGTCTATCATTATAGAAGCCACATATAAAGAAAGAACGAAGTCTGAACATCGCATTACTCTAAAACCAACATTCGTTTTTAACAGTAAACGCATAACTTTTCTGCTATGTTTTCAAAATCAGTGGAGCAATCGCTGGCTAAAGTAAGCAAGACTAAGATATAAACAGGCAGTCATTACCTCAAATGTAAAGAAATCAGCTAGGAGGGTGCTCCCGCTGATGGCGTCTAGCATCAGCTCCATGTTGCTTCCCAATAAAAGTAGCAACTAAAAGTAATAGAAAAGGGACACTACCATCTATATCATCGAGTGTCCCAAAACAGTTGCCATCTTGACTGGATATAACGTACCCACGCACTCCAATGAGAACCTATAATAAGGAGCATGACACCCAATTCAAGGAGTTTCTAGTTAACGTTAACATATAAAATATTGTGTTCAAATTTTTGATCACACATAAACCTGTAAATTAACAATCATATTTGCTTAGGGAACCTGAATTGATCAATGTAAATATAAACACCATGTACATTTCTCAAACGTGGAATATAAGGCAAAATTCACCTCTAACATTGTGACTGTCATGTATATAGTTTCAGGATATAGCAAAACTATTCAATATTTATACTTATAATAAAATTCAAAACGAATCCAAGAAGTAAGCTTTGTCATATAGAGTTAGTACAGATATAATGAGAAGAAAAAATAAGCCCCAATTACTAAGATCACATACCTAAACAGTGCAAGTGACACAAAGTCACGCTGCCAAGGACAGTGGAGAGATGAGCAAATTAAGTTAACAAAATGTAAGTCCAAATCTGAAACAACTTAAAGCAGCAATCCTTTTTTAGCAAATACTAGTCATCTACACATGATTATCTTAAGCACATCCTATGGACCATACATTTTTATATTTTCCATGTAAAACAAATTTTTACAAGTGTGCATTTCAAATATTCTTAACTAAATGATGATAATACATGATGAAGAAAACAGGGAAACAAATGTATACATCTCATTTGTTGAACCATGCAGTGAAGGGTGAAGCCCCATGATTGAATAATACCAGAAAAAACAGTAGATTTTCTTGCCTAGCTCCCTAGGAAATATTGAAGCTCACTGTCAATATTCAATCCCCTTTCAACTGCACGCAATTGCATAATCCAACGTGCCTCTTTCTGCCTTAATCTCAATTCACGGTTACCCCCTCTTACGTCAGGAGGAACTGTTTCTAAACCATGAAAAGTAAAGGTTAAGTGTGCACCTTTTGCAACACACTCAATCGAATGAGCCGCAATGGGATATCTAATGTCCCTATTGTTCAGTGCCCTGAAGTGTTAGGGAACACGATCCTTGAGTTTCCTAATCGTACTACCTATGTATTTTTATTAATTTATTTATTTTAATTTTATTTTAAAGGTTTTATATAGCGCTGACTAGACCCGGAGGTATCAGAGCGCTGTACATATGTATCTGACCATAATTGCAGGTTACATTGTTACAAAGGTTGCACAGTTATTAGAGCCTGGAAACATAGTAACAAGTAAGGTCAAGACAAACAAAAAGGACATATGCGTAAGGCTAAAAGCAGGCAAGGGGAGAGAATCAGTGGAGGAGGGGGTAAGAGCAGGGGAGGTAGACAGAGAATGGAGGAGGGGAGGGTGAGAGACACAGCATGGAAAGAGGAGGGAGGGGTGACGGGGACACAAACCGGTAGACGAGTCAGAGCTGCGTCCAAAGTCCAGTAAGCTATGATCCCAGGGGAAGTGGTATCATTAACCCATCTCTGTTGCGAAAGGCTCCCTATACACAGTGGACTCTCTCACAGGGGTCTCTGAGACTCCAAGGCCTACATACCGGATCCTTCCCCAAAAAGGGGAGAGGGAGTGCTTTGGCTTTGGGTGCCATACCATACCTCAACTGTGAGTGGCTCCCTAGGAGCTGTGGACTCTCTCAGCGGGTTCGCTGAGTCTCCAGAGTAGAAATATTGGATCTTTCCCCAACAAGGGGAGAAGGAGTGCTTAGTAAAAGGGCACAAAAGGACAGGGGGCTAGGCGGTGTAGCGGGCAGGGGGAAAGATTCAGGTGAGAGGGTATAGGAGTAAAGGAAGTAGGACAAAGAAAGAGTGCTAAATGGGAACAGATAGATAGGAGACAAGGAAAAAATCAGAGTTACATAAATACGATGTTGGGTAGGCGAGACGGGGAGATGGGGAGAAAATCTGTGCCCAAAGTCTGGCTGGTTAGGTGACAGCCAGGAGTGAACCAAGGCCGTTCTCCTCAATAGCTGAACAGAGCAGCTCCACCGGGCATCGGACATAGTGTTTAGACTCCGCTGTCAGGATGGAGATCAGGAGTACTTAGAGATTGTTAGATTTTGGGGGGGGGGGAGAAACCATGGACTGAATGGACTCCAGACGCCATCATGAGGGCAGATTATTAGGAATATTTCAGTGGGGGGAAAAAATGTTAAAACTGGCGGACACGTCGCTGTGGTGCCCACAGTGGCATTTCTCGCTCCTCTTCACCTCTGCTAGGCCAATAGGGATAGTTATGTTGCAGCAGGATAACTCTGTAGGTAGGGGGTTAACGATTTACTAATGGCTTAGGGACAGTCATGTTGCAGCAGGATAACCTTCTAGGTAAGGGGTTAACAATATTCCTTATGGCTGTGGGCGGATTCTCATCTTCAGATTACGCCAGGCCAAAACTGCATCCCTAGGGGGCCACGATGCTGGCGATGGAGTAGCCCCGGTGGTCAGATAACGCTCAAATGGAGGAGCGGGCGGGGGAGGGGGTGAGAGAACCAAAGCCCAAGGCATGCTCTCAATCCGACATGGGGCTGTGTAACAAGAGCGTGTAGCGATAGCGAAATAACCAGTGTCCCCAGTTTTACCACACAATCTGTGTGCACCCTCTGCAGCATCTCGCAGAACCAGCGGGCTCCAGAGCGGCAAGTCCACATCTTCCCTCAGCAAGCGTGTCACCCAGGGGGCTATCCAGCGGCCCACCGACCATAAGTTACTGACTCCTCAACACCCACAGAGTGAGGACTGCTCTCCTCTCTCAGTGCGCTCAAGAACACTTACTTTCACCTCACGCTGAGTAATATGGAACAAACTCTAATACAGTGTAAACAGGAGACACCCACTCACCTCCCACAGTTTAATAACCGACTGATGCCTCAACTCCATCACAGAAAAATCAGGGACATGGTCCTCACCTCCAAGAGAGACAGTTCCCTTGGCAGTGTACCCAATAACATATCTCTCTTCATCCACATTTTAAACAGACCTTTCACCACATAATCCAAAATAGACCTTCACTACAGTGTAATCAGGGACAGCCCCTTCACCTTGCACAGCATAACTAGGAACCTCTTTCGCCTCTTCATGACAGAGGCCAACTGTTTATCCCCCTTGATGCGGTCTGATGCATGCCCTTTGTTGGTAGTGGACCAGACGCGTGAAAAACGGTCCCACAAGTGGTCTGGGCCTCAGCAAATGAAGTCAGATAGGGTTCAAAGACTTACAAATATGGGACCACAGGTATAGCTATCTAGCAGCTGCATATAGAGGGTGTAGTGAGAGCCAGGCAGTGACTGAGGCAGAGAGGTCTCCCCGGACTCACACTGCTTCCGGACTTCAGCTCTGCGGCCGGCGGCCTCTTCCTCACAGTCAGCCCAGGGTTGTAGCCGGAGCATGGGGGTAATGGGGACACTCTTGCCTTCCGATACCATTGCGATCACAGGCAATTGAAACTCGTGCCAGACGACAGCACCAAGGGGTGAAGATGCCCTTTGTTGGTAGGGGACCAGACGCGTGCAAAACGTTCCCACAAGTGGTCTGGGCCTCAGCAAATGAAGTCAGATAGGGTTCAAAGACTTACAAATATGGGACCACTGGTATAGCTATCTAGCAGCTGCATATAGAGGGTGTAGTGAGAGCCAGGCAGTGACTGAGGCAGAGAGGTCTCCCCGGACTCACGCTGCTTCCGGACTTCAGCTCTGCGGCCGGCGGCCTCTTCCTCACAGTCAGCCCAGGGTTGTAGCCGGAGCATGGGGGTAATGGGGACACTCTTGCCTTCCGATACCATTGCGATCACAGGCAATTGAAACTCGTGCCAGACGACAGCACCAAGGGGTGAAGATAGCCGTGTTGACTTCATGTGTCTTCGTCAGGACTCAGGGGTTTGCAATACCAATGCGTTGAGCCGGGAGCCTCCAATTTTAATTGCAGGTTTGTTGCCGTAAGGTCTGAGAGGTTTTGCAGATGGCCTTGAGAAAGCGAGCTGCATAAATGACATATGTTGTGTTACAGTCAATATGAGTAGTTATCTGAAATGTCTGAGAACCATTGTAGCAAACATTGTGTATCCCATGTATTGCTAGTCTACACAAGCTACAATCGCCACATCTAAAGAATCCAATGTTGAGTCTGTATAACCATGTTAAGCCTTGTGTCTGAGATCTGTGATAGCTAGGACTAAGAATGTTTCTTATTGCTTTTCCTTTTCCTTTACGGTATGTAACCGAAGGATGATTCCGAACATATGGTTGCAGGCTAGAGTCTGCTGTTAGTAAGAACAGATATATTTTAAAAATCTGGTATATCTTAGAGGACCAGGGGTAATAAACCATTATCCATCCCGCCGGATTCTCTGTTCTGTTTATTGCTTTTTTTGGAAAAAAGAATATCACTCCTAGCCAGTTTGACCCCTCTTTTTTTAGCTTTGGTAGCAACCTCGCTGTCATAACCCCTTGTCCGAAATCTGTTTTCAATATCCTAAACACAGTGTGTGAAGTCAGTGTCTTCACTACAATTGCGGCGTGCCCTGAATAGTTCACCAAAGGGAACTGCATTAACTTGAGATCTCGGATGGGCACTATCTGCATGGACACTGCATTACATGATGTAGCCGTCCTATATAATTTACTTTAGATCCTTCTTCATCAACATATAGTTCAACGTCTAAAAAGACAATGCTCTTCTTACTGTGAGTTATTGTAAACAACATATTGAGTGCATTATTGTTCAGATAGGCAAAGAATCTTAGCAATTCAGACCCCCCACCAGTGCAGATAAACAGGCAGTCATCAATATACCATCTCTAATAACAGATGTACTCATGCCACTGTGTGCCACCAGGGCCCCAGAACTGCGCCGCCTCAAACCACCCCATAAAGAGGCAGGCAAAGGACGGCGCTAATCTGGAACCCATGGATGTCCCACATGTATGTCTATACAAGCGACCATTACCCTGAAAAACATTATGCTCAAGGATAAGTTTGACTAAGAACCACAGGGGCAACCCACCGACCTGAACCAGGGGTAGTAAATGAATAATCCTAACAACAGTTCAGGAGACAATTAACAAATAACACACACTGAATAACTTATTGTAAATGAATTAACATTAGTAGTAAAAGAAGAGGAGAGAAAAGAGACAAGAATAAAAGGGAAGGAAAACACAACAAAGGGAGGATACATAAATCAATTCAAATACCACTAATGTATAGAAAAATATATTTCACATTTATTATAAATATACACGCTCAAGAAAGGAATAGCTGGTTTACATAACAGTATATCACATAAAAGACCAGACAAGTGGCAAACAACAAATAAATCTGTTGAAAAAATGGGGGTACAACATATACTGAGATTATGTGTCCTCCTAGAATTTTAAAAGCCACATATGCGTCGACGGCGTTTCAACCGCTAATCAATTGCGCTGTCATCATCAGGACCAGGTAAGTCATTGAGCATTATAACAGTCTGAAAATACAAATCCATAGATCAAAATTTGGACTCCCTTGTGTAAAAGAAAAAAAGAGAAAAGAAGTAAAAAAAGAACAGTAGAAAAAGAGTGTTTTAATTTTTTTTTTTTAAATTAATTACTCCCAGTGCTGAGCAAATCAGGAAAAAATCGTACGTGGTGTTTCTATTTACATTGAAAAATATAGGTTCGCTAAACAAATATGATTGTTAATTTACAGGTTTATGTGTGATAATATTTTTTAACACACTATTATATATGTTAATGTTAACTAGAAACTCCTACTTCGATTGCGCGTCACGCTCCTCATTATAGGTTCTCATATGGCTGCGTGGGTACGTTATATCCAGTCAAGATGGCGGCTGTTTTGGGACACTCGATGATAGAGTTAGTAGTGTCCCTTTTCTATTACTTTTAGTTGCTTCTTATATTGGGAAGCAACATGGCGCTGATGCTAGATTAATGCTGTGTCCCTTTCCTATTACTTTTAGTTGCTCCCTGTAATGGGAAGCAACATGAGGCTGATGCTAGACGCCATCCGCGGGAGCACCCTCTGAGCTGATTTCTTTACATTTGAGGAAACGACTGCCTGTTTATATCTTAGTCTTGCTTACTTTAGCCAGCGATTGCTCCACTGATTTTGAAAACATAGCAGAAAAGTTATGCGTTTACTGTTAAAAACGAATGTTGGTTTTAGAGTAATGCGATGTTCGGACTTCGTTCTTTCTTTATATGTGGCTTCTATAATGATAGACTTGTCATCTTATCAAATACCTTGAGGCCCAAATAAGTGATATCCTTTAATTATAACTCTTACTTTTGAAGAAAACTATATGCTTATTTTAAGTAGAAATAGGTAATGTATAATGTCATCTGTTATTTCACTTGGTTGGGTTTGTCTTCATATCTTTTTGGCCGTTTTCGGTGTTATCAGCTGTGATTAATATTATAGTAAGCACACGTCGTTCATTAGAAAAAATCATTTTTTACATAACTGTGTTGATTTAGATATGGCAGTTTAGGTTAATGGGAATCTCAATAATTGTGGTCCCTCAATTCTCACACTATGTGGCCAGAAGTATACGTGAAATTCAGGAGACTGTGGATTACCTTTACTACTGTCTCGGTTATCAAGATTCTAATAGTGAGTATCTAGCATATTCGCCATAGTTGTATTTACTAACTTTGCAGGGTTATTACATTGTGAACAAGATCGTCTCTTTAGTGTTTGTTTATTTGTGATCATAGGTATTATTGGTCAATGGAATTATATGGATATTACTGATATGTCGCTTGAGACTGAACTACATATTTATGAATTTTACGTGATAACTGGTGAGTGGCTTATTACACTCAGTTGGTGTAAGGTGTTTTGTATTTTCACCAATACTTATAGTTTGTTAGCACAGTTGTTCAGCTTCCTTATTTTGGTGGCTTGTGAATACGTTTTTTTCACTTTTTTCACTTTTATTTGTTTCAGTGTTTTTGGTCTCTTCCACTTTTATCTTTTCTTTTCTTTTAATTACTTTCTTCTCCTTCAAACTATACTGGTGTATCTTTGGATCTTTTACACTAGGTGATATTATCTGTAAATATAGTTGCTTTATGCTACACAGCACATAGTTGGTTCTCTTAATACTCTTTGGTATCACAAATTAATTCATGTTGTGATAGTTGCTGTTCTTTCTTTACGATATGCATTTACATGGTGGTCTCTTTGCCTCGTAAATGATCTCACAATCCCAAACTTTGGAATTGTAATTCAGGCTTTTTTCTTTGTGTTAAATTCTAGCCCTGATGAAGTCTGTGGCTTACACTACAAAAAGACGAAACACGCTTTGGCTTGGACTCTGTTGAACCACTGTAAAGAAATAAAGAAGATAAAGAAGAACATTTGTGTTGACGTTTATTACAAACTGTATACAGCAACTGTGGTTACATTTTGCTCAGGTTAAATCCCTCCCCTTTTCAATGATACTGTAGACATTGTCTGCATCTCTGGTAATTGGTGGACGGCCATTACCCATATCCTTGGAGCAACCAGATATTTTGAATTTACTACCTCAAAACTCAGCGCTATTGGTATCCAACCATCCTTGCTCTATTGTATGAATCCTTGCCTATTTTGGCCAGTTTTCTGCCCATTGCGCTACACCTGAAAATGTATTTTCGTTATCAATGTAACAGGTGCAAGCCACTGCTCAGTGGGGATTACAAAGCTCCATGTAAGTTTGAACATATGCGGTTGTTACACACTGAGATGTCGAGTGATCTTATCATCAACTTCTTTTTTTTTACAATACCTTTCAATAGAAATTTTAATCCAGCACGTAACATTTCATATTCCACTGACCTATGGTTCGTCAGTCAAAATATGCTTCCGGGGATAAGCACTTTGTTTCAAGGCCTGATTTGAATCCTATAATTCATGTGATACCATGCAACTTATTGTCAATCTATTGAATGCATATCAAGCAAGTTGGTTGACATCTCCACTTTCACTGGAAGTTGAAATGTGATGCTGTAGCTGGGATTCCCCTGCATTTCATTGTAACCAAGAGGACTATTATATAACGCTAAATGTGCACTTTTAAAAGTGTATGAGTGCAACCCAAATGCTTGTGTTGAATTTAGGAATAGAGGTTAAGTTGAAAACAGCACTATTTATTAATCTGTTGGAACCAAACAAATTATTTACTTATATATTGGTGCTATTTTTGACTGTGCTCAATAGTTTATTCTGGAGTCTGAGTCACCATGATTTGGAAAGTACAACGTCACTAGATGGATATTTACTATTTAACAAACCAAATGTCTCAAATGCCAGTGGCATCAGAAATGCCCCTCGTTCCTAAGAATGCCAGGAGTCTGGATTTCGAAGATCAGTGAATGTGCAAGAGAGAGACTGTTTTTGTGCATTTTTTTTATTTTGACAGCATCGACCTGTGTGAAGTAGGACATGCCTAAGAAAAGTGGCGAAAGGGCGAGGATGCTTTGATTTTTTTTATACACTTGTTTGGATAACTTTGACCAAATGTCCCACTGCAAACTTTTTCTGTAGCACTTACACACTAAGCTCTATAATATTTGAAGCTCTATGTCCGGCAAGGAAGGAGCTAGATGGTTTTGGTTCTCGTTGGTAATGAGTATTGTATACACAGTATTTCGTTTTTGTGTATTAAAGTTTTTTTACGAAAGTGAAGCACTGACAGGCCATTTTATTTATTAAGGAGTATTTACAGTGCTTTTCTGCGTTCGGATCTTCCAGCCTTTATCATCTTTAGTAAACCATAGATGGGATGAGAGTGCAAGTGCTACAGATATACTCTGCAATCCAGTCTGAGGTTCAATAGTATGAAAGGCTTAGGAAATCATCGGTCACATTTGGAAAGTAATAACCCAGGAAACGGGTCTCGTTGGCTTGTAGACTTTGTTCCCTCTCTCCAAATGATTTTATTCTCATAAATGTCTGTACAGCATTCCAACAAGAGTTATTTCACACGGTTTTCACCTTATAACAAGCATTTGCAATGCAATAGGACTTGCATTTACGCAACTTTTAGCCATTGGCATTGTAAATGAAAGTGCCTTTTATTTATGTTATGGTTTTTAAAACCTAAATAAAAGGCCTAGTCATTTACAATGCCAATAGCTTACATTTGTGTAAATGCGAGACCTTTTGCATTGCAAATGTTTGATTCTTCTTTTCTCCCAATCTGTCTACCTCTTTTTTTTAACCTGTCTCTAATTCACCTCTTTGTCTACAGTATCTCTCACTCTCTGCCTAGCGTTTTGGAGTGCTGTACTCCTCGACCTCTTGCTACATTTCCATATTCCTATCTCCCTACTGCTTCTGTCACTTCTCCCTTCGTGTCATGATGTTGAAGTGACACAGATGAACTGCATGAAGTAGCACAGTGGTCTGGAGTTTTTGATGCTGGACTTTCTGGCAGGGAAATAATTTTGAAATTAAATATGTTAATAAAACCAAAACACTTTCTAGAGAAATGGGAATGTGTGTGTTTGTGTGGGTGGGGTGGTCTCTTTCTTTCAGACAAACAAGGTGACAGATCATAGCTTTATGAGACATCCCGATTCCCGAAAATCATCTGCTTTGGAAGAGCAACCACAGTCTGGAAGGTATATTGCTGCAGTGCATTCGCCCACAGCTCACCTCTTGGCTAAATTGGCCCCACTTGCCAATATTTGTCTATCTGGCTATAGAGAAATGTATGCTCTTAATTAGTTCATGATGTGCAAGTCTGGCAATGCTCAAACTGAAACCAGATTCCATATTCTTAATAGTACAACCCTGTTATGTATACACATTATAACACAACCGTCCACTTAAAATACTTTATTTAGGGATATGTATGTGAACTGTAATCATTTTGGCTTGTACTTTTTGCTGTGAACAATAAAATAAATATAAAAAAAAAGACTTTATTTTACAAATCAGTTATAGACAGGGACACTGGAGTAATGCAGAATGATTTATGTGACATAACACGCTAAATTCCTCACCCAAATACAAACTGTGTCAATTTTCCAATCCTTTCCTACCAATTTAACACCGTTTTAGTGCAATCATCAATTAAAAGTTGACCAGTTGCCCTTGTTTAAAACAGAGCACTTTTTCAAAGCTAAAAAGTTTGATCTTTTGGCTTAGAGACAGTGGGGCATATTTACAATCCCCTTGCATTGCCGGTGCATCACTTTTTGTGAAGCACCAGCGGTGCAGTGTGATGCTCCAAATTTACAAGCACACCCTGTGTGACTTCTTGTGTCCTTGTAAATACGGCCCCTTTTCATGCAGCACTCTGCGTAAAAGGGGCATTCCAATGGGTGTTGCTTTGGGTGTTCCCATGCAACACCTATGGATTCTGCCACATGCCCACATGTACAATGTTTCGTAAACCTGGGAATGTGTCAGTATTCTACGCCTCCCCAGGGGAGGCGTGAGGAGGGACAACGAGGAGAAATACTTTTATTTCTCCTCATTTTGTCCTCTTTCTAAGCGTGCTGCATTTTGCAGCACACATAGAAAGAGGAATATACCTCTCGTAATTGTTACAATCATCCCCACAAAGCAGGCACCTTTGCACCGTGCTGTGTTACTTCGCTTCAAATGTGGTCCATTGTTTTAGTTGAAATATGCAAAATATGCAACAAATGATGGATTATTTGGAAAGTGTGTTAAATCCATAATAATGCAGAAAAACACCATGGCCACAGAATCCTATAGTCCTTGATTATAAGCTACTTATATGTACAGAAAATTAACTATTTCTGCTGACTGGTTTGAATTACTCCATATTTGATTTTGGGTCGTAATGTACTTCTGTTGGTCTCCAGACTTTGGCATTGACAGAACAGTGCCATTGGTTTATGGCGTTCGAGTGTTGCAATTCCACTCAATGATGACATCTTTGAGGTTCTGTCTCAGTGTTGTGTTTCATATGCAGTATGTCATTTCTGATAAGCCACTTCCTTTGAATGTACCAATTCACAGTGAACCCAAAACAATACCCATAAAATCTCCCTTTTTCTTGATTGATTTAGGGTATTTTTTGTGCATTAGATGAGTGTGGGATTCCCGTCAGACTTTTCTGCATGAGGGCTTCCCCTATGCAAAAAGAAGCAGTGATTCACACTGACAATCAACCGAATGGCGGTAGGTTGTCACACCACCTAGAGATAGAATCAGATATGTAATCATGGAGAACACTTTACTCCCCTGCTGGATGAGCTGTAAATGTTTTCCTAATATAGGACTGTCCATTTTAAAACAAATATCTATAAGAGCAACCAAATGAAGCATTACTTTTAGAGGACCACTTGAATTTGTTTATGTAAGTCATGTTGGGGTGAATTTATGAAATGTATACATCCGATCAGAAGATTTAAGTCTGATAAATCTCATCACTGTAGTGAGCGAATGTGGATCGCTAGAAAGCAGTGGCGGCTCCTCTGCTAAGGAGGGGGAGTGTTGTCCTACAGTGCGAAAATAAAAAATAAAATGACAATAACATATTGTTATTGTCATTTTATTTTTCCTAGTACATGCAGTCAGTAGCCTGTGTGGGGGGGAGGGGGGACCGCTAGACTAGGGGAGGAGTGGTCTGCACTTTCAAAGTGCGCATGAATTGTTTGGATGGCCCTCTTGCGCCGGCCAAACAGTTCATGCGTACTTTGCATGTTCCTACCAGGCTGAATTACACAGCCTGGTGAGGAACATGCACAGGCTCCCTGTTCAAGTCTGAGTGCCAATCCATGGCACTCAGACCAATTACAATGCTGCATTGCAGCGTTGTGATTAGCTCAGGGGAGCCTATGTGCCGGATGCTTCCTGCTTCCGGATGGTTTACAGGAAAGAAGAGGACTCAGGGGAGGGGTCGGCCGGCCGGGCATTCTAAGGTAAGTTTATTTTTTTTGTTAATGAATGCCCCGACTCACCATCCCTGTCTGGTAGCAGCCACTACTCTTAGAAAGTATAGTGAATATAAGGCTTGAGTGGGAAACAAATGAAGCTCTGCCAAAGATGTTAAAAAACCAGCCCACCAGCAGTCAATCCAAACATATATTTATTTAGACCTTGATCTTTTAAACAACATTCTTAAAATATATAGTAAACAGATAAAAACCGACATGACACTCAATAAAACTCAGGGTAAAATGCATTTAAAAAACAATCCATCCCACCAATAAAATTCTATCATCCAAAACGATCGTTAAAAGTATAAAACTCCCAACGATTGAATTAAGTGCCTCAGTTTAGCTATAAGAGGGTATCCACAGACCATTGAAATCCCCCCATGACACACGTCACGTCAATAATTCTCATTTCAACCAATAAGGTAACTCCTTGCACCCTATACTTAACATCATATTTAACGAAAATGGGTTTTGAAAAAGACTTCCGTTGAGCTAAGAACCATAAACTATCCATGAGGGTATGAATTCGAACCCCTTTTAAGTTGAGGCCACAGTTAGATATTTTTCCTTAATTTAACTGAGCACCATATCTTTCATATGACAAAACTTGATTCATCCCACATCGAAAATCTCAGAAGACTTCTACGAGTCCTAAAGTTGTGACGCCTCTGCAGATAGGGAAAGGGCTCAGCTCCAACCATGAATTCATCAAGTGGGAAACAGATTTCTTCTTCCTCAGATATATGAGATCCCCGCCGAAAAAAAGACCTGCTTTTTTAATCTTCTCAGCCCCTCCTTACTCACAACTATCAAGTTAATACCATCTGCTGACTCTATTTTTAGTTCCCTACAATAAGATAATAGCCTCCCTCTAACTTCATGGGTAAAAAGGTGATATTGCAAAGAAAGCTAACCTGGGCTTGCTGAATTTGCAATATTTCCTTTTTACATAATAGGGAATTTTTTAGACTTCCACGCTATCTATTCGTAACTAAAATGTTATAATCTCTGCACTTGCTATATGCGTCCATGCTGTCAAGCCTGTTTCCATTCTGACTGCCTGTACCATAGATGACGATGGGAGAGAAAGTAACCTTTTCAGGCAGCTACCTTCTTCAGCACCATACTAAAACTGAGGCCTTATGATTGCCTGGTATGCCACCAGCAAAGGCCGCAGGGAGGGACCCCATAACGATTGTTGAATTTCTTCAGATGAAAGCATTTTGGCTTGTGGAGAGATCCTTCCATCTTAATCATCAGATATCCATACCCCTAGGTTTTGTATTTTTTAACACTCTTTATCTTGGCTTTATTCATTGCCCAACTCAAGCTATGCCTTTGGTTCTCTCTCTGGAGCATTTTGGTCTTTTCCATATTTATTTTCATTTTTTCTTGCAGTAATCTGCAAATATATCTCATTTTCTCTTGACCCCTATTCCTGTGAGGTCAAACATCGCTAAATTGTCTCCATAGAAAAGACAGCTAATATGCTGACCATTCATTTTCGGGCTAATCATATTTGATTGACTGAGGATTTTTGGAAGGTCAGCCAGAAACAGGTAAAATAGTAATGGTGCCAATACGCACCCTTGTCTCAGGCCTTTTTTTGTATGTATTCTTTTGGCAACTGATCTGTCACTATCCAGTTTCACTTGGGCCCAAGTATCTCTTTGAAGTTCCTGCAAAATAAAAGCAAATCTTTTGGGATCCCATATATCCATAACGCTTCCCGTAGCAGGGTTCGATAAACATAATCGAATGCTGGGGTACAGTCTACAAAGCAACAATATAGGACTCCAAACTGCTCTATAGACGTCTTGGCAATGGCTCATTGACTAAAACAGAGGTCAATCGTTGAGTGGTTCTCCTTAAAACCACCCAGTTCCTGTGGCATAATAAAATTTACTTCAGCCCACTCCTTTAACATCCCCAACAGAATGTTTGAGAAGACCTTTCCACTTACGTCCCATATGTTTATTTACCAGCAGTTTCCAGGGAGGTCATACAAGTCCTTTTTCATATTTTTGGTTTCATAACTGCTCCCTTCCAGCTATCCAGAAACATTGCTGTCACAAGTATTTCCTGGAAGAGTGTATGAAACATGCTGGTCCACCATGCAGTATTTGAATTTATTACTGTTGCTGTATTATCGTGGCCTGCAACCTGTGTAAATGCTAACATTTCAATTATTGGTGTAAGTTCTGCCACTATGAATTCATCTTTTGTTTCCTTCCCAATGACAACCCTATTGGGGCACTGGACAGTGGTGGCATCATTATTATAGGACTCCTCTAAAAACATTTCCCATGTATCTTAACTCACGGAGCCGGTTATTTTTCCCGGGGATGTTCCCATCCCACTCTGTACCAACCTTCACATTTTTCTCATGTTTTTAGTTTCTATAGTCTCCATCATTGCTTCCCAGCATTTTGTGTTTGCTTTCCTCTTGTCCCTACTCACCAGATTTTTAAATTATTTTTTAAAGTAAACTGACTGAACTCACCAACTTTATTTCTTGAGTATCTAGACTGACTTTTGAGCTTTCGAATATTACTTTTTAAAATTCTACATTCTTTATCAAACCAGCTGTTTCTGGACTGCTTCATGGATCTATATTTCGTTAGTGTGGTATTAATGGTCGTCGCTTCAATTGTTAGACAAGCAACAACCTTTTTTATAACTTCATTGTACCAGGATAAACAATCAGACGGGAACATCCCATGGTATTAATCAGCCCACTGATTTCCTTCTCTTTTCATCTCCTTCTCTCACTCTCTCTCTCTTCCCCTCCCTCCCTCATTCCTTCTCGCTTTCTCTTCTCTTCACCCTCCCTCTCTCTCTGATCACTCTGCAGCTTTCTTTCTCTCTTGTACTACACCCTGTGACAGCTACAGTAAATCTTGAGTTGCTGCAGCACAGTGTCAGAGGCTTTGGAGGCAGTCATTGGACTCCAAAATGTAGTCACCAATTACCCCATCTCCAAGGGGAAATGCAGTGCTTACTTTATGTCTGCACTACAAACTACAAACACTCTTTATTGATTGGGTTAAAAAAACATTTACAATTTAAAACATGACTGATTCGAACGATAAAAATGACAATAATAAATGTTAAAAACTGTGGTTTTTTAAATTACTAAAAATTAGGAGAACCATTATGGGATCTTCATCTCACTCATGCAGGTTCTTTTTAATCACTAATTTCCCACTTTGTCATTTTTTTTCCCATCTTTCTCTTTATCTGTTGTATGTTTAATCACAGTTCTGAAAATTCCACTTTTTAAAAAATGGCATTTTTAAAACAAATTTTATTGAGCAGAGGATATGGTTCACAATAAATTATATACTTGAAAAACAATTAAAAAACAGTTAGACAGCTTCTTAACTTTAAGCAGCAAAAAGTTTAAATTTTCTTAGCAGCAATGATAGAAAAACAGTTTCCTGATACGCCTGTAGTAGAAGATCAATAAAGTGCAAATGCAACCAGACCTACGTACACTCAACATATAAAGTGTAAATTTGTAAACAACTAATCCTATAGTTATTTCACAAAACTAGACTTACATTCATTCACCATATAAAGTGCAAACTAGCAAAGTGCAAATTTATAAAAAACTGGATCAACTAGTCCTATGGTCATTCATGAAACAAAGTGCAAAATGCCATTTATCTTTAGAAATAGTAGCAAAAAAAATAATAATTTCTACTACACTTAAAGTGCTATATGACTAAAGTGCTAGTGCTCTATTATTGACCACTTCCTTAATAGCTGCTAACAAGCACATGGCCTAAATACAACTAATACCCGTAAGGAATACAATTTTATAGCAAATTTTAATATATCCTAGTAAAAAGCTGCTACATTAGTTCAACACTAGTTGTTTCACAAAACTAGACTTGCATTCATTCACCATATAAAGTGCAAACTAGCAAAGTGCAAATTTATAAAAAAACTGGATCAACTAGTCCTATGGTCATTCATGAAACAAAGTGCAAAATGCCATTTATCTTTAGAAATAGTAGCAAAAAAAATAATAATTCCTACTACACTTAAAGTGCTATATGACTAAAGTGCGAGTGCTCTATTATTGACCACTTCCTTAATAGCTGCTAACAAGCACATGGCCTAAATAAAACTAATACCCGTAAGGAATACAATTTGATAGCAAATTTTAATATATCCTAGTAAAAAGCTGCTACATTAGTTCAACACTTCCAGTGTTATGATCCCCCTTTAATCTTCTCTAAATCATAAAAGAACTTCCAATTTCTTTCAAATTTTTTAGTAACTCCTACCCTCCCCGCATAGGCTTTCTCAAATTTTCGGGTCCTTTTCATTTTGTTCAACCACTTAAGATGGGAAGGGACCTCCCTGGATTTCCAATTTTGTAGGATTAGGGAGTGAGCTACCGAGCTCGTGATACATATAAAAGCTTTTTAGGGTTCAGATTGAATTATATCCCCTCTACAGATTCGGAATAAGGCAGCTTCGGCCTCAAACGGATTTTTTTCCCATTGCTTGCTCGATATCTGAAAAAACTATCTCCCAGAAAATCCTTAAACCTGGACATGAGAAAAAAGTGTGGTGCCACCCGCCTTCCCCATCTGTTTGGCATCAGAAGCACTTGTTCTCTGCTCCCGGGAATCTTTTACTTATAATAGCCGGCGTTAAATAAGCAAGCCATCGCGATAAAAAGCCATCCTTTTATAGTTGGCCGCACGTAGTGATTTGCTTCCTAGGTGGCTGTCTCCCACTCCTTTCCAGACAGCCTACATCCGGTCTCCCAAGTTATTTTCTCCAGGTGATTGTTTATAACCGGGGCTTGTCCTGATTTATGCAACAGCCTACACCAGTTTCCTACCCTTTTATATTTGCTCCATAAAGGGCTACCATCATAAGATCGGGGGAATTCAGTATCCCACTATATTTTTTCAGAAAAGAGACAATGCGTAGGTTTTCCAAAAAGGTCGGCTTCCGATGGCTCTCCGTCCTTGCTAATACTTCATGCCAGGAGATCGGCGTGTTTTGTATTATAAAATGCCTTAGCTCAGATAATCTACAACCTTCCCAGATATTTATGTGCCTTGCTTGTAACTGGAGACCGAGACTGGCACATTCTCTGTATTGGAGACCCGATGGCTTTCTTTTTTATAAAAGGACTGCAGTCTAAAAAGATAGTCTTTTTTTGGGAAGTTTTGAAGTTTTTAAAAATACTGGAGTTAGTGAACCAATTTCTTGTAACATTTCATCTAGAAAGAAGCTGTCACCAGTACCATTTGATCCTATCAAGCCAGACACTGGATCCCAAAAAGCTGCCTCATAATATGTTCCTACATGCAGCAACGCTATGCCCCCTTGATCTATCTGTAGCTGTAGCACATTCAATTTGACCCATGGGGTTTTCTTTCCCCAAATAAATTGCCTAAATAAGGTTTCAATTTCCCTAAAACATGACTGATTCACCTTGATTGGGACATTCGAAAACAAGAATATTCTGCCCACTGTTGATAACGGAAGTAATATGCATTGCTCCGAAAGCTTCTTGATCTTATTCTTCATTCTCACATAATTTAATTTGAATAATTGATGAATCTGTGCAGAAACATATATCCTGAGATATCTAATTGAGTCAGTTTTTATTGCTTGTGGTTTCATTTAGGGCGAAAAAGAGTTCAGATCCGCATTGAAGGCGAGGACCTCTTTTTATTCGCATTCATTTTGTACCCGCCTATTTTTTCAAACTCTGCGAACTCCCTCAGAACTTTATCTAAATTCCCTCTATCTGGACTTAAATATAAAATAATGTCATCTGCAAATAATTTGAGTTTAGCTATATGGGGGATCGGTGACTGAATAGCAGCATTGTTCCATATCTTTAAAACCAAAGGTTCAATAAAAAAGGTAAAAAGTAAGGGCGAAAGTGGGCAGCCCTGCCTGGTCCCGTGATTTATTTTAATGGTACCCACACAATTTGCATTTACTATGATTTTGGCTGTAGCCCCTGGTAGATATTGCACAGCATATCCACCACTTGCGCCGGAAACCCAAATCGACCCAAGGTAGCAAACAGGGTTTTCCATTTCACTAGGTCGAAGGCTTTTTCTGCGTCGACCATTACGATACTTGCCGGAATAGAATTTGTGTTAATATAATCCAGGGCGTGTAGTAAGTACTGGGTCTTAGTTACCATTGATCTACCCGCTATAAAGCCTGTTTGATCCCTGTGTATTTTCTCCTGAGCGGCCTGTATAAATCGCTCCCCCACACCTTCATCATTAGTTTATAATCGGAATTCAAAAGGCTGATAGGCCTACATGAATTCACGTCCTCCGGATTTTTATCTTCTTTAACAAAAGAAACAATTATTGCTTCTTTATTGCTTCTTTAAAAGCAACTGGAACCAAGCCGTATTCTCTAACAAAATTAAATAATTTTCTCAAAGGAATAGTAAGTTCTTACAAGAAGACTTTATAAAACTCGATGGGGAAGCCATCCTGTCCGCAAGCTTTTGTTCCTGCTGTTGTTTTAATAGCTGTTGAAATTTCACTATTCTCCACTTCCCTTTCCAATTCGCCAATCCAATTCTCTGAGAACTTTGGAATATTCATATTTACGAAGTATTCCTGAATGAACTCCTCCTCCACACAATACTCAGTAGAGTACAGCCGGAGAAAATGGTCCATGAAAGTTTGTGAGATGTCACTACTATCAACTACTTCTAAACCAGTCAGGGGATCTAAGATTTTTGATATTATAGCTGATTCTTGCTTTTTCCTGGTGGAATTTGCCAAGAGTTTGCCAATTAACTGACTTTCTTCATAGACCCTCTGTTGAAATAATTGCGAGTTACATAATTCTTCTAGAATACAAAATTCTTTCAATGCTATTCTTGCTTGTTCATATTTATCTGGGATACACTGGAGGTAAAGGGCTTATTCCTGGTCCAATTCTGCTTGCAATTGAGCTATCTTACCCCTCCGTACACTGGACTGAGCCACTGTGTAAGCTATTATCCGACCACGGGCTGCTGCCTTGAACCCTCCCCAGACCGAGAATGGGGTAGTGGTATCCTGATGAATCTGGAGGGATCTGGAGTTAAGAAGAAAATCTATTTGAGATGCCGTTCAAAAACGATGTGAATAGCAAGTATTACATTCTTTTTCTGAATTCATTTTCCTCCATGAGTCCACCAGTTGGTATTTTTTTTATAATAGCCCCCAATATTTTTGTTGTGTTTGGTTTTAATTGTTTTTTACTTTTATTCGAGGTATCCTTTCTAGTGCCTTGTATAAAATTAAAATCCCCACCCACTATAACCTGCCCGGGAGCTCCTATCAATAAATCATATATTTGTACCAGAGGTTCTGTATCATCTGAAATGGGACTATAATAGTTTATGAAATTTAACGTCCACCCCTGTAATTTAGCTATCACCCATATCCGCCTCCCAAGTATATCCCTATGGACTTGTAATATTTCCCAGGGAAGTTTACTTGAGAAGTAAATTGATACCCTCTGACTGCTAAACCAGAGGATGCAACAAATACTTTTGAAAATACTTTAGGCAAAAAAGTTTGGGGGAATTAGATCTCAGATGTGTCTCCAGGAGGAAAAGAACGTGGGGATTTAATGAAGTCAGCCATCTAATAAGCGCGTCATACATCTTTTTATTCAATATTCCATTTACATTGGCTGACAGGATCTTGCATTTACTAGTTTCCATAATTAACTATTCTCAGTATATTTTCCCAATCTTCCTAAACCTTCTGCTCCTGCTTTTTTTTCCAGCTGTGGAACCCTCACTCCCACCAAAAAGAAAACAACCCGCCCCCGTGAGATGTGGAAAAACCCCTAGCAACCACACTATCCACATTCCGACCCTCCCATCTAACCTAATGGGTGTCATGAAATCACACCTGGAGTGTCACTGCTGATCCCGCTGATCCCCAGACCCCCCGCAACATTTTCACTATTAATCAATCAGTTACCTGACCAGCTCAGCATGCTATCAGACTAAAAGAATGGGGTAGTTTACCAAATATAGATCTGGCAGGCAATCCCTCATCGTATAATCCATCTGCTCGATCGTAATTAACCTCTCCACCAGAATATGCGTCCCCAGTAGTAAGCTAAAACCATTCTAATAGGCATTTGAACTAACCAACATGGGGACGAAATATATTACCATTGAAACCTCAGTCCATATATCAATAATCAGCTACTAGACCCTGCTGAGATCTCTTTCAGAAGGGCTTGTGCTTCCCTTTCACTAGAACTCTGAGTTTCGACTGCTGCACAATTGATGCTTGAGCACAGTGGGTTTTAAATAAATGAAGAATTTTGACAAATTCTTTTCTCCTCCGGGCAGAAACGGCAGTCATATGAGAGAATATACGGCATTTACTAGTCTATGTCACTGGAAATTGTCTCTGCTGGAATCCCTTTGATAGAATGTTCTCCTTGATCTTGAAATCTGCAAAATTCAGCAGGATAGTTCTGGGAATGGTAGAGTTAGGGAAGCGTTGAGCTGGGACTCAGTGAGCTCTTGTGATTGTAAGGTCGCCCTCAAACTCCGGGAGTACATTCTGTTTGATGAATGAGTTCACCCATTCGATTGGTTAGGTTCCTTCTATAGCTTCGGGAACCCCTACGATCCTGAGGTTTGACCTATGGGAGTGATTCCCGAGCTCCTCCAATTTTCTTTTTTGCCGCCTCCTTAGCCTCTTCTATAACCACAGTCATTTGATTCTCCAATACAAAGATTCTAGCTTTCGCCTCCTGCAATCTATTTGGGAATCCAGCTATTGACTCTTCAATTTTCCATGATCTTGAATGCAGGGCAGCAATCTCTATTTGTTGTCTATTTTTAATTTCACGTATTTCCCCTAAGATTAAGTTTAGCATATCCCTGATGTCTAGCTGATACGTTGCCTTGTTCTCGGAGCTTAGACAGACATCAGTGGGCAGAATATCCATATCTCCACTTGAGGTTCCCGCCTTAGGATCTATCTGAACCAAAGAAATCGAAGCAGCCAATGGAACCTCTGATAATATTTCTCTTGTACTCTTGCTTAAGATAACAGTAGTTAAAGCTGAGTGAGACCGTCTTGGTGCCGGATTTGCCAGAGTCTCTATCGTAATCTCACAGCTTTTGTTGGGCACCTCCTGAAAAAAAGAGGGATCTATCCTCTAAATTTCATTCTCTATTGTACTCAAGGGAAATGCGCAGGATGCTGCCGGGGTTTGTTCTTGTGCGTGTACTGAATTTTGGTTCATCTGCTGTTGCAGAGCCCCTAAACCATTCATTTCAGGAGTTTGTTGCATTATTCTAGAGTCTATAGGATCTCCAGTTCCGGTTGAGACTATTTCTACATCTGTTGGTGAAGCATTAGGTGGCGAGGAGACTGAGGGAGAAGGTAAAGAGGAGGCCGGAGAATTCAAAGATTTTGGAGTAGTTCTCTTTGTAAAAAGGCATAAATTCCTTTATTTCTTTCGCACCTTTCCTCGGGCCTTCTTGCACTAAACTTGCTACAACTGCTACAGCGTCTTCTATTGGTTTTGGCATAGCCTTAGCTATAGCCTTAGTCTTAGCCTGGTCGACCTCTGATATCACTGTGTCGGAATGTCCCCCACTTTGTATGGGTACAGAAGGAAGAGGGGCTGGAGAGAGCTTGTCTTCTGAGCTTTCCAGGGGGGTATCCTAACACAGAGAGGCGCAGTTATTCCCCCCATCCTTTTCCTTGGCAGCCAGAAGTGCAGCTTTTTTTGCCAAGGCTTGGCGAGTTTTTCCTTAAGACGAGCTGCAATATCAGCTTTGCTGTGCCTGCTGGCAACATTACCATCTTTCTGTGGTTTACCCATTTCCTCTCTCCTCTCCCTCCTTATTATGCAAGCTGTAGATCAATTTTGAAAAGCCTTTCTCCAAAATGTCTTTCTTGTCTTTTTTGTTTTTCCTTCACTTTAACTTATATTCCGCAAATGTAGCTTTAAGTCTCTGCTCCTCCTCAGTCCCTCTTTCTCCCTCCACACTTCCTCACCTCGCCTCCTTGGCTGCTCTAGATACTTGATCCCAGTTTAGGTTCAGGACTCCCTTTCACCTGCAGCGTGCTTCATCTCTTCCAACAATTTCTACAGCCAGCACCTTCCACCTTACGCCTTTCACTCTAGACCAGCGGGTGGTACCCCCAAGAGGCAAGAGCATGAGCAAACTAACCTCTCTCGATCCGAAATCGCTTGCGCCGCCCGCTCTGCTTAAGCGGTGCAGCGCAGCTGCAGCTGTTCTTTTCCTTCCCGAAGTCGGCACCAGTCCGTCCAAGCACAGCACAGCAGCCCATCAACAGTTCCTCCAAGAATCGACCCGGTCCCAGGAACAGAAACAGGAGCGTAATTCCTCAGCGCATTTCCTTTTTGTTTTTTTATTTATTTAAAGAAATGTTTTCCAAAAAACATTGTGTATCACAGTACAACCACCTTGGAGTATAGGTTAAGCATACACGTAAACATTTGAGCATATGAAAAAACAACATAAAAAACAAAAAGGTAAGGTTACCAACAATCTAGATTGTCCCATAGGTTACATATCTCTTCAAAACAAGGAGCATAAACGAGAAAAAAAACCAAAAAGCAAAATACGGCAAGGGTAACAGTAATATCCAAGTATAAAATAAAGAATAGGTATTAGGAATCTAAATCATTCACTCAAATCATCTCTAATCCCTCCTTCCACCTCGGAATAGGGTCCCAGTTTCTCAACCCAAGCAGCCTCCCTCTCTTACCTCTCCTTGCATATATTGCCTTTTCTAAATTGTAAGCCGCAAGCAGGCTTTCCAACCATTGCTGAAGCACCGGGGGTCTATTGTCTAACCAGGCCCTAGCTATTGTTAATCTATAGACTGCCATAGCTACAAACATAAATTCACGCTGGGGAATGTCCGGGTCTAGCCTAACCCCTAATAATATCAAAGTTGGTGAGAGTGCAATTTGAATTCCTAATAGACTACCTAAGAACGCCTCCAGACCCTGAATCAACGTGTGCAGTTGTGGACAGGTAGCAAAGATATGTACAATATCTGCCTCCGGGAGATTGCATCGTGGACAAGTAGTCCCTGAGGTGCTGCCCCATTGTGCTAGCCTGGCAGGGGTATAGTAGAGAGAATATATTGTTTTGTAATGTTGGGCCTGGAGCGGGGCAGAGCAGAGAATAGTGCACCCTAACTCCAACGACTCCTGGAACCAATGTGTTTCGATACCCAGTCTCTGAGCCCGATTATTACCCTGCGTGCCGAGATCGTCTGGTTTTCCTGCAGCTAGACACGCATAGAAACCCCTAATAGTGCAATCACCCCTTTTCCCTATTCTCTCAAGAATTTCGTTATTACCAAAACCTGTGGGGCCACCCTGCTTATTACTCAAAAAACTTCTAACTTGTAAATATTTAAAAAAGTTCCTACTATCTATATTGTATTTGGTGAGTAATTCTGTAAATTGAATCATCCCCTCTAGATCCATAACATCACCAATCTGTACTATTCCTTTTCCGGTCCACCCCGCCATAACTGCATCTGTAAAGACTGCCTGCGGGAAGGATCTATTTTTATATAGGCGCGTGTATCTATTGAATCTCCCCAACCCATATTTTTTCAAGAATGCAGTCCAGATCTTAACGGCAGCAATAACTGTCTTGAACCTAGTCCTTTTAAAATATGCAAAATCAGTACACTTTAAAAAACAGTTTTCAACCTCTGCTCCCAAAACCACCGCATATACATCTGAGGAGGAGCTGGGATCTTTTGGTCTACTCCACCACCTCCGATCAAACCCTGCATGTATTGCAGTGCAGCCGCCCAATAATATAGCTTAAAGTCCGGTGCCCCCCAACCACCTCTGTCTCTTGGGAGGGAAATAAACCTATATGCCCTTCTGGTTTTCCCCTGTGCCCAGATGAACCTATTTAAAATTGACTCTAATGCGTGAAACCATTTATTCTCAAAATATAAGGGGATTGCTCTAAAGAAATAAAGAAATTTGGGCAAAATTATCATTTTGATCACATTAGTACATCCCACTAGGGATAGATGAAGGTTATTTATTCTTTCCAAGTCTAGCTTTACCATTAGTGGAGCGATGTTCAGTTCCACGACCCTATCTAGTTCTGCAGATATCTCAACCCCTAGGTATATTGCTGCGCTGACTACCCGGACATCATTGCAATCTGCGTGCGGGTTTTTAACAACCTGAGTCTTAGACCTATTAATTCTATACCCTGAGACCCTCCCAAACCGTTCAGCTTCGAATTCCACCTCCCTGATTGCTATAGTTGGACTTGAGGTTAAGATGGCCACGTCATCCACGTAAGCCAGAGTTTTAAATTCCTTACCACTCACTCTTAATGGGGGGATATTGATATTAGCTTCTAAACTTCGGAGCAGTGGGTCCATATAGAGTGCAAACAACAGGGGAGATAAGGGGCAACCCTGCCTAGTTCCCCTACTAATCTTGACCAGCGCCGAGTGCCCTCTATTGACTCTAATTCTGGCTGTTGGTTCTTTATATAAAGACTGGATAGCCTTTATATAGCCTTCCCCTATGCCATACTGCTTCATTATGACCCAGAGGTAGTTGCAGGAGACCCTATCGAACGCTTTCTCTGCGTCTGAAAATAATACTGCCATAGGGTCTCCCGGGATCGGCGCAGCGTCGAACAAAGTAATAACTTGTCTGACATGCTGGGTAGTACCTTTGCCTGGAATAAAACCATGTTGAGACGGGCTAACCATGCTATCAATAATTCTTGCCAATCTCCTAGCTAATATCTTGGAAAAATAATTTGCGTCGGCATTCATTAGAGTAATTGGCCTGTAGGACCTAGGAACTGATGAGGGTTTCCCTTTCTTCAGGATTACCATGATGTCAGCCCCCCCCCCCATGACATGGGAACCGACTCCCCTTGCTGTGCCTGAGTTAAAGTGGAAAACATATCTGGAATCAACACACCTTGAAATACTTTATACAATTCCACAGGGATCAAATCGAGCCAGCAGCCTTTCCAGAGGGCAGACTGCTCAAAGCTTCTATGATTTCCTCCACTTGAAATGGTCTATCTAGAGCCACCTTCTCCTCCTCGGGGAGGGAGGGTGCTGGAACATTACCTAAATACCCTAATATATCCACTTGTTCATTTCCATTATCTAAACTATAGAGATCTGTGTAGAATCGTCTAAAGACTTCCCTCACCTCTTCGGTTTGTGACACGACGTTACCCTGTACATCTATGATCTCCTTACTATCTGATGAGGAAAGCCTCTGCCTAGTTCGAATGGCTAGTATATGGCCCACCCTCTCGCTCAGTTCATACGCATTTTCTTTTTTGATTAAATAATTCACTGCAGCTTTACTAGCAATACACTCTAAGGTTTCTGACTTAATGGCAACAATTTTAGGAAGCTGCTGTTCTAATGGTGCATGCAGTCGGATGCCAAGGTTTAACTCTTCTTCGGCTTTGATCAAGCTTTTGATTAACTCCTCTGCCCTCTTCTTCTCCAACTTCTGTTTATGAAGTACATAACTCAGTGTCTCTCCCCTAGCACTAGCTTTAAAAGCGTCCCATACGATGCCTGGGTCTGCAGTCCCTCTGTTCTCCTCCCATAAATTCCTTATCCAGACATTCATATGCTTTATATATAAATTGTCCTTAAGCAATGCCTTCCCAAAAGTCCACTGTATGTCTTGCCTACTCCCCTGACCCACTTTAACTATTAAAATCAGAGGATTATGATCCGAAATAATACGTGGCTGTTTTTCAATCTGGGTACCGCCAATCATAGCGTTAGATATAAAAAAATAATCTAATCTGACCAAAACTTTATGGGGAGCCGAGAATAATGTGCTACCCTCCTTTAATGGGTGTAGTTTAACCCAAGGGTCTATCAAAGAGTTATGTAATGCTAAGTCAGTCAGCGCTCTATGTGTTCTATTCTTTCTCCCTGTGTATTGCACCCCAGTTTGAATGAATGAGCTTGACGGGTCATGGATAATAAAATCCCCACAGCAGATTATGGGTTCCGGCCAGTGTGCCAACTCTAAGTCTAAGAATTGAAACACCTCTGGGTCATCCTCAGTGGAGCCATATATAGAAGCCAGCGTGAATTTCTCCCCTTTATAGGTTAGCTCCAGCAATACCCACCTACCCCGTTGGTCTTCTTTCTTTCTATCAACCGTAACATCTCTGTTTTTCCCCAGAACTGCAACTCCTCTGGTCCTTGATCCCTGTTTAGAATTTGCCAATACCGAAAACCCCAGTTGTTCCAAGAGGTACCCCCTTACACCCTCAATGTGTGTTTCTTGTAAACAAAGCAGATCCAAGCGGAGTGGTTTTAACAAAGCAACCAATCTCATTCTCTTATTGACATCAGTAAGTTCACATATATTAATTATCGCAATTCTACAACTCATTAAAATATAACAAATATGTAGCCAACCAATACAGACAATACCATATTCAACATATTCAAACTCAGAAAAAAACAATTTAAGTTATACTGTAGAGCTTGTGCCGTGAGTGCTGTACTGTGCATCCTGTGCGTGATTACTCTCTCCCCTCGCTGCCCCTGCCTTCCCACCCCCCCTCCCACCCCACCCTACCCTCCCCCTTCCTACGGGCAAATAGGTCACTCATGACCTATGTGTGACAGCTTGTGAGTGCAGTGGTTGCCGCCCGACCTCCACCCGTGTAACTCCCTAGTGTACGATTCCGGACCTTAGACCAAGAAAAAGTAAGATAGGCAACTGAACCTTCTCCTATTTAGCCACCCTTCTGCTTTCTCAGCTCATTAATGTATTTCTGTACCTTCACTTCGGATGTGAACATCCTTACATGCCCCTTTACAATAGTCTTCAGCCTAGCAGCGTATAATAGATATGCCTCATGCCCTAGATTCAGGAGTGGCATAATCAGCTGTCTGAGCCGCCACCGTCTCTCCACTGTGACGTGGCAGAAGTCGGGTTGTGCGAAAAAGGAAATCCCTCCAAATGTCCGCCTAGCCTCTGGTTTTGGTTTTTCCATTATATCCTGCCTAGCGAGAAAGTTGCCAACTTATACAAGGATGGCTCTAGGTTTTGTGTCCTGTGAGGCCCCATAAGGTTTTCTCTGTACTAGAGGAAACCGATGTGCCCTTTGTACCTCACTTTCCCAGTTCCATATCGTGATATCTGGGAATGCTCCCTTTTAGCAACTTAATTACAAATGTCCTGGCATCCTGTCCCTCTAGTCATTCCGCCACCCCCAGAAGTCTTATATTGTTGCGCCGTTGGCGATTTTCGAAATCTTCCATTTTCCATCTCATGTCCTCTAACGTCATCTTCCAATCTGCCAGTCCGTTCTTCTACGTGAGACACTCTATCTGCCATTTCCTCGTACAGTTTATTAATTTTTCTCATGGAACTCTGCATTCTTTTTGCCGCCACTTTAGCTCGGCGACTCTCTGATCTAGCCTCTGATTGCATTTGTTTCAAGGTTATGTATAGCAGATCCAGTGACGCGGTTTGAGGAGTATTTTCCTTCTCCTTTCCCTCAGTCTGGGCTCCCTCGTCTGCATCCTCTTGATATAGCAAAGAGGTTGCTGAGTAATCCCAGCAAAGCTTCAAGTCAGGGTCTTGTGCAGGGGGGCTATGTGAGGAATTTGTCTTGGATTTGGCTCTTTTTCTAGACTTTTGTAGAGTTTTGTAACCTGGTGGTGCTCTCTGAACTGAGGACTTTGCTGCGACTTCTGACCCAGAGTCTGACGTTAGAGATAGGCTACCTTGCCCCTCGCTTGAGAGGTAAGAATCCGAATCCTCCTCTACTGAGTAGAAGCGTTCAGCATCCGGCGTACCTGGGATACCTCTACCAGCAAGGGCTAAAGCACTACCCCTGCCGGCCTCCATTGAACCTGCCTCAATGTTTACTCCTCCTCTGAGTGTACCATTGGCCCCTTCAGAGCAGATTACTAGGGCTCCAACATTATTAGTACTCATGCCTGCCTCCTTACTTGCACACTGGGGTTGTGTGTTCATCGCTACTCCAGCTGTACTCTCCACACGTTTATCCCCTGCTGCATCTCCGTCTGCGTATGCTACAGCCTCGCCTCCTTGCATGTTCTGTCTCTGCCCCAGTTGTTGCCCAGCAACCAAGTAACCAGTGTCTTTGATTCGCTCTGAGTCACCTCAGCGCATTTCCTCTGCACAGAAGCACAGAATCCGCTCATGATTTACAGCATTCGGCATTCAACAGCCTGCATCAGAGAAGGCACGCCAGAGACAGGTAACTGCTGCCATTGCTGTGGGCGGGATCACGAGTCACCTGAGGCTACTCGGAGGCATGGTACTCCACAGCCCTCGATCCTAGAGTCAAGTTGACATTTTCTTGTCCTAACAATTTGGCGCCTGCAGCTTGTCCATGGGTCACATGACTAGGTGTAGCTGGGAGCTAGCCCTTGTACATTTCTCCCAGACAGTGAGACAAAGGGAAGCTAGGTGTTGGCAGGATAGGTCACTTTGACTCAACAAAGCTGCACCTCTAACACTTGCAGAAGACAAAGACTTTAACTGAACACACTCACAGAAGGTTTTCCACTAGTCATTTGTGTCTTCACACAGGCCGGGGCCAGGGCAGGGAGAGAGGGGATGTCTGTCACCTGAGGGGGGCGGGACTCCAAAACCTTCTCGTACTTCAAAGTTGGCACCAGGTATAAATATTTGACCATCAGACCAAGCTCTTCAGTATACCTCTGGACCTGTGGAAGACTTAGAATGACTGTGGTGCTACTCTGTAAGAAGGACTGCTACTCTGTAGCCCTGCTGTCCTACTGCCTGGATGAAGGACTGGACCTGCATCTTGAAACCAGGACCACCGGTGTGATTCCAAAGGCCAGTATTCTGGCCTCCACATCAGAGCCTCAGGGACACAATAGACTCAAATAATGGACTCTGCCATCTGTGGGTCCGCCCCCCCCAATTGGTGCCCTCTAGTCCTCGACCCTTGGAAGTGGGCATGAAGCTGCTCTGCTACCCCAGCCATAGTCCCAGCAGAACCACATTGACATGACGCATCATCTCCCAAACTCCACATTGTAATTACAATGTGATGAATGAACTTTCCAATAGCCTACATTGTAACCACTGCACAGTTCATCCCCAACACAGGACTTTGCATCACTAATGCAGTGCCTCAATTTGGCTAATGTGTGTCACACCTCCATGCATGGACATTAAATCGCCACCTCAGCTCCTCAGAACTGCCACTGTTTTATGCATCTCCACACACAGACCTTGCATCACCATCTCAGCTCCTTGGAACTGCCAGTGCAAAATGCACTTCCCCACAAAACCTTGAATCGCCTCCGCTGCTTGACACATCCTGGATGCAAGATTTTGCATTGCTTTGCAACCCAGATTTGAGGTACTTTGGTTAAAAGGCCTGACTTGGTCCCTTTAGCTGGCCTGCGCTCCACTGCGGTTGGCCTGAACTTGTGACTTTGTCCCAATCTGACATGACCTGAAAACCACAGTTGGCGCTTTGTGCTTCTAGGCAATATGTTTACTTAAATCTTTAAGATTGCATATCTCTGGTTCTACTAATTAGATTGTTGTTGTTTTGGTCTCAAATAATTTATTACATTTTACTCTGTTCTCTAAATTGGTGTTGAATTTGTCTTGTGTTTATTAATGATGAATTGCTGCATAAACACTTCACACATTGCCTCCAGGTTAAGCCTGACTGCTTTTATGCCAACCTTCCAGAGGATTATAGTTGAGTTAGAGGTTTGCTTGTGTTTTTACCCTGACATAAACAGTTGTTCCTGCTTGAGTAGGGTTTCATGTCCCCAAACCAGTAACCTAATGTCGAACACTAATTCTACCAATACTACCTTAAGACAGCAAGATTCCCCCTCCTTAAGAATGTACAATATTACACATAATGTAGTGTGCTTTGCAGTAAAATTAAATCTCACAGACAAATATTTTAATCTCTCAACAATTCACTGTGGTTAGCCCATGAATGTCAATTCCAGAAAAGGTCATGGCTGTGACACACATGCCCTTTGACCTTCACTTCCACTCACACACACAGCCTTACACACAAACTCACATTGACCTGACATTGACAAACACTATATCTCACAAACACACTCTCCCGTAAGCACTCACAGTACATACATTTAAACACACATCTTTATTACCTTATCTGCCAAGGAAGGTGATCTTGCAGCTAATTGTACTCCTTTAGTTTCTTACATTAATAGTGAATAATGAAACAGTATTCACTATTAGTGTCACAAATGGAGAGAAAAGAAAGGAAGCGTAGTGTTGTGAGGGATTGTACAGGAAACAGCAGAGACTAATGTAGATTCAGGTAAGCTTTGTTCTAAAAGCACAACCTGGCATCCAACCACCTCGACAGTCCAGTGCAACTGACACTGTCCGAGAGCCATCAGCCTAGCATTCTAAAGAATTCAGAATACACACACACATTCACGAGACCACTCGAGACCCTCATGAGGCACACATCATAACAAATCTTCTTCCCTAATAAGAAAGGAAACGAAAAACAAAAACAAAATTAATACACAACATAGTCATCAAGATACCTAGGATGTCTTTTTTTTTTTTTTATTATTTTTTATTTGAACCAGGACAGTACATTGGATACACATCATTTCATAAAAAGAGAAAAAAGGAAAACAGATCTATAGGTATATATCCACCAACATAGAAGATTACAAAAGGAAGAAGAAGTGATATCAGTACAACAAAACATACAAAGAGTTTAAAAGCAAAAGAAACAGAGAGATTACTAACTAACTATCATGGTAGGATTTATACCTTCCCGTCATCGCCGTATAGGATCCCAAATAGCCTCGCCCAATTTCCTAGCTTTCAATCCCCTGGTAGCATAAATCGATGTCTCATAATTACAGACCGCTAGGAAGCGAGCTAGCCACATTTGGAAAGTGGGGGGGACAGAGTCTTTCCAACAAGCTGAGATGATTATTCTAAGTATAGCCGTACCAATAAAAACGAGTCTTTTTTCGCTTCTTGTAAATGTTAAGGACCCATCAAAACCCATTAAATATAAGCAGTCAGATTCGGGTAGTCTATGCCCGAATATAACCGACCAATAATCTGCGATCATACTTTTGACTAAATCGAGTTTACCACAGCTACTAAACATATGAATATTATCTGCCGGACCTGTTGCACATCTAGGACAAAGATCGTTTTCTCTTTTCCCCCACGTAAATAGTTTAACCGGGGTATAATACAAACTAAACACAGTTTTGTATAGCTGGGCTTTAAGATTACTAGACATGAGCAGACGATTGGATAGTTCTATACATTTATACAGGTCAACATCAGGATTTTCAAGCTTCACTAACCAATTTGCTTCTGTTTTCTCTAGATCATCTCGAATTTCACACATAAGGGTATCATAAAGGGTGCCAATTCTTATGTTGGATCTATTCACCAGCTCAAATAATTGAATATTGGAGAGATCTACAGTTGAAATACTGGATTTGAGTTCAGTAAATAGTTGAGCATACTTAAGAAAGTCTCCATTGGGGAGATTATATTTCGCTTTTAAATCAGAAAAGGAAGTTTCAATCCCATTAAACAAGAAATCATGAACCGTTAAAATACCAGAAGTTTCCATTTTCTAGCTGTAGAATCGAAATAAATGTTGGAAGTGATAGACGAGTGCCACAAAGGTGTATATCCGGTGATCTTGCGAATTTGGATATGTTTGTGCATCTTCTTCCAAACTTTAAGAGCATCAGTAATAGTTATATATTGCCGAAATTGTCTATAATAAGAAGTGTCTGTGTAGCGAAGAAACAACCCGTCAGCATTACTCCCCAGAAATAACTCGTAAATAGAGGGAATAGAATCCGTTACCCTATGTCTAGTCACACTTTTAGTTTTATTCAGAGGAGCAAAGATCTGCATAAAGGCAGACCAATGATACAGAGTTGTGTTGGGAATAGCTAAACCTCCTCTATCAAAGGGTAAGGACAATAGTTTATGCGACCTCCTGATCTTGCCGTATAGCCAGATGAAATTGGACATAGATGAGTTTACTGTTTTCAAAATCTTTTCATCAATGGCTAAGGGGATGGCCCGGAAAAAATAAAGAAGTCTCGGTAGGACATTCATTTTTAAAAAGTTGGCTCTCCCTATAATAGTAAGATATAGGCTGTTCACACGATCAAGATCCTTTTTAATTCTATCTAAGAGAGGGTCGAAGTTGGTTTTAATAATAGTTTTAATATCTGGACTGATCACAATTCCCAGATATGTGGTGTTATTCGTCACCCTGGGATCATTGCAGACTATGTTGTTAGTACATATAATTAAAGTTTTCTCCTTATTAAGGGAATACCCTGAGTATTTACCATATTCGGTTGCAAGGTTTTCAATGGTGATAATAGCCTCAGAAGGATCAGGAGTGACAATAGCTATATCGTCTTCGTAAGCCAACACTTTTGTTTGGTATTGACCGCAGACCACGGGCTTAATTAAAGGAGTCTCTAAGAATTTTAAAATTAAAGGATTGATATATAATGTAAATAATATAGGGGAGCAGGGACACCCCTGTCTAGTGCCCCTGGATATGCTAATCTGACCAGAAACAGATCCGGGTAACTGAATCTTAGCTTTAGGGGAGTGATACATGCTTTTAATTGATTTTATAAATTTGGGGCCAAAATTAAGGTGTGACAAAACCGCCCATAGAAAAGACCAAGAAACGCGGTCAAAGGCCTTTTCGGCGTCTAGCAGGATCATTGACATCCGGCCGCCCGTAGCAGACATGGAATCAAACAAAGTGATAACTCTATTAATATGGTTGGTAGTCCCTTTCCCTGGAATGAAACCATGTTGCCACGGGGAGACCAAATGTTCAACGACCCTGCTCAGCCTGACAGCCATCACCTTAGCGTATAATTTGGAGTCCGAATTAATTAATGAAATTGGACAGTAGGAGGTAACTAGTTCTGGAGGTTTTCCTTTCTTTGGAAAGACTACAATATTAGCTTTGTTCCAAGATTCGGGAGGTATCCCGTTGTATTGAATACCTAAAAATAAGTCATGGAGAAGCGGCCCTAGCTGGTGAGACAGGATTTTATATAAATCAATAGGAATTTTATCAGGGCCTGCGGCCTTACCGGAAGCCATAAATGATAAAGCAGTGAACACCTCTTCTACTGTGATCTCTTTTTCCAGGTCTCTGCGAGAAACATCATCAAGGCGTTTTTCAGCCTTTGGGAGATTAAGTAAATTATGTAGATAAGTAGCGGAGTCACTTTCGGTATACATGGCATCCTCAGAATATCATTTCTGATAATACAATTGAAATTGTTTGGCAATGTCATCAGTTTGGGTATATACCTGTCCACTGTCCTGAATAGAAGTAATATTTTTGGAGGTGATCTTCTGTCGAGTGCGAAGTGCTAATTGTCTGCCGACTTTTTCTCCGCTCTCATAGACATCCTTTCTATGTACTCTGTACGTTTGGGCCGCATTCTGGCTAAGATTGTGGTTAAGGTCTGTTTTTAGGGCGATGACCTGATACATCTCCTGTTTTGCATCACAACCTCTTGATATTTGTACGATATGTTGTTGCTCAGCAATCACTAGAGCTTGCATCTTTATATTAAAATCCTTAAGTAACTGCTTTCTGGCATGATTTTGAAAACTAATGGTTTCGCCTCTAAGGGAGGCTTTAAAGCTATCCCATACTGCATTCCTCGATGCACTAAAGCGATTGACCTCAACGAATTGCGTAGTCCAAAGTTTTATATGAGAGATATATTGGGTATTTGCCAGCAGTTTACGGTCAAATGTCCAGGATCTGCGATGACTGGCGGGATCAGGTATATTTGTTAAAAAAATTAGGGAGTTATGATCCGAGATGATCTTTGGCAATTTGCTATTGAGGAGTGTGTTAGAAATTCATGTGATACGAAGAAATAATCAATCCTGACGTGTTTCTGATGGGGGTGCGAGAAGTACGTATACCCAGGATCATCTTTATTAGAGTAATTCCAAAAATCAACTAACCCTAAACTACTGGTCAGTCTGACAAGTGCTTTAAAAACCTTGGGTTTACGACCTGTATATCTCTGCTGAGATGGGGTTACATCAGGTTGTACTCTCAGAGAGATGTTGAAATCCCCACAGATGATAAGTGGGCATTGCCAGGTTGGGAGCTCTGTTTCTAGAAAATCAAGAACAGCTGGATCGTCTTGATTAGAACCATAGATGGTACAAATTGAAATTCCCGAGGCCAATTTAGCCACCGCCCACCTGCCATGCGGATCTGACATATGCCGAACTGCTGTCCCAAGATGAGTTTTTGCCAGAATCGCTACACCCCTTACATTCGAAGTTTGTGTTGAGTTTGTTAATAAATTATACCCTCTTAATCTCAGCAGCGATCTTTTATCCCAGGGTATATGCGTCTCCTGGAGACATAGGACATCGACCGGGTTTAAACGGACTAATTCAGCCAAAAGAAAGCGTTTATTAGTAGTCAGTAGCCCCCCTACATTCCATGTTTGAACCGTAAGTTTACCCATTGTCAAAGCTGTGTATTTGATGACGTGTAATACCTGTGCATATTTGATTATAGAGACTATGTCTCGACATCTTCTTCTGCTTAGAATTAATTTTATTGTAGTTCATACAAACTGTGCATCCTTTTATCTGGCCTGGTTCATTTTTTATTGTTTTTAATGCACCCCCCCTTTGGAGGCGCCACGGTGGGAGGCAAGATGGCGGTTTGATTCGAACCGCTAGCAGCAGCAGCGTACCTGAGCTCCTGAAACCCGTTGGGATTACCGTGATTACTGCGATTGCTACCGCGATTACGGCGGTTTTTTCATCAATGGAAAAGTTTCAGCGCTCTTCAGCGTACAAGCTACCGCTCCGTTACGTTTTAATCTAAAAAAAATACGTACTTAAATTTCACCAAACGGCTCGTCCTCAAACAAATAATTTAAAAACACTATGCTATGCGAGCCCCTGAAAGACTCATCAATTTGCGTGTTCTGCGCTGCAGGGGCGCAGCAGAGTTCTTTGGTTACCTGCCTCAAACACGCTGTTCTCAAATCCTTCTGTGTCGCTCTACCTACAAACACGCTCTGGGCTCACCTCGCCTCCTGCGCACTAGCTCATCCTGTGGCTGCTCAGGAATTTTCTCTCACCTGCTGTTTGCCTGTTCCAGCCCCGCCAGACTCGGCAACGTGCGGAAAGACACTGCAAGCTTAGTCTTTGGCTAATTTTGAACAGGAACGTTCCGATATGCCCCCAAAGACGGCCTCAGCGGTTTCTACGGCTGCTGCTCGTGCAAGGCTTGCTAAAGCAGCTCGGACAGTTAGGGAGGAATCGGAACGGATTCGAAAAGATGGAGCTGGGTCCGAATGTGCTTCTGCTTCAACTTTAACAGGGCGACGCAGGGGCAAAACAAAGAAACCTTTACTTATGGAGTGCTCTCCAAGACACGAGGCTCTTGCTGCCAGAAGGAAACTGACCCCCCTTACTCAGCCTTCTCAAGGGGGATCAGTAATTGAATTATTGAGGCGAAAACAAGGTGCGCCTAACATGAATCAGTTAACCACACCAAGCGCGAATGAACTCCTGAATAACAGTTTGCCTTTTCAACAGGTAACGTCAGCTCAGCTTTCCACCTCACCACCTCAACCTCAACCGATTATACAAACTGTGAGTACTGGGTCTATGTCTTTGATTGTGACGAGTGTGGCAAATACTCCTAGGAACGAACCAGGGGGTTCCTTTAACTTTTTAAGTATAGAACCGAACGAGCTAAATGAACAAGACGCTGTGGAGCTCTGTATGTCTTTTTCAGGTGAAAGTGCTAATATATTGGGAGGTGAGCATCTAGATGAGCCAGTTATTCAAGATAAGGGCCAAGTCTTGACTCATCCGAAAGATATAAATGTCTCTATGCCTGACCTAACCTTGATGAATTCTAAGACGAGCACTGTACTAGTTAATCCCAGCCTGCTAAATATTGCTCTAGAACCCTCCCTACCCCCTGCTATCCCTGAACTTGAGACACCAGCAACCGTAGCGCAAGAAATACGCATAACTACAGATGGGGATAAAGAACCTTCTGAATTTTACTCATTCTCTGATGAAGCAGGGGTTGAGGTTGAAACGGATGGCTCACTAGAACTTGATTCTGAATCAGACCCTGAGCTCTCTTCTGATTTAGAGGAGGGACAGGAATCAGAATATATCTGTAGCTCCTCTGAAGGTACCAATGCAGATCACTCTAAAACTAATACTGTCCTCACAAAACCAGGGGCAAGCTCCAGACCGCTACTTAGAAGCACAGAGGGTGATCATCCTCCATCAAAGCTGTCTCTCTCCCTTGCTCATGACTCTCATCACCCTGATTCTGGCGAGTTCTCCTCAACGGCAGCAGTGGAGACTATTCTGCAAGCGATTGCAGCCCATAGAGAAGAGACCACCCTTGAAAGCAAAAAATCTAGAGCTGCACTACGTAAGGTTCAGGGGGTTGTCAGGAAGCTTACTAAGACCTGCACTGCATTTGGAGAGATAGTAACTGAGATTGAGTCAAGAGTGCTCTCTAATGAGAACGAGGTAATGTTTAACATGGAAAAAATCAAACTACAAGACACTGAACTATCAGATATGAAATGGAAACTCGAGGATTTCGAGAATCGACGACGCCGCAGCAATCTACGTATTTTGGGAGTTCCCGAACAAATTGAGGGCGAGAACGTTCGTACATTTGTAGTGCAGTTGTTTAGAGACACAATGCCTGAACTTAAGGATTGGAACTTAGCCTTGGAGATACAACGTGCACATCGAGTCCCTTTTAAGATACCTTCTAAACCTGGCGCTTACCCTCGTGCCATTTTAGTTTATTTTGGGAATTTTTTGTTGCGGCAGATTATTGCAGAGAAAGCCAGACCAGATCGCAAATTGAAGTTTAAAGATTGCTTTTTTTTCACTAGACCTGATTTCTGTCATGCAACTGTGGAGCGGAGATGGCGTTTACGCTCATTGATCAAGTTATTTCAGGATAAAGGAGCCCAAGCCTATCTGAACAACCCTGCTAAATTAAAAGTTGTGCATGCAGGACAGACTGTCTTTTTTACCTCGGAGATTAAGGCCAAAGCTTACCTAGATGGGATTCAGTAAATAGACTAGTGCTTTGTAATATTAGGCCTCAATCTCTTTTGAGTTGTCATTCTCTCATGTTATACTAGGCTTGCTCCCTTTCTAGGTGATCCTGTTTTGATTCTACATATTATCTTAATTTTAGGTGGTAGCTCAGGTATCGCTCTGCTCTTCATCACCCAGACTCTGGTAGAGTCTGAATGCCTCTTGTTTTGGGGGGGGGTTGTGTTGGGAGGGTTGGGTAAGGGGGGTAGGGAAGGGGGGGGTTCAGAGGGGGGTGCATTAAAAACAATAAAAGATACCTAGGATGTCTACGCACTCTACGTTCAGAATTCTGTTCAAGATCTTGACTACCACCACTCCCTGCACCAACATCCAAACCCTGATCACTGAACTGACTAACATCAGAATCTGAAGAAAGACCAGCCTCCAACAAAACTCTAGAGCAACCATCATCCTCAACCACTTGTTTGATCAAACCACCCTTTTGGTACAAAGCCACTCTCCTTAAATTCCACCTCTCACCACCATCCAAAATGACAAAGAACTTTCCTACATTGACCACTCGAAAAGGACCTCTGAATTTAGTCAAACCAGCTCTAACCCTATCAGACTTCACCTTAACCCAATCTCCAACTTCGATTGTGTCCCCTACAACATCAGGTACACTCTCACCCTCAGATGAAATCCAAATCTTAAGCCAACCAGGAACTAACCGGGAACCAGGAACACGTCCCCTCATGACCTGAAACGGAGACTTCGCCGTGACACAATGTACAGTGGTCCGATACGCCCACACCATATCCTGCACAACTTTTTTGGGAGGTAAATCATTAGCTAAAGCCAACTGAATAGTGCCTTTAACCATCCTATTTGTCCTTTCAACAATACCATTTCCCATGGGATTATATAAAGAGGTACACGAATGTTTAACACCCCACTTGTCAAAAAAACACATCATCTCATTAGACGTTAATTGAGTTCCATTGTCCATCAAAATCATTTGAGGAACCCCTTCAAGCATAAAAAGATTTTCAAGAACTAGAATTGTTGACCTTGTGGTGATGTCTTTCATGAATTCCACACACAAACATCTGGAATGAACATCCACAACCACCATGGCAAAACGCTTATCTTCACCCAAATCAGAAAAAGGACCTACAAAGTCCAAACAAATATTGCACCAAGGTTTGCCTGGATCATTGATCTGTCCCATAACACTCTGACTGCCAATCTTCCTTCTCTTCTCACTCTCTTTGCAAGCACCACAAGCTTGTACCCAACCTTTAACCTGCTCGTCCATGCCTGGCCACCAAAACTCTTGTTTGATCCTTCTAGTAGTCAAGCCTTGGCCCAAATGACCCTCATGCGCAAGATTGAAAATGTGTAATCTGAGACCAGAAGGTGGCACAAAACGATCACCCCTCATGATAACATTTGAACAAGACAAAGATAATTCATCCAGAATTTTCCAAAAAGGCCTGATAGAGACCGGGACCGAACTTTCACGTGAAGCCCCATTCTTTATCAATACAATGAGACCCTGCAAAGTGAATGAATGAATGAAATGAATGAAATGTTATTTATCTCCGCGCAACTATGCCCAATGGGCGTCAAGGCGCCTAACTCCAAAACTAGCTGACGGCAAACAGAAACCAGGAGCTCACTGGTAGGCTTTAATGAAGCACCAAGTTTTCAATGCCTTCCTGAAGAGATCCAGTGAAGGCTGTGATTTTATCTCTAAGGGGAGAGCATTCCACAGTTGTGGTGCAAGAATGGAGAAGGCTTTGCTCCCCCATCTCGCCATCCTGGCGCGCGGGACTACCAGTTGGTTAAGCTCGAGAGAGCGGAGGCATCTATTTGGGACATACCTAGTTAACAAAGACCCCAAAGCATCATTCGGGCCTGCCCTCAGGGCGCTGTAGGTAAGGCAAAGAAGCTTAAACGACACTCTGGAAGGGATGGGCAACCAGTGGAGACTCTTCCTTGCCAAGGTTGCAGAGGACCGCCACGGGAGGGCCAAAACAAAACGTGCCGCGGCGTTTTGAATCACCTGCAGGCGTTGTAGAATACCCTTGTTGGCCCCGGCATAGAGAGAGTTGCAATAATCAAGCCTTGAGCCAACAAGGGCAACCACAACCTGTTTGCGTGCCTGTGGGGACAGATAGTGAGCAATTCTTTTCAGAATTCCAATGACCCCCCAACAGGTGGCCACTGTCCTATTGACCTGAAGCTCCATGGAGAGCCGAGTATCAAAAATGACGCCTAGGTTCCTAGCAGATTCGGTGGGTGTGGGGCAGATGCCTAACGATGAGGGCCACCACTCACCTGACCACATACCCTGGTCTTTGCCGAAGACCAGGACCTCCGTTTTGTCACCGTTCAAAGTGGAATCTTTCTCCATTTCGGACACCCATTGGGCCTTGGAGAAAACCCCCAATGAACCCCCACAAACATCACCAACAGAAGCAACAGCTTCCTCATTATGCAAATCCTCCAACAAATTTTCATCAACACTCTGCCAATCAACAGCTAAACGGGACAAGCAATCCGCCTGTACGTTACGCCATCCATGAATAAACACCACCTCATAAAGAAACTCCTGTAACCTGGCTGCGAATCTAGCTAAACGTGCAGAACCCTTCCCTGCACCCCCAGCTGATAACATTTTCACCATAGGTTTGTGGTCAGTACGTATGACAAATTTCACACCCCACAAATACACCCTAAAGTGTTTCACACCCCATGCTGCAGCAAGAGCCTCGCGCTCTATCACTGAATAGTTTCTCTCAGCCCGAGTTAACGTCCTAGACGCAAAAGCAATGGTTTTTTCAGTGCCTTCTTGTAACTGAGAAAATACTACTCCAACACCAGTAAGACTAGCATCCACTGTTATAAACGATCTACAAGAGGGATTAAAAGGAGATAAAATCCCTGCATTACAAATCTCATTTTTGATGCGACCGAAAGAATCAGCTTGTTGCTGCTCCCACGTAAATCTAGCACCCTTCCGTAACAAAACCCTTAAAGGTTCCAAAATATCCGCAAACCTTGGAACACATTTTGAATAGTATTCTACTAGTCCTAAAAAGGACCTGAGTTGATCCTTGTCTCTAGGCCGCGGAGCCTTTTCAATCGCCATCAATACATTTTTCTTTGGAGAGACACCACCACTAGAAATGGGGTACCCCAAATACTCAATTTCCTCAACCAAGAACGTGCACTTGCTTTTGTTGACAGTCCCAATCTGCACAAAACTTGACGTAAAATGGTGTTGTGTTCCCTTACAGACTCCCCCGAGACCAAAATGTCCTCTTGAAAATACACAACTCCCACCAACCCCTCAACCATGTTGAACAGCATGCGCTGGAATACACTCACAGCCGAGGCCAAGCCAAACGGCATGCTTGTAAATTGGAATGTGTCTTCAGTTGTAATAAATGCCGTAAGTGGTTTAGATTCAGGATGTAATCTGATCTGGTGGTAGGCACTTCTGAGGTCAATTTTAGAAAAGTACCTACCACCCCCCAGTAACTGCAAAAGCTCACTAATATTAGGCAGAGGGAAGGTGTCAACAATTATATCCCTATTGAGTGACCTTAAATTGATGCAAAATCTAAGGCGGCCATCTGATTTGAGCGTCAAAACCACCAGCGAAATCCAAGGGGAAACCTCCACAGGTTCTATTACCTTGTTGTCAAGTAGATCACGAAGCAAGTCTTTCAAACCTTGCCTGACTGACAAAGGTACCTTCCTAAGTTTATGCTGTACTGGTGTAGCATCGGGTTTCAAGACAATTTTGTGGACGTAATTCTTGACACAACCCAACCTGTCTGCAAATACACCACTAGCATCATTCAAGACATCACCAACTGACATGTCGTCATCAACAACCATAACACAATTGGGAGACCTCGGATTAATAACAATATGTAAGTCAAATTGGTGCATCCAACCTAGAATTGGTGGACCATCTTTGGCAATATACACTTTCCCTTCTACACTCCTGGAGCCAAAGGTAATAACCCCAAATATATAGCCCAGAATATCAATAATCTGACCCTGATATCCTACTGGACGGATGTCCTTTTCGGAAAGAAGCACCCCTTTCCACAGTCTGGTAAATAAGGATTCTGGGATGATAGTGAAAAGAGAACCTGAATCTACCATCAAGAACACCTTTTGCCCACAGACAGTGAACTCCACAGAGGGACGTGTTACTCTCCGAGTATTAATGTCACAAACACCAGCAACAAAATCATTACTCTCATGTTGTATAACTAATACTCTATTGGAACTCTGAGAATTGTCAGGAGAATGTAAGACATTGACTTTAGATTTGCTCTTCTCAGCAGTATCACCTTGCTTGCACATCCTTGAATAATGCCCTTTTTTCCCACATTTCCTACAAATTTGTTCGATGGCATAGCACTTTTTGAAATCCCCCAATGGAATTGACTGCCACATCGCCAATATTCTTTCCCCTTAGGTTTAGAAGAAAAATTCACACTGGAATTAGCTTTGTGTACACGTTTTGAAACTACATTTACATCAGAATTATCCTCTGAAGAGGAAAAATCAACGTTACCAATCTGCGAAGAAGAACTTGAAGAACTTCTATCATGCCGCTCAAGTTCTTTGATACATTTCTGGGATTCTTCTATCACTTTAGCCATATCTATGGCATCTTTTAACGAAGGGTCTTTAGCCGCCCAAAGTCTCTCTTGAATCTTCCTATGGCGACATTGAAGAATGAGCTGGTCACGAATAAGTTCGTCAGTCATAAAACCAAAACGACACTTAATAGATAATTCACGTAACCTAGAGACAAACTCATCTATGGTTTCGTTTTCAGCTTGTGGTTGTGTATAGAACCTATATCTTGCCATCACTAAATTAACTTCTTTGGCAAACCTTATCTCAAGCCTTCTAAGAGCTTCTTTAAAAGCATCATCCATTGGTTGACCATTTGGACCCATTGCTAGAAGTAAAATACTTGAAAATACGTTGGCCCTCATTGCCCAAGGTGCTAAGCAATAATGCCTTTTTCCTCTCAGGATGAACATTTTTCCCATCCTAAGCCACTATGTAACTCTCCAACATCTCAACCCAATCTTCCCAATCAATAACGGGAGTACCAGGAAGAGATAAAAACATAGGAGGGGTGACAACATTGGTATTCATTTCTAAGAAGGTAAGGACAATGGTAACTTAATATGTAGTAGAATTAAAACAGTGTGAAATGTCAGTATCTGCACAAACAAACAAAGGTGTGCAAATCACCGTGTAAATTACGTGTGAAAATAACAGAATCTGCACAAAACAAAACAAAGGTGTGCAAATCACCGTAGAACAAAGGTACCAAAAGTAGAACAGGTGTGCAAATCACCGTGTAAAATTTGCACAAAAGTTAAGCAGGCAAATTGTGCAAATCACCGTAAACAAAATCCTTGAAGACATGAAATACACAAACGAAATTTTGTTCAAAGTCTATTTTGTGCATACAAATTTATAAAGAGTAAAAAAAAACAGACACCACTGCGTTAAAGCTGCTCCACTGTAGCTTAACGTTGAAGAAACAGTACCTGATATTGGCAAAGCACTGCGGAATAATAAGCCAAACTTCACAGAGGAATCCGGAACTCGTGTGAGAGAAAACAGCTGATCGGGAACAAAATGGAGGCACGTTGCTGACGCTAGACGTTACGCACGCATGCCACTGCCTTCAGATCGCAGAAAATGGCTGCAAGTAATGCTGCGTTTCAAGATAAAACGTGCGTTCCAATGACGTATCTCCTAAGATACTCAATAACAATAGGAGAGGTAGGGAGAATGAGGCACTCTCTTAGTCCCCGGTTAGTCATACAAAAACAAGAAAAGAGAGGTCAGATCAAACACTTGATCAGTCTAAGCGTAAACTACAGACCACAATTCAGGGAGTCAACACAAGATTAGATTCTCACATCCGATTTGGATGATCAAGAAAGCCCTCACACACTGACCTAGTCAGTGTCATGCTTCATCATCGGGCCCCACCGACAGAGGCCGAATGCCTCTGTGGTGTGCTACGACGCCAGAAAGACTGCGGAGCAGGTTTTTTTGTGTGTGGAGGGCGTGCTCTTAGTTACAGTGAAATTATTTAAAAGTGCCTAAAGCAAGGGTATCGAAAAAAATATTTAATAAATGATCCCTGAGGCACAAAAATAAAGAGTATTACGTGTCTGTATTTATATGCCAAGGTTCAAGGTTGGTGAAATACAGAATATACTCAGTTCATTACAGTCAACATGTTTCAGCCATAAGGGTGGTATATTACCGTGGCATTCATCAGGACTATACCCCGGCGGTATGGGCTCTCTAATCACCCACCCTAACCTGGGGACGTGAAAGTGAAAAATTGTGAAAAAAGTGCATAAAAATTGTGGAAGAGTAAAAATACTCAATTCCAAAAATACTCCGTAATTTTGGAGTGTAACTGCACCTGTAAAATAAGGAAAACACATAGACAGACAGAAGACAAACAAAAACCAATGTTAGTATAAGCCTTCCTGGCTAGTCACAGTGCTCCATGAAGTGTGACTCAAGTGGTGAATCCCAAGATAAACCTAGATTTTATGCACCATCCAGATAGCCCCTAAGGATGATAGCAGATATCTCTGGGAAGTGCTGTGCTAGAAAAGTGCTATTTACAAGAAAAACGATTAAAAATGGGGGATTTAAAAACGCAATTGCGTGTACTCCTTATGAAGGGATCAATGGACCTAAAAGGTCTGTGCCCCTTCAAGTAGGTAATAAAAGGTTCGTATCTCACTTTCAAAAGGGGCGCTACTCGCACCATGGGTCTCGGGAGGGGATCGGAGCGACCTGGCACATCCTGAGGACAGACAGAAAATATATATACATATGGTATTATGGCGACGCCCAAACAAGTACTTAGCTCTGGTGCCAGACGGCGTAGCAGTATGTGTGTCATCGTAACTCACGCCCTCAGCGCTTCCGACCCGCTGATCAACCTAATCATGACCTCCAAACCGGACCCCGAAGATAGACAACCGGGGCCGGTGGACTTGTTTTTAAGCACAGCGGTCGCGTGTGCGCCCTGTTTCCGGGAGGGCGTGTCAGGCCGAAAGAGAGGCTAGAGACGCACACGCCCACCCACGTTTGCTACGTCTCGCTCAAAGCGAGGCTTGGAACTCGTATGACAGTTCGTGGCTGGGCAGTCGGCTAGGTCCTGGAGGACCGGTCGCGTAGTAGCGCTAATTGTCAATTATAATGCCTAACAGCACGTAGTGCATTATATGCGAATTATTACTACAATGTACATAACTATCAAGATGTACCTCAATTCACAGAAACATTCCTATACAGTAGGCTGCACATCAGAGCCTTAGTGTATGAAAAAACATTTACATCCGTAGTGCATGCACTAGCTAACAATCTTGCTGCATATATGAAAATGGATACATCTATGTTAGAGGCAATACTTTGTACATAGGGAAAAAAACTCTATAGGCAGGGACTAATCTGTGGGTGCACAGATAGTCCATGGAGTGAATCATGGGGGCCAAATACAAATATGCAGACAAAACCCGTTGGTTGGGGTTGATGTATAGGGAATATTCTTATCAAGACAATACTGAGCTCCACGGAATGTCATCGTTGAGCCCATTGACATGGGTGCCCAGACGATACACCCAACGTTGCTCCTTTTCAAAAAGTCTACTAGTGATGTTCGTTGTGCCTTTCACTTCCTCGATTACCGTCCACCTCATGTCATTGGTAGTGTGGTTGCTGTCCAAAAAATGGCGGCTCAGCTTGGTAGTTAGTTTTTTACATCGGACGTTGCTCCGATGTTCGCAGATGCGTTGTTTAATTCTGCGCGTTGTCATACCAACATACCGTAGCTGGCACGGGCACGTGATCAAATATACCACATTCATGGTGTTGCAGTTAGTATGTTCCCTTTGGGTCCATACCTTGCCCGTTTCCAATGAAAGGGTTTTGGTTGCCTCTGTCAGATGACAGACACTACAATTAGAGCACGGAAAATGCCCTACAACTTTGGGCATCCCCCATGAACTGGTGACTGTAGGTGTAGGTTCTGAAACTTTTTCTTTAGGACGGGTGTGCACAAGAGAGTCCTTGAGGCTACGACCCCTTTTGAAAGAGAATAGCGGTTTCTCCCAATTCTCTCTAAAAGTGGTCAGAATACTCCAATGTTTGTTGATGGTTTTCTTCATCAGGTTAGACAAACTGTTATATGTTGTAACACACGTGAGGGGTACTGCATTCTGGTCGATGACTTTCTCCTCTAAGAGTGCCTCCCTTGGTTGGTTCCTCGCTCTCTTGAAACCCTTGTTCAGGATTTGTGTTGGATACCCTCGATCTTTTAATTTCTCAGTGAGGCTCACAGACTGTTCTTTGAAGTCCGAGATGGAGGTGCAATTACGCCTCAATCTAAGAAATTGCCCATAGGGGAGGTTTTCCTTCAAGGGGCGTGGGTGGAAGCTACTGAACTCGAGGAGGTTGTTTTTTGCGGTGGGCTTGTGATGTGTCTTGGTCACAAGGCCTGTTCCTTGCACAGAAATCTCAACGTCCAGGAAGACAATCTCCGACCTACTCTTGGTGTTTGTGAACCGTAGATTCCGGTCTAGAGTGTTGATCCAGTTGAGAAATCCTTGAACCCTTATCCGGATTCTGTGATTACTTCCTAAAACCCTTAGTGCAGTCAACTCCAACTTATCTGAAGGACACAAAAAGTCTCCTACGTCTACTATCTGATGTCACGTTCCCTGAAAACTCAATTACTCTCGTGACACTGGACGTCGAAAGCCTGTATACTAGTATCCCCCAGGACGATACGATCAGAGTCCTGGGTGAATCACTTGACTCCACGGAATGGGATTTCCAAACTCCAAAAACCTTCATCATTGAATGTGCAACAATTGCCCTGAAAGAGAACTATTTCTCCTTTAAAGACAAACTTTACCTTCAATGCTCGGGTACCAGCATGGGCAGCATTTTTGCTCCGAGCGTGGCAGGATTGTATGTGGCTGATTTTGAAGCTAGATACATCCTACCCACCTCCCAACCCTTCTCATCTTCAATGCTTATGTGGAAGCGCTACATAGATGACATTCTGTTACTATGGACTGGGAATGACACTGATCTCGATCTATTTCTCAACTGGATCAACACTCTAGACCGGAATCTACGGTTCACAAACACCAAGAGTAGGTCGGAGATTGTCTTCCTGGAGCTGAGCTCGTCATGAACCGCGGGTTTTTTAAAACCGCCGCGCACAGCGGGAAAAGCCGCCTCAGCGATGCGGTTAATTGTTGGAAATGAGGGAGCCAGGATTATCAAAAATGTCAGAACTGCCTAACCTCTTACACAGATGTTCTATCTAAGCTATGCTAAACAAGGAATATGAAGAGCGAAATTAAAACATCATCCAGCGGTATTCAGTATTATCAACCAGAACAGTGGGCACTAGTAATGAGGCCCCAGTTAGTAGGATCAGCAGGGCAATAGTAGTCCATTCATTCAGTGGTGTACCGAGAGTTGAGGGGCCCCCTGGTAAAGTACATAGAGGGAGCCCCCCTCGCTCCGGACCCAGTCAGGAGGTCTCAGGAGAGTGCCGGAGGGGGCCACCAGGAAATCAAGGGTCGCCTGCACCACAAGGGCTGTGGCAGCTATTGTTACTGCCACTAGCCACTACATTCACCACTACATTCATTAGTAATTGGTCACAGCTGAAAATAAATTGCAATGATATTTCGAAACTGGAGCTCGAGGAAGAGGCTACATGTTCATGGGAATGCAACTGCAAAAAGTTATATTATTTTGCCACTTGCACATTGGTATTTCAGGTAAACCAAATAACACTCTCATCCCAGCAACCCGTGTTTCTGCCAGCAACACTAGATAAATTACCCGTGAGCCGTAATGTTATTAGAACTGGGTACAAAAAAGAGAAGAAAGTGAATATTTAACGTAAATGCATTTAGCATGAAGCCACAGTGCAGCCTGTGTGGTAGAAAATGCGAGCAACAGTAGAAGAAATAACACCCACCTGCAGATATGCTGTGGGGAGACACTGTTCTATTGATACTTCCTGGCAGGGCCACACTAAAGGGAAAATGTTCAAAGTGCAGTGTCTTGATTCGTGGAAACACTCTTCAGTTATCTGTTTCTGCCTGCGCCTGGAGTCTTGGCTTCTTCCATTAGTCGCTTTTCCCTGGAAACTGAGACATTTTTTTACACTTAGGATATCTGCGTTTGAGCTGTAAAGTTATATTTAATGTTAAAGTTAAGTCTTTATTTTGACCGTACTGATCATAAAAGACAATAAATATTTAACATCACTATAAGAAAGATACATAAAATCCAGTGCTCCACAAGAACATTACATAGCAAGATGTTAAACGAAGTGTAAAAAAAACAACAGTTTGAGTATAGGTTAAAAGGCTTATGCAAGCTTTTACATTAAAAGAAAAGTATAAAATCACTGCAGTCTATTGAAAATTCATATAGACTACTGGCTAAGAAATAGGATAAAAACCCAGGCGGGAAGGCTAAGCAGAAGACAGTGTTTAATCTAAACACTGTCGCAGTCTACTTTTTTTTCGGCCTTAAGTCGAATTATCCACACCCATCCTAAAAACTTGGCTAGGGAAATCACCATTGCCTCCTGAGTACTAGTCTTCAGTATTCGCAGTGGCACTTGACCTTTTACCCATATTCAGGCAAATTGGTTTATTTATTTATTTATTTATTTAATTTGTATAGCGCGTTATAACCACTGGGGTCTCTAAGCGCTGGTTTGAGACACTTGCTTCGTGGAAGACTATATGCTGGGCATACAAATAATATATGAGGGTATGTTTCATCCACACTTTGACAGTGAGTACATTTACTATCATAAGAAGGGTGCCAGGATTTTGTGAAGACTTTGGTTGGTGGCGCACATATCCGAAACTGGAAGTATAGTTTCCTGCCGATGGGCTTAGCAATAATATCCCAACATTTTTCGTACTGGGGTTCTGGTTTATGTTCCAGGAATGTACTAGTAAAAGACGAGGAGTTGATGATACATAATTTCCCTGTTCTAACCATAACCCAGTAAGCTTCTTTATACGTTTTTTTGGGGGGGAAATCTTTGTTCACCGGGTCTTCCCATAAGTGCCTCATGTCCATTTTCACCAGGGAGCTTTTCACCTGCTGTAACCATCTGATCTTGTGAGAGGTGTCAGCATCTCTAATGTCTTTGCGTGCCAGAGCATAATGAGCCAGTTCCGGGGTAGACCAGAGTCTTCTCCAATAAGCCAATGGTCTAAACCTGGCTACCTCAACTAAAAGGTTACACCATAGGTCAAAATATAAAGGGGTGAGTGGTGTGCTTTGGGGAAGCCCTATCAGACCTCTAAAGAATCTTTTTTGAGCCTTGGCTATCGGGTGCAAATTTTCAAACCCCCAGAGTTCCACACCATACAAAGTGGAAGCCATAACCTTGGTGTTATATACCTGAAGTGCAGGTCCAACTGGCTTGGTCTGGGAAAGCCTAAATTCTTTCAAGATAGCTCCTGCAAGCTGGGAGTGCTTGAGCACCATAAGTTCTATTTGGGGTTTCCAGTCTAGTTTACAGCTAATTATTATTCCACGGTAAGTGAATATATCTGTTTGCTCCAATGACTCCTTGTTCATAACAACCCGGTACCTAATTACTTTACGTTTATGCAGCACTATAAATTTGGTTTTGTCCACGTTTACCACTAGCTCGTGATCCTTGCAAAATTACTCAAAATGGGTCAGTGCTCGCTGCAACCCTGCTTGTGTTTTTGATAAAATTAGGGTATCGTCGGCGAACATAAGTATTGGTGCCTTTTTGCCTGCAACAGAGGGGCGTCAGTGGGACACTCTAAAAAATAATTAACCACACCATTTATAAATGGTGAAAACATAGTAGGGGCCAAAACACACCCTTGTCATACACCTTTATGAACTGGGAATTTGGCGGTAGGGTTCCCTTGGGATCCCACCAAACATGTGCGAAGTTGGATTTGAGCAGTTTAATTACAAGCTGTAAAAGCTCAGGGGGTAGCCCTAGATCTCTCAATACGGTCCAGAGTTTGTTTCTCTGGACTGTATCAAATACTGCTTTGGCATCCACAAAGGTGGCATAAATAGTTCCACCATCTAATAATACAAAACGCCAGTAGATTGCAACAAAATAAAACACTTGGTCGATTGTGCTTTAGAGGGTCCTGAAACCTGCTTGAAAGGGAGATAATATATTGTTCTCTACTATCCAGGTCTGTATTCTATTCAATACCAGTCTAGCCATAATCTTTTGGGTGGAATCGATTAGGCTGATAAGCCTGTAGTTTTTTGGGCTAGAACAGTCCCCCTTCTTATAAATGGGTAAAGTTTTGGCTCCTCTCCAGGAGTCAGGAATGGGCGCGTCTCTTGCAATGGCATTGGCAAGGATCAAGATATATACTTAAGCCAGTTAACCTTGTCAAATAAAAATAAATCAGCTGGGATGCAATCGGGGCTGGGGACCCTACCCTTAGGTGCAGTATTCAGGGCACATTCAGATACCCACTGGTCAGGTGCTATGTGGTTTGCGGAGGTACTACAGTGACCTCCTCTTCCCCACTTCACAAGCTGCCAAAATGATTGCATGTTTTTCATTTCGCTAGCTTGAAGAAGTTCCTTCCACCATTATTCGTCCCATTCTTTTTTTTTCCAGGGTTTGTGCAAACTTATACTTTTTAAGTGCTGCTCTAATCCTGCCTATAGCTTTAATTTGTATTGCCCAGGACAGCTGCTTGTAGGCTTCCTTACAAGCCTTGTTATACCAATGATCATGCTTTGGCATATATCGTCTGGGGGTTCTGAGGGGCTTAACAAAAAATCGCCTGATATTTTCAAACATGATCTCATGAGTTTGTATAATGTTAATGTCTATGTGTCCTTGGTTGTTAGTTTTTTGGAGATAGTCAAACACTCTTGCCACCTCCTCTTTCATTTTAACAAGGGAGCTTTTGGTCTTGACAATCCGGGACCATTTAACCCTCCTCATGTCGTTGCTCAATATGGCGTCAGCGGTCTCATTCACAACGATCTATGGGCAGTGGTGTTACATAACCTGTTACTTTAAGTTTTAACAACCGCAAGTTATGATCACTTTCATTCCTTTCACAGACCTCCATATCCACTAACAATGGCCAATTGTCTACATTAATAAATATGTAGTCGATACGACTACTTCTCAGGCCGTTGTTATATGTGTGAGAGCCTAGGCGGTTAGAGGGAGTGCGGCCATTCACTGCCCTAACTCCTCTTTCTAAACTAAATCCTTTGAGTTATAGCACTGCCTCAGTCCACCTATTGATTGGTGGTAACTCCAGTTGGGGAACACCCCACTGGGCATCTCATCAGCACTGAGGTTACTATCCTTAGAGTCTAACGGCTCAAATGTGGAATTAAAATCTCCAACTATAACTATATTGTGCCCTTCGCCCATTCTGTCTAAAAAACTGTTAAGGTCAGTGACTGTCTTAGAAGATCTACCACCCACCGTACCCCTAGCATATACATTGACAATAAGTAAATTAGGGGGGGTTTAGGCAAATAAGTATAGCCATAATGTCAAAATTGTCAATATCTTTCTCAACTATCTTATACACAGTACTCTGCCTAACTCAGATTGTCAACCCTCCTGAGGGTCTGCCCTTGCGGCGACCTACTGCTGGTTTATAAAAATTTACATAACCCGAATGGTGGACAGGAGCAAGTGCCCAGGTCTCTTGAAACGCTAAGATGTCCTGTTTGTCTCTAAAATCTGACCAATCCAATGAAGAAATCTTAGAAGACAATCCTGCTATATTTGAGGACGCTATTTGGCATTATGGTTGTGCATTGGTTATCAATGAACTTACACAGACTGCCCCCATAACTTTTCCCGTATCACAGCTCACTGGAACTAACACAGCAATGCCTATTTGTCTGGGTTGGTCATTCAAGGATACCATGGTAGACCTGGGCAATTCTACTACAAAATCCATCCCTCACTGCCAGCGCTAGAAGAAGAACATCCAATACGAATACTATCGGTCTCTGATATTTGGGTGGCTACTAGTAATCTTGATGAGGAGCATGGCTCTATTGGATGTCAATCTATATTTTGGAGAGACGACTCCCAAATACAACTTGGCTCTGGAACGTTGGAATATAGGATGGGAACAGAGTCAGGGTCATTGAGTTTCAGCCTGATGTTTGTTTGTACCATGTGTGATGTTCATAAATCAAAGGCCACCAGATTGTCAACCAACAATGGAGAGACAGGGTAAGGCACACATAGTCAGAAGTAGTATGTTCAGAAGGATATCGTACAGTAGAGGACATATCCTCCCTGATTATGGATCTGCACATGTCTCAACCACTGGGTGCATTTGTTAATCAGCGATCGGCCGTCCTCTGTTATTAAACTAGGTGAAATTTTAGGAACATTTGTAAGAAAAATGTGAGATTTAGAAGGACGGAGCAAAGATTTATCATGGTGGCTTACTCTAACAGGTGGAGTTGCCCAGGGCTGGTCAGTAGGGCGTAGGGGGTTGTGAATGTCTTTTCTAGTAGCTGCATTAGGCACGCTATAAGATCCAGTAACTGTTTTTTTTGCTGGTGTTAAAATGCTGCTTATTATTTGGACCGAAAGACAGATGTTTGGTGGAATTTACTAGTTGCCCATTGACTCTAGTCTCTGCAGTGAAACTGCAAGTATTCCCTTTGATGTTATTACCTAATCCACACACTTGGGTCTGAATCGGGCTACGGTGGCAGGATGGTTTATACTGGTGCCTGATTTTAACACTGTAGATACTGTATCAATAATGCCTTTAAGATGGTTAACTTCCTCCATAAGTTGTTTGGTCTGGGCTTTTAAATCCGTTATCTGGTCTCTAAACAGGTCTGTGCATAAAAAAAATTCCCCATTAGTTGAAATATCACGGCAGACACATCCACTTTCAGACCCCTTGGAGCCCTGCTGATCATTGTTTTCATCTGTAATTTCCATTAAAGGTGAGAATCTATTAGAACATTTTAAGGCAGGCTCAGTGGCGCACGTTGTAGAAGGGCAAGGATTTTGCAAAGAAGAGTTAATACTCTCATCTAGTATAGGGCGTTCAGGGATAACATCCTGTTGGCCCTTCAATAACGACCTTTTAAAAATGTCAGGAATTACAGAGATGTTTTTAATGGGGTAATTAGTCGAATGGGGGGGGGGTACACTGGTCTCGTCAAGAGTGCTGCTCCAACCAGTTGGGGTAAGTACAATCTCTTCACAGTCTCCGACAAGGTTTGCATGCGGTCTATAACTATATTCGTTTTACACGTTGATTTTTTAGATGATTTTTTCATTTTTTTACCATTCGTAAAAATTCCCCCCTCCCCACAATCCAATGCTTTCCTTTCCCCCTTGTATAAGGTCGATTTAATTAAGCTTAGATAACAATGAATACAAATAAACCAGAACCTGTATGCAGATAGCTAAATTAGGTGAACCGCTTAGGACCAAAAATGTGTCACGTTGCGGAATTGACACTGCTAAGGCCTTTTTGCACCAGCCAGTTGTAATACCATTGGCAATATCATAAGAGAACAACAGTGGGTCAAGTCAGTGGCAATGTGAATACCTTTAAGTTATAGAGCGGGGACAACAAAAGAAGCGGCTGTCAGTGGGGTAGCCCTGCCCTGACCCGCTCTGGCGCGGACGGGTGCAGACAGGCCCTCCCATGGCCCGGGCTTTGCCTGCGCGCGTCCTGCGCTGCAGGAGTTCCTGTGGCTTTTTTGTTGGCGCCTCCTGGTGCTTAGGGATGTGACGGCGTTGGCAGCCGGCTCGCAATGCTGTAAGGGGCGCTGGGAGGTGTAGTCCTCCTCCCGGCACCCGATCAGCAGACTCCCGGACCTTTAAACTTGCCCCCAGCAAGGGGCAAACAGCAGCAAAGCAATGTGTGCTTCCCTGTGGGGAGACATTGTTCTATTGATATACTTCCTGGCTAGGCCATACTAAAAGGAAAATGTTCAAAGTGCATTGTCCTGATTCGTGGAAACACTCTTCAGTTATCTGTTTCTGCCTTCGCCTGGAGTCTTGGCTTCTTCCATTAGTCGCTTTTCCCTGGAAACTGAGAAAACGTTTTACAATTGGGATAACTGCCCCTGTGCTGTAAAGTTTCATTTGAATGTTGATATATTTTTGGGGGGTTTGCAGTGTACATATTTTGCCAGCAAGAAGGCCCAAATACATGAGATCAAGGTGTACAGGTTTTTATGGCATCTAGTATGTTCATATTGTCATGTAGGTGTGTCAAAAGTTGGTTACTAGTGAATGGCATGATATATTGTAGTAGTGTACCATGGAATGTTGTGAGGTAGGTGAGTAGAAGCAGTGGCTGGAGCGTGGATTTGGGCATACATGCAATGACGTGTCATGCCGTGGCATACCATTATCTCTCTTAAACAAATAAGTCATAACATACCTTTTCACGTGGTCCTTCACATTTGCAACAGTTTGATCTCTTTTGCAGGAGTCGTTGTCTAAGGGTCTCTTCAGGGCCCCACGACTACTTGATAAGAGCCAGCTCTGAAAGATGCATTTTCACATTCACCTTGATATTTTTAAACCTCAGAGTACTTTGTTTCAGGCTTCCTTCAAAGATACCCATTTCCATAGTTTCAAATCTCAGGTTTATAATTAAATTTGCTTGTTACTAAAAAACGTAGCAAAATGTAAATAGACAATAAACTGCGAAAAATACACATACATTTAAAAGGATGCATCATTTTACATCAAGTTATTTTCACCACTGTGGACAAGTTTAAATAAATACATTAAAACCATTATGCAGTGGTGGCTGCTCCATTAGAGTGGCGCAGCACTCCCCCCCCCCCCCCCCCCCACCACCACCACCAGCAAACATAACAATAATAAAACGGGCTATAAACCCGTTATTATCGTTTTATTTTAATTCCCTGGACCCACCTCCAGGAGTCTGACTAGTCTTGGGGGCATTTCCAGGGGATGATACTGCTGGTGGAGGAGTGGTGGGCACTCCCTTCACTGTGCATGGGCCAGCCGTCCTAGGCGTTGCTGGGGCTGAAGAGAACAGGCACAGGCTCCCATGGGGCAAGGGTGCCTGCATGGCTGCTAGGCTGCAGTAAGGGCCCCAGCACAGAGTTAAAGGCAAGAATGTGCTGTATTGCCTTAAATACAGGACAATCCTGCCCTTTACCTTTCACACAGCAAGGTGACTTTCTGAGCTGCACTGCATTTAATTTTGGTAACATTGACTATCACAATCTGAGGCTATATATGCAATCTTTTGGGGGTGTAACATATCCTTTATTGGCCGAAATAGTGTAGTTGTCTTACATTCAAACTTATGCCAGATGATGTCTGGGCAATTTAATAATAATCCTTTCTTTGGATGTTCCGTGGTTCGATAAGTCAAGTCAAGTCAAAGATGCTTTATTCGAGTTTTTTCCTCATAAAAGCAAATACAATCACAGTTAAAAAGAAAAAAAAAAAAAAAGAAAAAACATCATACAAATCCAACGATTAAAATTAGACTTGAAAATAGATCAAACATTGTAAGATAAGTCTTCTGACCATAGGTAACAGATTTAAATATACTCAGGATATATGGTTTCAAATGGAATTATGCTTTGTTGTGAAATGTGCCTGCTGGCACCTTGCATCCCAGACACTTGCTTACTTAAAAAAGTTATGCAAAATGTTTAAGAAATATTGTGAATTTTGCCCAACTTAAATGGGTTATTGTATTCATTTTCCCAGTGTAATTAAACTGTTATTCAGGCCGAATTTTGGCATTGAACAACGATAGGAAATGCAGTTATAACACCCTGTTCCCAGTAGACGTAACCAGTATTTTACTCTGAAGTCCATTTTAAATCAATCTGGTAAACTATCTGAACTCAGGAAGTGGTATTCGGAAGAATCTTGGTTTCAGGGATTTGGAAATGTTGAAAATGTGAGCATGAGCCACATGAACTGCAGCTAGTAAATCTCTAGAAAACCCTGAGTAGAAGATAGAATCTATAAGGAGAGGGAACTTGGGCGCTAAAGTGACATCCCTTGAAGAGTAAAGAAGATGCTTGCACCAATCGTGCTGATTATTTTGGTTGGGGAAGGGACCTCCACGATTTCAGGGAATCATATTTAGGCCACTGGAATTATGTGGCAGGCGAGTGCCAAATTATGCAGCAGGGCTGAGCAAATTATACAACAAGAAATGGTAAAATCTGGGGCTTTATGCAGCACATTTTATTATAGTATTACTGCATTATTTTGTCATTATCAACTTGTTAACACTGTCTAAGCATTAGCGGTGCCTTACTTATTCCAGTTTAACACCAAAATATAACAGAAAGCTACAGAAAGGTGACAGGTCAAACTTCACACAGGGCCTTCCACTGTGCGGCAATACCTTTGCTGTGTTTTTAGTAACTTTTGAACTGTTTGAACTAGAATACATTTTTTAAGTTAAAATCTGCAGATTATGCGGCAGATGATGGCAAATATGGCAATCTACAATCGTGCGAAAATAGCCGCAGCCACACAATCACATAATTCCAGTGGCCTTGATCATATTCCACCAGAGCTGAGAAGGGAAGGATATGAGAACCACAGAGTGGAGGAGATGCTACTGGCATCTAACAGGAAGCTGAACTGCTATGTTGCTGCCAGTTTATGGGCTAATTGGGTTAAATTGACTGGCATCTTGCAATTCAAATAGAAGTTTCCATGAAGGTAATCTGCTCATGAAAGTCTCCAGAAAGCTGCTAAGTCATTGTTTTTCCTGGGTGACTGTAAATGACTGTGTCACATGTATTTTGAGGAAGATTAAGTGGGCTGTTAAGTGCACAGCACTCATTCCTGTTTACCTTCAGTTTCTAGCTCATGGGAATTGCAAGCGTAAATATTCAAAAGTGTGATGGTAATACACAAAAAATTGTGTACCACAATTCCATGCCCACCCCCTTTGATGATTGTGCCCACCACGAGAAAGGAGATGGGGCGAGCTCTTCTGCACCTGGACAGTTAATTATTAATTTGGAGATTTATGATAACACAATGAACACAGCCTTGCAATGGGAGTGAGATCAGCGAGGAGCTCTGCTGCAAAGAGGAAACAAAATGGACAGTGAGGAAAAAGATAAGATGATAGGGAAAAATAGATATGTATATTTTGCACACAGGCAACACTTTTTGGGGAAATTAGGTCCACCTTAAAGCCTGTCTAATTTGGTTTTGCCAACGGTTGTTTTTACTACGGCATAGAAAGACCTCTCTCTCAACTCCGCGTGAAAGAAAATATCACACATTTGAAATTGCCTCTGGAGATGTCTCTTGCAAGAACGGTTTTTATAACAAAATCTTGCCGTTGCTGCAATTGAAAGCCAATTTGTATTTTATTGCATGTCAGATTTTGGCTTTTTCACACTTCCAATCATATAACTAAAATTCCCCATACTACTCGAATTAATACTGTCGAAGTTAGCAGTTGGAAAAGCGTATAACCAAAAGAAATAGACTAGTACAAATGAAATAAATATCTGATTAAGGTTATGTGAAGTCATTTTTCTCTCCCCAACAGACAGGACAAAGCTCCTCCTTTAATGACATTTGATGTACCTGTCCCATCATTTGTCATGCACATACGAATTCCTGTGTGTCATAGTGATTGAATGCCAGGCTGTGTGTGAAAAGATCTGCTGGTAACAAAAGGAGATGGATAGTTAGTGCTTTGTGCTGTGATCCATGTAACCTGCACTTGGTCTGCTGCTTTGCAGATTCAGGATGAGAAAGGTTTGGCTACTGACAGCAAAGCCATGTCCACATTATACTCTTTCAGTTTGTGCAAGCAGCTTCCTCCCTTGTCTCTGTCTTACATAACCTGATTAAATTAGTTGGAGTTTGTCTACTAGCAGTTCCAGACTACCAAATAGACAACGTAGGCACCAGTTTATGGGTCCCACTCGTTTTAGGGTCCCATGCCAACAGATCAAAATAAAACTTAAAGTACATAAACCAGAGACGTCAAATCCACATAACAGGTTGTCTCTTAAAAGCTCATCTTCTGGCAGCTGTCAGTTTGTAAAACAAAATCCGGTGTATTGGATATTAAGAGATAATTTGCGAGGGGCCCTCGAAATATCGACTGCCTAGGGGCATCCACAGGGTTTAATCCAACATTGCCTATTAGTCATTCTGAAGTTGCCAACCCCATGTCACCAAGTGGGTCCACTAGACACACCATATTGGAATGGTTTTAGGTGGGTATTCCTCTCCTATACATCCGGATAAATAACCTGGTACCAATTTACATCACTCAACATGCCTGCGAAATAATAAATTAACTCAAATTGACTGTCTAGCTACAAGAAAAAAAACTGAGCATCTCTGCTGCTTGAAACCAGAAGATTGACTGGTGTGCCAGTGCTGATCATGTGCTGGAGTAATTTGGATTTATGTTATGAATCAAATTAGCAAAGTGCATGTTGGGACTTGACAATTTAACAAGACCTCCAGTTAGTTCAGATTTCTCTAGAGATTTTTCGATTTTTGTGTTGATTTTTATTTTTTTATTCTGAAGTATTTTGACCTCCCCTGCCAGCCTAAAGGCAAACAACATTCTGCAAGACGTTTTGTTTGTTCACTGAAGCAGCTTTATCCCCCATTCTTAAACTCGGGAATTACTTTAAACTGGTCCCGATTCCTTTTCAATTCGTGTTTTATTAAATCCTTGCTTAAGTTTATTTAAAACTCCCTTGTAAAGGCTGACTGGAATGTAATGTTTCCTTTGTTGTGCATCTGACTACTTGATGCCTGGCCACGCAGGCGTAGTGATATCTGCTGCTACTAGTTCTTATTATACTTGAACCTACCTCACCTGCAATATCCTCAGAGCAGCATGTATATTTACATTTTTGAGGGTATGTTCTTGCAGGGGCCAATGCCACCCTTAATATCGTGAGTACAAGATACAGTTTGGGAGCGTGTGATTAGATGGGCAGGGATGCCTCACAGCAGCAACATAACTTTGTTGATAAAATGGAATGTTAGCAACCTCCAGCGCTTTTAGTCTTGTCTTGCATCACTGCAAGTTTTCCACAAACAGTAGGGAGGAAATGTAGTCATTGATGAAAGTTCTTTCAGAGCCAGCACTCTTCGGGGCATATTATCAAGGGATATTTCGCCGCTTTTTCGGCACATTTTTTATCGTGCGATTTACAAGGACATGTAAACAAGCGTTAGCCTGTGTTTCCTTGCTACTTTGCAAGTCAGCGATCAATATTGCTAATGACATGCAAAGTAGACGTTCCTCAGATAATATCTTGGGGAAACCTCACTACAACAGATTCGCGGTAATGACATGCAAAGTAGACGTTCCTCAGATAACATCATGGGAAAACCTCGCTACAACAGATTTGTGGTATTTACAAGGTTGCCCCAGACCCGCAAAGCAATATTAGTAATTGCAGGGTTTTAACTCCTGCTAAAAATACGACTTAGCCATCTGTAAAATGGGAGGTGGATTGCATGGCTGAGTCCAAACCTGCCTATTCAAGGTTTTCTGTATCGCTGGTAAATTATCGTTGCCTTTATGGAGAGGGGTTGGCCTAACGGCTAAGGCGCTCGACCTCGGACCTGGGGATCTGGGTTTGAGTCTCGGTAACGACGCCAAAAACCCCCTGTGATTCTGGGCAAATCACTTAATCTCCCCGTGCCTAAAATGAAAGTGTGTCCTCATGTAACGTAACTGGTGCTATGTAAAGCGCTCTGATAACTGATTCGGTTCGGTTCTAGTTCGCGCTATATAAAACTCTGCAAAAAAAAAAAGCCTGTTCTCACCCTCTATCACTGGATTTCACATCGCCTAGGTGAAAAGCGTTGATAATACGCCGCTAACCCGGCGCATAAATCCAGCTATAGATGGCGATATTGATAATCGCGCTAAGTGCGATTTGCAATATTTATTGCATTTACTTGATAATATGCCCCTTCATTTTTACAGGTTGCTCTCTCTTTCCTTCTCCCTCTAGTCCTGCCCTTGGCACTACCCAATAGTGCAGTCCGGCCTCTCTGAAGCCGTAGTCAGTCAAAACCTTTAGGCCCCAAATACTAGAATGCACATTTTTCATTGCAATGTCTATCCTCTACGATTCCGCAAATCAGTTCACCCAACTTGCAGTGATATTCTGGAAAACCTAAAGATCAAGCTTTTACTATGAATCCCATCTGCCACTTCATTAAATAAAAAAAAACCGCAATGAATTGAATGTTTGATTATGTGGTTTTGGTCGAGCTGCCTTTTCTTGTTACATATTATTTTGAAGCAACTCAAGGCACACATACCACTATTAATTTCACTTGTTATGTGTATTATACTTATTCTTGATCTATCGCAATGGGAAAAAGCCTTTACAACGGAACTGTTACAACGCATGCTTTTATGCGTTGTAAAGTCACATATTCATCGCAATGACCCACTTTCCAAAAAGGTTATGCAAAATGAAAAATATTTCTATCGTTTTTTTTTAATCCCTGACAATTCTAACTTCATGGACCAGTTTGTACCAGTTCAGATACATAGGCAGCAGGAACAAGAATGAACTAGGCCTGCCTGGAATACTTCTCACCATTCCTTCAATGGCAAAACACTTAAAAAAATACTTGTTATCCCATCCAAACAAAAGCCAGAAGGACATGGGAGTGCACGAGAGCAAGGGGCTGATTTGAACTTAGAAAAAGAAAAAGAGCGGCGTCTGTGAAAGTGTGAAGAGTGAGTGAGTGCTGAACGCCAGGAGATCTACCCTCACGAAAAGAATGTGATTCCTCATGAGAATGAATTTTGAATATGCTAATGGGAATAAGAGGGCCTCTAAGTTCTTGGGAGGCGGGGACCAAAGACGTCAAAATTGATTTTGGTATTTAAGGGTTACTTTCATGTAAGATTAATACACGTCTAAAAGAAGGCTCTCAAACCACGGCTAAAAGGTTTGAACAAGCAGTGCTTCGTTGGATTATAATGTTTATTCTCTTTAAAAACGGCACCACACAGGTTTTAGGACTATGTATGATCTTGTGCCTAGGATCTGGTCGGTTGTACCAGCAAATTTAATTGGATAATATGTTTCCATTAGACCACTTTGAAGTTTGGGGCTTTAGTGAGATCAGATGATAGTGAAATGAATGGTGATCAACTGCGAGTTAGTCTCAGTGTTGGGGTTAAAGGTGCATTTTGGCCCTGAATTTATATTCCAAAAAATAAGCTTATGGCTTGTCTACGAATCCTAATATTGTGATGCAAGTAAATGCAAGTAAAAGAGCACGGATTAGATATGCTTTTTGACGATAAATAAAAAAGCTGCAAAAAAAATAGGGATTACATCAAAGCTAGGCTTTCCAAATCATTAGTGTCCAAGATATTGGTGTTGAGGCAGATGAGACATTTGGATGCCAGTGTTGAGTCATTTGAACTGGAAAGTAGAAATTAGGGGATTAAGGGCCAGTTGTACATAGACTTCAGTTTACAATTTCCTAACAGTGAATGTTTGCGATTCGCTCTTAGGAAATCGTAAATAGCTATTTACAACAGTGTGTTTTTCACTGTTTGCGATTCCCACTGGGTTGCAAGGGACCGACTTCATTAATAGTCATGAGGCAGGCTGCAATTTGCGACCCATTGGGAATTGCCAGCCCTCACAAGGATGGTTGTCAGCTGGGGTCAGCAGACCACCATGTTTGTGACTGCTTTTAAATAAAGCAGTTGTTATTTTGAAATGCAGCCCGTTTTAAGGAAATTAAGATGCATTTAAAAAAGAAAAAGTGAAAAGTTTCCTTTTAATTTATTAGGAGCAGGCAGTGGTCCATGAGACCACAGCATGCTCTTAAAAATGTTGGCGCCGACATTCACAAAGGGGAAGGAGTCTCTTGTGGACCCCTTCCTGTTTGAGAATGGGTTATCACCCCCTTAATGGAGGTGGTAAACGAGGAATGCTTTGCGACCAAATTCTAGTCTCAAAACATTCATACATACCCCTGCAACTCGTCATTAGGAAGGGACACCATTGGCGTGGCCCTTCCTAATAGCGACTCGCAAACCCAATTTGCAATTCAGTAATAGTTTAGCTTACAGCAAAGTCTTTAAGCATAGGCCATCGATGTCGAGCTGTAAAATGTCAAAAGCCTTTTATTACCCCAAAAGCAGTATTACGGATTGGTAAAATACCATCAAAGCCAACCTGAAATGAATAAAAGCAACCCCTGACACATGTTGCTCTATCATTATAGCTCTTCAGAGAGGTTTAGCTTTGTCCAGACATGTTAGAACTGGGGGTCTCCAGTTGGCTTAGGTAGGTACCTTAGCCCAAATAGAGACCCTTGCTTCTAGGCAGGGAAAGGAGGGAAGAACTCCTACATAACCCCTGCTCACCGCCCCGGTAGCTTGGCAGGAGCAGCCAGGCTTATCGCCCAGGCAATGTGTAAAGTATTTGCAACCACACTCCCAGTAACACAGTGATAACACCACAAATGGACACCAGACTGATTTAGGAAAATATCAGTATTTTTATCAGGAAGAAATACGATGAGACCAAATGATGAAAATATCCAGCAAATGCATATTCGTAATATTCCACTGAGCCGGGTATTTGGCCAACAATCACTTGTAGGTTCTTGCAGTATTGATGTACAGTACACAATGATCTAATGCAATCCTAATGCAATGCTATGTAGTTCGTAATGTAGAAATAAGACAGTCCTTAATGCAAGTACTAATGCGGATTGTAAAGCAAGTGATAATGCAGTTCGTAATGTAGAAATAAGACAGTCCTTAATGCAAGTACTAATGCGGATCGTAAAGCAAGTAATAATGCAGTCTGAAATGCAAATACTAATGAGGATCGTAAAAACAAGTAATAATGCAGTTCGTAGTGCACGTACTAATGCGGATCGTAAAAACAAGTAATAAGGCAGTTCGTAGTGCAAGTATTAATGCGGATCGTAAAAATAAATTGGCACCGATAGTGTTGCTCATGAAGGTCTCTATGCCACTCCTGGCAGACTCGTGGTCAGCGGTTGCCAAAATATGCCCCCAATCCAGTTATGAAGGAAACCAAGTGCAGCTCCCCAATCTGACGGGGTACTGCCACTCTTCGGCGAGTACGGGCCACAATACTTTTTTTTTTTTTACAGGCCACAATACTGACTTGAGCGGAGGCTCGCACTGCAAAGATGGGAAAGGCCGAGAGCAGTCTCTCGTAGCACGCACTCTGCCCCAGGCGGTGACACACGCAATCTCGCTGAGCGTTACTTGGGGGGGTGCAGTCTCTCACTCTTCTGCTCGCAGCTTGGGCATCATGCTGTGTGGCTTCGGGTTGGCGGCGGCTGCTCCTCGCAGTGAGGGTCAGGCTACCAGGAGATAGCCTCACAGCTGATCGGCTCCCGGCGGGACTCCGTTGATCTTTGGTAAAGGACCTCGAACCCACGATGGTGAAGGTTCACAGGTCTCTCCTTGGCAAAGGCAGGCTCGGGCCGGCGGCAGTGATTTCTCATGGCTCCCCCTTGGGACGGCGGTCCGGCCAATGGCCATATTGATCACAGCACTTCTGGTCACGCTGTCCATCAAAGCAGAGCGCAAGACTGCTCCGGGGCACATGGTCATGGGGCAATTCTCACAATGGTTTCAGGCTGCAAAAAGCACACGCACACAGCTTTGCTGAGACACACTTGGAAACTTTTATGTTCCTGAGTTTCCACAACAGGGAGCCAGCTCCTCTCGGGCCCTTGGAGACAAGTTTCTTCAGGACACAGCACACAGCAAAGTCCTTTCAAGCAGGGGGAAACATCACACAGCAAAGTCCCTTGTCCTCTCCTTAGTCAACTCAGCAAACTGCAGGCTAGCCCCAGAACACACAGCAAGGACAGTCTCCTCTTCAGCCTCTTCAGCTGTTCTTTCTTGGCAGAGTTCCCGCTTGATCACAAAGTAGTTTCAAGTCATTTTCAGGCTTGAGTTTAGGGGTTTCAACTCTCTCATTTATACCTCTAAATGACTTTGAGGTCTTTGTCTTCAGGGGGCTCTGAGCCCGGTCCAAATCAGACCTGTGTGTCTTCCTGCCAGTGCAGACCTTCTTTCTTTGATAGTGAACGTCTGGGCCCCAGACACTCCGCAGGAAGTGGAGCCATTCTTTTGTGGCAGAAGCACAACCCTATTCACATCAAAGGGGCTACTCCTCCCACCACACCAAATGCAAGCAGCCTGTTGCTGTCTCACCTACTCCTCCCTGGTGTCAGGACACTTCCCAGACCCTGTCACATCCAAACCCAGAGGGTCAATACACATTCAGGCAGAGGCACGCAGGATGGTTAGGACAAGAAACCAACCACTTCTAAAAGTGTGGTTTCTAAACACACAATTCAAAAACCATCTTTACAAAAAGGTGTGTTATTAATTTCTAAGTTCAGGCACACTTAACTCCATCTCTCCATCTTATGCCTATGGGAAGATATGCTGAAACAGGTGACACAGCATTCCCCATTCTGTCCTATGGGCAAAATGGCCTGGCAACAGTGAAAAACGAATTTGGCAGTTTTTCATTGTCAGAACATGATACACACCTCAGTACATGTCCTATCTTTCACATACACTGCACCCTGCCCAGGGGGATACCTTGGGACTACTATAGGGGTATCTGATGTGCATAAAACGCGAAGGGTAAGGCCTGGCAAGGGGGTGCACTTGTCACAACAACAAGACAGTTAACAAACTGCGCGCAGGCACTGCAGTGGCAGGCCTGAGATCTCTTTTTAGGGCTACTTGTGTGGGTGGCACAATTAGTGCTGCAGGCCCACTAGTAGCTTCTGCATTACCAGTCCTGCTACGCATAGTGCACTTTACTAGTAGTAGTAGTAAGACAAACATACCAATTATGGACAACCAATTACCATAACAATTTATACAGGGAGCACTTGCACTTTGACCCTGATCAGCAGTGGCAAAGTGCCCAAAGCATTTAAGCCAACAAAATGAAATCCATCACAGTATCAAAAATAGAGGTAGAGGCAAAAAGTCAGGGGTAACCATGCCACGAAATGCCAGGTCTAACAAGAAACAAGGGAGCACCCAGTATAAGTCAAAACAATACCCTTTTAGGCATAGAGTGCTGTATACATTATGCAAAATAGAACTCTCTGTAGTTTCAAGGTTAAGTGGAGAGCAACTCTTGTATAGAGCACCCTACAACACCAGCAACACTCTGAATGTGCTCACCTCATTTGTCTGCTTTTCTATCAAAGATTTTATGCATGGGATTTGCACATTGCCATCCATGCTGACATAGAAAGGGACAAAGTCTTTTGTCATTTCTACAGCAAAGTCTTTAAGCATAGAATGAGCACCGTGCCATCCACGTTGAGCTGTAAAATGACAAAAGCTTTCGCCGGTTGATGAATCTAAGGGAAATATTCAAAAGTAGTGGGGTTCTCCGGTCAGCTCCTATCTTGAAAGTTTTGGGGTGATTCGGCAAGTGTGGGCTGAGAAAAAAGGGGGGTCCCAAAATGTGTTTACTCCATGGTAATTCTCATAGGAAACTTTAGACACGGCTACAGCTCGAACTGCTGAACCAAATTACACCAAATTTGACAAAAAGGTAGCCCTTGGTTCAGAAAGAGTCCTCTTTTTTTAAATGGTGTAAATCCATTCAGTAGTTCCGGAGAAATTCAAAAAATAAAAGTCAAAAAAATCTATTTCCCATAGGAAACTTTAGACACAGTTTTAGCTAAAACTGCTGAACAGAATTACACCAGATTTGGTACAAAAGTAGCCCTTGGCTCTAAAAGAGACCTTTTTCTTTTTAAATGGTGTATATCCGTTTGGTAGTTGCTGAGAAAATAAAAAAATAAACGTTTTGATATTTAGAGGTGCAGTGGATCCGCGGACGCTCCCGACCACAAACTTTATTCTAATGGGCTGTCAACACTCCAAACCAAGTGTTGGCAGCCATTTTGTGACTCGGTAGCATCTAGTCAGAAGAAAACAGGGAAAAAAAGGCGAGAAAGAAGAAAAAGGGTTAGGGTAGAAAGACCCTGTTTCCCTAGGCCTGTTCAGGGCATCCCACAAGGGCCCCCAGGGCCTAGAAATATATATATACTTTTTTAAAAACAGCAGAATGCGCGCTGGGTGCATGGATCCGGACAACATTTTTTTAAAAATGAAGCAAGGGCTTCCTCGCTACGTTACTTTTAACCCCCGGGTGGGTCAGGTCCCGGGGGGATTTGGTTATTGGAAAGTGGGGGCCCCCGGGGACCCCCGCATCCCTGGGGACCACCACGTCCCTGGGGCTCCATTTTAAAAATTAAAAAAACCTGTGTGAGGAGGCGTTAGCCCCCTCACATGCCCCGGGGACCACCACCTCCCCAGGGCACTAACTATTAAAATTTGGGGGTCCTTTTTGGACCCCCAAGCCCCGGAACCACCACCTCCCCAGGGCTTTGGACAAGTTGTGAGGGGGGCCGAGGGGCCCCCCTCCAGGGCCTTGGCCCACCACGGGCAGTGACCACGGGCACGGGCAGTGTCCCGGGTTGCCCACCCCCGGGACATTGCTGTTTGCTACGGTAGGGTGGGGGCATGTCTCCCGCCCTACTGCAGCAAACTCTGGATTGTGTTTTGGAAAGTTTTTCCAAGATCCAAAGCAGAATTGCTTTTCCACACAGGGAGCTGCATGTTAGCAGCTCCCCATGTGGAAAAGCAATGCCGGCTCCCGGAGGATGTGGGGAGCTGGCGAATAAATTATTGGTAGGAGCCGTTTTTTTTCCCAAAAAGTTTGGAGTTGCTCTCAGTGTGGCCACCTGGTGTGAACGGGAAACAGCCTGAACAACGATTTTTCAACAACGATTGTCCTTAACAAAGACTCATAAATAACGACCTGGAACTGAACCACAACCTCCTCAACAACTACTTTATTAAACAACGAGAGGCCTTAACAACGACTCCAACCTTTAACCCCTTCACTGTGGGGTGTTTTCCCCCTACTGTGTGGGGGGAGGGGGCCACGCGTAGCACCGCTGTGCTTATGACGAGCTCAGCTTGTCATGAGGCACAGTAGAGCTGCACTCATGACGAGCTGAGCTCATCACAGCCACATCCGTTTTGGAACGTTCAGCACAGCGGGGAAATTATCCCCGCGTGCGAACGTTCCAACGGTCATGACGAGCTCAGCTCGTCATGGGTGCAGCTCAACCATGCCTCATGACGAGCTGAGCTCGTCATAAGCACTCAACGAGATAAACACAAACAAAAATGTAATTCATTTAAAGATCACTTTGAAAGAAAACTATTTTTAATCAACAGTCTTGGACAGACACAGTTTTAATTTACCTTGTGAGGCCAGTAGATGGCACTGTAGCATTGTTTTCAACTAATGTTTTTCTGCTGACGTGTTTTTTTTAAAATCGCTTTAAATAGTACATTTGGTTTTAATTTTCCGTTTGATATGGTGCCAATTAAGTAAGCATTCTAGTTATGACCACTTTCACATCCCAGCTTCCCAGTGTCAGTCTGCATGATCTATGTCATTTTGCACGTTTATTCAGATTATATAACTTAGTGATCAGAAAAAAAGTAAATTGATATGGCATGCTGCATCAAGAAGCTACTGGAACATATATTATCATTTTAGGGACAGACCACCCAGCACTTTCTCATTCTTATTCTGATTCTAGCAGGTTCTTTTACATCACTAGGATCAGGCTTTTTGCTGGTTTCCGTCATTTCTTTAACTCCATTCTTTTCTCTTTTCTGCAGCTCTAGGAATGCTTCTGCTACAAGTATTTTCATGTTCGAAAAACCATCCTAAAAACAGCATGGCCAAGTTCACAAAGTGAAAATAGATTTTCCGTAATCAAACGTCAAAACCAGCAACATTTTTCTTTAATTCAAGTCTGGAGATTAACAAGATTCCTGCTTCAAGATTCGTTTTTTGTGTCAATAGAATTGTTTTCGTGGTTCAGTAAGTCATGGTTCAATACTTATAGGTTAGGATTTGGTCGCTGTTTAGCCTTCGTGGTTTAGGCACTCGTGATTCCAGAGGTAGTTGTTTAATCATACAACCGGTGTGAACGCGAGGGGTGTGTGACTCCCAGTGCAGCCCCCTGGTGTGAACGCGAGCGGGTGCATGACTCCCAGTGCGGCCCCCTGGTGCAAATGCGAGGGGGAGTGACTCCCAGCGTGGGCCCCTTGGGTGAATGCAAGGGTTGCGCTACTCCCAGTGCGGCCCCCTGGTGTGGACGAGAGGGGTGCGGGACTCTCAGAGCGGCCCCCTGGTGTGAACACGAGGGGTGTGCGACTCACAGCACGCCCCCCTGGTGTGAACAGGAGGGATGCGCAACTCCTAGCCGGGCTGGGTGCGCAACTCCAGCCAAAATAATGTAAGATTTTTTTTATTATTAATCTAGGTTGTATGTTTGGATCTTGGGCGGCTCTAAAAAGAGCCCTTGTGTTTATTGGGAGACTTTGGTAGCTACATGTAAGTGCCGATGCAGAGTCTGTAGTTGTTGAGAAAGACTCTGTTTCCCCCCTCTGTGAAATGTATACCATATCTCCTGTAGATGCCATCCATATTAAAATGAAGATTGTTGTTGTATATGGAGCCCATCCAATGGTCTCTGAGATAAGCAGAAACAGCTTTATTGACATATTTCCTAGCTTTCTCAATCTGTGGACCATATTGATTGGACCAGTTCCAATTTTGTCTTTGGCATATGTTAGAGTAGACAAAGGCAGTTTGGGGGAAAAGCAAAGGTGTCTTTCATTAGTATTTCCAGCCTACCCCAGTCAAAGTGCCTAGGTCATTGCCACCACAGTGCACAATCATGAGATGAGGAGGTTGGAGATGCAAAAAGGATTTAACCAAGGGCATCAATTGGTGCCACTTTAATCCTCTCTGTCCAATCCATTTAATGTCTACATTTTGCAAAGCTAGGTCTTTGTCAATACCTCTGCTTTCAGCATACCTTTGCACCAGAAAACATAGCTGTGTCCCAAAATCCACACTCTAAGCATCTTGAAGGAAAGTCTGGATGCACTGAAAAGATGTCTGTAGGTGAAGTAGGCAGTTGGTAGAAGAAGAGGTATCTAAAATGGTGGATAAGATTCAGTTTTGAAAAAAGAAGAGAAATGATTGGCTGTTTAAGAACATTATAGAGTGAAAAATAGGGTTCATGTTTCTGTGTTTAAAAAGCATGTTTCTAATTGGTTACTAAGAAATGTTTGAAAGGTACATTAGATAGGATAAGCTGATATTTTGGAAAATCAAGGACACTTGCTGTTTGAATTTGCAACATTGTGTGCTGAACAGTGAATTCAGTTGAGTGTTCCATGAACTGTAACTATGGTAACAGGCATTAAGCAGAATGGGGGTAGGGTTGGTAGTTATGTGTAACATTAACGTGTGTATTTCTTATAAAAATTAAAGTAATATGTTATTGCAGTGAGATTTCCCAAGTCACTGGTATGGTTAGAAGTAGTATGTTATGAAAACAAAATACTGAAATTATTTGTAATATACATTTGAAGTCTTGTCTGGATCCAAGGTTCCATCGCTTACGGTGCACGTTCCAGGCACGACTCCAGAAAATTCCAGAAGCAATTTTGGTTCGGTTAGAGGGCAGTTAGCAGAAGTTGATATGTGTAACCAATAGAAATGTGTCTTAGAATTTGAATTAACCGAGGATGCAATGTGATTTGATATTTACATGTATTTGTGTGCAGAATGAGGGGGAAACTTTGCCAATTTTTGTTTTTACTAAGAGCAGTGCACTGTATTCATTGTGTGCATAAGAAAATCTGGTGTGTGATTCAGATATGTTTCATAATCTATGAATTCATTTGAAAGGTGAGTTATCAATTTGTTAGGTGTACTATCTGGTGCCTTTGTTTTAATACATAAAATATAACTTATAACATTTGAAGTTAGTCATATATTTTGAAAAGAAGAAGTATTTATTGCAGTTTTTTGTAATGTAATTGTTAGACCTGGCATCTTTGGCGTGGTTTCCCCTGTCTTTTTGCCTCTAAATCTTGTATTTTTGACGCTGTGCTGGATTTCGTTTTTCCTGGTTTAGATGCTTTGGACACTTTGCCACTGCTGATCAGTGTCAAAGTGCAAGTGCTCGCTGTGTAAATTGTGATTGTAATTGGTTATCCATGATTGGCATATTTGTTTTACCAAGAAGTCCCTAGTAAAGTGCACTGAGTGTGGCAGGGCTGGTGATACAAATGCTACTAGTGGGCCTGCAGCACTGATTGTGCACCCACATGAGTAGCTCTAAAATGGTGTCTCAGGCCTGCCACCACAGTGCCTGTGTGCAGTCTGTGAACTGCCATGTCCAACTGGTCAGTGTCCCCACTGACCAGGCCTAACCTTTCCCTTTCTGTGCATATTGGTCACTCTAATGGAAGGCCCAAGGTACCCCCTTGGCCAGGGCGCAGTTTATGTGAAAGGTAGAGCATGTACTAGTGCAGGTGACATGCTCTGGTAGTGAATGTAGTAAGTTACGACGGGGTAACCCAGTATCCCTCAGAACCTGGGCAATTTTAGGGTAAAGTAACAATGGTGCTGTCGGGTTTTTGAACAAAATTCTTCGCACATTCTACTTAACAGTTAGTAGTTCATTTCTTTTCAGCGAGTCAATCGTAGCCACATATGCCAAAAATCAATTTAGACGAATAAGCAAATCCAAACCAATATGGGGTATCTCAAGTTATTTGATATGAATTTTCTTGCATTCATAAGTACCCTTCTTTGCATTTACAAAACACACAATTCAAATGTTTCAAACGGCGCAACAGATTGTGGTAATAGTGAAGTTCAAGTGCTCAGTGATATATTGTGCAGTGATAGTGTCGCGGCTTATATACAGTGTCGAAAGGAGTGGAGGTTTTTGGTCAGACACATTTTATTCATTAATAAGAACTGTGGGCCACATTCGTTGGCTTTTCCTCAGAATCTTTATCGCTGATCCAAATATTTTCGTTGATGTTTCAAACCAGTTATGGCACTGTTTGTGGGTCACTGCGGGTCTTCATCAGGACTGTGGGGCAGGAGAGCTAGGGTCTGGTGTGCTGCTTCAAAGTTGTCCTAGGGGGTCGTTTCTAGGTGTGGACCAATCCCTTCATCTTATAAGGAGGTCCGGGGTCTGATTTCCACGCGGTTGTTGTTCTACTGTCTTGCTGTTGAACCCGCAAGCTGAAATTCCAAGGGGATTCAATGGATTCAATCTTTTCCTTTCATGTGGGGGCGTCGGGTTACTTTCCGAACGTCTCCTTCGGGGTCTCCTTCTGTCAAGGTGACATGCTCTGCTAGTGAATGACTGCCATTTTTGTTTTTCACTATTGTAAGGCTACCTTGCCCATAGGCTATCATGGGCAATGCTGGCTACAGTAGCTACCAGCATATCTTCCCGTAGAAGCAAGGGAGGACATACAAGTCTGGTATCCAAGAACTCAGAATTTAATAACACATTTTTTAGGAAAGGTGTTTTTTAAATCCTGTGTTTGAGAACAGCACTTGTAGAAAGTGTCTGTTCTCTTGTTTGACCTTTCTGTGTGCCTGGGCCTGTTTGTGAATTGACTGTCTGGTTTGAGAGTGACAGGGGCTGGGAGCCCCCAGGAGGCTGGATGAGTCAGCCCTAGGCTGAATGATTGCACCTGCATCTTGAGTGGTGGGAGGGGATAGCACCTGGGCCTGAATAGGGCTGTGCCTGCCTTTCGCAATGCTGGCTCCACCTCCCGCTGGGCCGCTGACGGCCCTGCCCCTCTCTCTGAAAGGAAAGGAGAAACCAGGAAAACAAAGTGCTCAAGGAACACCCACAACTGGTTCAGACCGGGCTCATAGCCCTCCTGCACAAAGGGAACAAAGACTTTTAGGGGTATAAGCACAGGACCCCTGACTACAGAAAATGAGATCATCCTGGAATCAAGAAGGAACCTCTGCCAATGAGAAAGCTGGAAGACTGAAGAAGGAAGACTGTCCTGCTTTGCTGGACTGACCTGCAGTTGCTTTGCTGCCAACTGTGTTACTGAAAGTGTTGGTACAAATACTTAGCACATTGCCTTTGATAAGCCTGACTGCGGGTGCCAAGCTACCAAGGGGGGTGAGCAGGGTTATCTAAAGGGTGTATCCTTCTTACCCTGACTAGAATCAAGGTTCCCTATTTGGACAGTGGTACCTACCACTGCGAACTAGAGACCCCCAGTTCTAACAGTAATTAAACGTTGTTTAAAATACACAGTGTATAGAATAATGTGTGTTTTGGAATAGGGATTGCTAATTATAACTGATTGTTTTAATGTGTGGATATGTACATTAGTAGTATACTGCATATTTTTAGGTGTTGATTTCAAATTGGAAATGTATATGTTGACTTAAGATATTAGTGATGAGACTAGTTTTTATATGTCTGTAAAGAGGTAAAGTTAAAATATGCAACATAATTTTGGGTGTTTGGTTTCAATTTGAAGTTTGTTCTGTGAATTTATGTGGTGTAGATAGTGTTGTGGTAGAGAGACAGTCATTTATGTTTTTCAATGATACAGTAAGACGTATAGCAGAGAAATGTGAATGGTTTTACTTTTGTACTTGGCTAGGTGTAACAATAAAAGTAGTTGTAGAAAGCTAATGTAGCAGTAGATATTTATGCAGTAGTTTAATCCTATAAAGAGTTTGCTTGCAGAGGAGGTATTGCTCTGTTCGTACTGAGACACTTCTGCAGTCACCCATCGAGCACCATACACTTATTCATTCAGTGCACTCATAATAAATTGTCTATGCATTGTGTTTGCTGCACTGTAATTATTTCAGTTACTAGTTGTGTGCTTATAGAAAACCTTAGCCAGTAAGAGTACTACATGTATGTTATTCTGTGTACTATGTGTGCAGGTTTCTAACCAGCTATATACTATTGATACAGTTTTGTAAATACCCAGTTAGTACTCATGGAAACTAGGAATGTGTCTGTCAGTGCCATGCAAAGTTTCAATTAACCATTCTGCCTTATCTACTTTTCTTATCACTGCAGCAATACCTAAGCACTTATAAATTCACCATGCACTCTGCTTGCAGCATTATAAATATACTAGTTACTAGTCATGTACTTATGAGTGTCGTACAAACTTGTATAGCTTAGATATTCTGTGCACTATGCATGCAGACCTCTAACCGGGTAGTAGGCATGCAACTCAGCACCACACTGTCCCTCTCTGTGCACTTTTGAAATCATCCTGACAGAACCATTTGTTTGTCTAATTACTGTTCTTAAACACAAGCACTTTTAAACTCACTCTGCTGACAACAACCAGCACTCTAACTATACAATCAATGTCCATGCACTTGTACAAACACTCAGACCTTGATAGGCCGTGTTAGATGTAATGGTCCAGTCAAATGTGCACAACCTGTGTGGTCCCTTAACCCCCTGCAGACTACTGATTCACTCCAGCAATAACTTAAGTAGTACCATTGCAGGCACCAATCACACTGTCACTCTTTGCACTCTTGCAATCATCCTGACATAACCATGTGTTTGTCTAATCACTGTGCTGAAACACAAGCACTTTTAAACTCACACTGCTGTCAACCACCAGTACTCTAAGTATGCAGTCACTGTCCTTCACTTGTACAATGACTTAGGCCTTAATAGATGTAGTGGTACAGTCAAATATGCACAACCTATGTAGTGACCTAGCCTCCTGCAGATTACTTATTCACTCATGCAATAACTTAGGTAGTACCATTGCACTGGCCCAATCACACTGTCACACTCTATGCACTCTTGCAATCATCCTGACAGAACCACGTGTTTGTCTAATCACGGTACTAAAACATTAGCACTTTTAAACTTACTGTGATGTCAACCACCAGTACTCCAACTATGCAGTCAGTGTTCCTGTACTTGTACAATGATTCAGGCCTTAATAGATGTAGTGGTACAGTCAAATGTGCACAACCTGTATGGTGCCCTAACCCCCTGTAGACTATTGATTCACTCCTGCAATAACTTAGGTCATACTATTGCAGTGGCCCAATCACACTGTCACTCTCTATGCACTGTGAAATCATCCTGACAGAACCATGTGTTCGTCTAATCACTGTGCTGAAACACAAGCACTTTTGAACTGACTGTGCTGTCAACCACCAGTACTCTACCTATGCAGTCACTGTCCATGCACTTGTACAATGATTTAGGCCTTAATAGAAGTAGTGGTACTGGCAAATGTGCGCAATCTATATGGTGGCCTAACCCCCTGCAGAGTACTGATTCCCTCCTGCAATAAAGTAGGTAGTAATATTGCAGTGCCCTAATCACACTGTCACCCTCTATGCACTCTTGCAATCATCCTGAGAGAACCATGTGTTTGTGTAATCATTGTGGTGAATCACAAGCACTTTTAAACTCACTCTGCTGTCAACCACCAGCACTCTAACTATGCAGTCACTGTCAAGCACTTGTAGAATGACTCAGGATTTATTAGATGTAGTGGTACAGTCAAATGTGCACAACCTGTGTGGTGCCCTAACCCCCTACAGACTACTGATTCACTCCTGCAATAACGTAGGTAGTACTACTGCAGTGGCCCAATCACACTGTCACTCTCTGTGCACTCTTGCAATCATCCTGACAGAACCATGTGTTTGTCCAATCACTGTGCTAAAACACAAGCACTTTTGAACTCACTCTGTTGTCAACCACCAGCACTCTAACTATGCAGTCACTGTCCATGCACTTGTACAATGACTCAGGCCTTAATAGATGTAGTGGTACAGTCAAATGTGCACAACCTGTATAGTACCCTAATCCCCTGCAGACTACTGATTCACTCCTGCAATAACTTAGGTAGTGCTATTGCAGTGCCTCAACCACACTGTCACTCTCTATGCACTCTTGCAATCATCCTGACAGAACCATGTGTTTGTCTAATCACTGTGTTGAAACACATGCATGTTTAAACTCACTCTGCTGTCAACCACCAGCACTCTAACTATGCAGTCTCTGTCCATGAACTTGTACAATAACTCAGGCCTTAATATATGTAGTGGTACAGTTAAATGTGCACAACCTGTGTGATCCCCTAACCCCCCCGCAGACCACTGATTCACTCCTGCAATAACTTAGGTAGTAGTATTGCAGTGGCCCAATCACACTGTCACTCTCTGTGCACTCTTGCAATCATCCTGACAGAGCCATTTGTTTGTCTAATGACTGTGCTGAAACACTAGCACTTTTAAACTCACTCTGCTATCGACCACCAGTGCTCTAAGTATGCAGTCACTGTTATGCACTTGTACCATGACTTAGGCCTTAGTAGATGTAGTGGTACAGTTAAATGTGCACAACCTGTATAGTGCCCTAATCCCCTGCAGACTACTATTCAGTCCTGCAATAACGTAGGTAGTACTATTGCAGTGCCTCAAACACACTGTCACTCTCAATGCACTCTTGTAATCATCCTGAGAGAACCATGTGTTTGTCTAATCACTGTGGTGAAACACAAGCACTTTTAAACTCACTCTGCAGTCAACCACTAGCACTCTAACTATGCAGTCACTGTCAGGCACTTGTAGAATGACTCAGGCTTTAATAGATGTAGTGGTACAGTCAAATGTGCACAACCTGTGTGGTGCCCTAACCCCCTACAGACTACTGATTCACTCCTGCAATAAGGTAGGTAGTACTATTGCAGTGGCCCAATCACACTGTCACTCTCTAAGCACTTTTGTAAACATCCTGACAGCACCATGTGTTTGTCTAATCACTGTGCTAAAACACAAGCACTTTTGAACTCACTCTGCTGTCAACCACCAGCACTCTAACTATGCAGTCACTGTGCATGCACTTGTACAATGACCCAGGCCTTAATAGATGTAGTGGTACTGTCAAATGTGCACAATCTGTATAGTACCCTAATCCCCTGCAGACTACTGATTCACTCCTGCAATAACTTAGGTAGTGCTATTGCAGTGCCTCAACCACACTGTCACTCTCTATGCACTCTTGCAATCATCCTAACAGAACCATGTGTTTGTCTAATCACTGTGCTGAAACACAAGCATGTTTAAACTCACTCTGCTGTCAACCACCAGCACTCTAACTATGCAGTCTCTGTCCATGAACTTGTACAATAACTCAGGCCTTAATATATGTAGTGGTACAGTCAAATGTGCACAACCTGTGTGATCCCCTAAGCTCCTGCAGACCACTGATTCACTCCTGCAAGAACTTAGGTAGTACTATTGCAGTGGACCAATCACACTGTCACTCTCTGTGCACTCTTGCAATCATCCTGACAGAGCCATGTGTTTGTCTAATGACTGTGCTGAAACACTAGCACTTTTAAACTCACTCTGCTATCGACCACCAGTGCTCTAAGTATGCAGTCACTGTCCTGCACTTGTACAATGACTTAGGCCTTAGTAGATGTAGTGGTACAGTTAAATGTGCACAACCAGTATAGTGCCCTAATCCCCTGCAGACTACTGATTCAGTCCTGCGATAACGTAGGTAGTACTATTGCAGTGCCTCAAACACACTGTCACTCTCAATGCACTCTTGTAATCATCCTGAGAGAACCATGTGTTTGTCTAATCACTGTGGTAAACACAAGCACTTTTAAACTCACTCTGCAGTCAACCACTAGCGCTCTAACTATGCAGTCACTGTCAGGCACTTGTAGAATGACTCAGGCTTTAATAGATGTAGTGGTACAGTCAAATGTGCACTACCTGTGTGGTGCCCTAACCCCCTACAGACTACTGATTCACTCCTGCCATAAGGTAGGTAGTACTATTGCAGTGGCCCAATCACACTGTCACTCTCTAAGCACTTTTGTAAACATCCTGACAGCACCATGTGTTTGTCTAATCACTGTGCTAAAACACAAGCACTTTTGAACTCACTCTGCTGTCAACCACCAGCACTCTAACTATGCAGTCACTGTGCATGCACTTGTACAATGACCCAGGCCTTAATAGATGTAGTGGTACTGTCAAATGTGCACAATCTGTATAGTACCCTAATCCCCTGCAGACTACTGATTCACTCCTGCAATAACTTAGGTAGTGCTATTGCAGTGCCTCAACCACACTGTCACTCTCTATGCACTCTTGCAATCATCCTGACAGAACCATGTGTTTGTCTAATCACTGTGCTGAAACACAAGCATGTTTAAACTCACTCTGCTGTCAACCACCAGCACTCTAACTATGCAGTCTCTGTCCATCAACTTGTACAATAACTCAGGCCTTAATATATGTAGTGGTACAGTCAAATGTGCACAACCTGTGTGATCCCCTAAGCTCCTGCAGACCACTGATTCACTCCTGCAAGAACTTAGGTACTACTATTGCAGTGGACCAAACACACTGTCACTCTCTGTGCACTCTTGCAATCATCCTGACAGAGCCATGTGTTTGTCTAATGACTGTGCTGAAACACTAGCACTTTTAAAGTCACTCTGCTATCGACCACCAGTGCTCTAAGTATGCAGTCACTGTCCTGCACTTGTACAATGACTTAGGCCTTAGTAGATGTAGTGGTACAGTTAAATGTGCACAACCAGTATAGTGCCCTAATCCCCTGCAGACTACTGATTCAGTCCTGCGATAACTTAGGTAGTACTATTACAGTGCCTCAAACACACTGTCACTCTCTATGCACTTTGCAATCATCCTGACAGATTCATGTCTTTGTCTAATCACTGTGCTGAAACACAAGCACTTTTAAACTCATTCTGCTGTCAACCAACAGCACTCTGACTATGCAGTTACTGTCCAAGGACGTGTACAATGACTCAGGCCTTAATAGATGTAGTGGTACAGTCAAATGTTCACAACCTGTGTAGTGCCCTAATGCCCTGCAGACTACTGATTCACTCCTGCAATATTTTAGGTAGTAATAATGCAGTGGCCCAATCACACTGTCACTCTCTATGCACTCTTGCAATCATCCTGAGAGAACCATGTGTTTGTCTAATCACTGTGGTGAAACACAAGCACTTTTAAACTCACTCTGCTGTCAACCACCAGCACTCTAACTATGCAGTCACTATCAAGCACTTGTAGAATGACTCAGGCTTTAATAGATGTAGTGGTACAGTCAAATGTGCACAACCTGTGTGGTGCCCTAACCCCCTTTGGACTACTGATTCACTCCTGCAATAACTTAGGTAGTACTATTGCAGTGGCCCAATCACACTGTCACTCTCTATGCACTTTTGTAATCATCCTGACAGAACCATGTGTTTGTCTAATCACTGTGCTAAAACACACGCACTTTTAAACTCACTCTGCTGTCCACCACTAGCACTCTAACTATGCAGTCACTGTCCATGAACTTGTACAAAGACTCGGACCTTAATAGATGTAGTGGTACAGTCAAATGTGCACAACCTGTATAGTGCCCTAATCCCCATGCAGACTACTGATTCACTCCTGCAATAACTTAGGTAGTACTTTTGCAGTGCCTCAAACATACTATCACTCTCTATGCACTCTTGCAATCATCCTGACAGAACCATGTGTTTGTCTAATCACTGTGCTGAAACACAAGCACTTTTAAACTCACTGTGCTGTCAACCACCAGCACTCCAACTATGCAGTCAATTCAATTCAATTTTATTCTTTATGATTTGAAATTCCAAAGAATTCCACATAAAAATACATCTTAAAAACACATTAAATTCCAAAAACAAAAGAATTGCCAATCTAATTTTGTCTTATCATTTCATCTAAAAACACAGAAAAGCAAATCAGTAACAGCCATTCTAGAGGTTTTTCAGTGCCATAAGGGGTGAGCCTTGAGTAGTCAGATTGCCATACATGAATTTCTTATACCCTTACACACGTATAATCTACTTCTATCATAAACATTCAAAATTAAAACTTATTGTAAAGTACAGAAGTTTACAATAGCTTAGCATCAAGACAAGGGTCTAAGGTGCTTGAGATCCTAATGGACGAGGAACTAGCAGCAGAGAAAGTTTACAAAAGTGCACATGCTTAATTTCAAACACGGGAAATCGACCTAAAATCGAAGAGTCAAAAAAGTGCAAATGCTTAGTGCATATGTATTAAAAAGCTCATGAAGTACCCGATAATTTAGCAGCAAATCAAATTTAGTAAAGTGTTTGAGATCCTAGAGAGTAAGTAAGTAGCAGCAGCAAAAACTTTTAAAAGTACAAATGTTTAATTATAAACAAAATAAATTGGCTTTAAAGACCGAAGGGTCTAGGAAGTGCTAGTGCTCAATACATACATATTCAAATAAATCTTACAACGTTAGTCTATATTTAAAAATTGTTTAAAAAAGCAAACAAATTTAAAACACATGAATTCAGATGGGGGGACAGCAGACAATTTCGGGCCTCTTCTGATGTGGTAATATTATACTTTAAAAAACAATTCCTTAGATATCTATGACGTGTTGATTGTAAAGCGGGACAAACAAATAAAACATGATTCAGGTCTTGTATACAACAATTACATAAATGACAATACCTTTCATGTCTAGGAATACCCTCCCAGGCTCCTGTTAAAATTCTTTGAGGTAATAAATTCAATCTCAGTAAAAGAATCACACTACACACTCCATGTTTAAGATTCCATAAAACATAAGGTTGAGGTTTTTTGACCATACTGCTCCCCACAATACAATCCATATTTCTATTCTCTAAGCACATTTTAGCATCTCTTTCACGAGAAACCCCGTAGATTGTCTTCCTAATTATAGTTTTCAAAGCCCCTTTGCAAAGAACTGCAGCCCCATCTTTATCCAAACCAAACATTGCTGATGCTTTTAAATTATTCCTAAAAATAGCACTTTTTTCTTTCATATTTACAAATATTTCTCTGTACAGTGCTACCCGTAGCAGGTTCACAGAGCTATTTGGTAATGCATTACACCATCTTAGCCACACGGCCATTGATAGCACATAAGTGGAAAGTAGACCAAATTCGAGCCTAAGCGCTGCAATTGGTGATGCACAATTCAAATTGCATATTTGGCGCCAGATTTGCCTTTCCACTTTCTCGAATTTGTCCCACTCTTTTGCATCCATTGTTTCACTAGCGTAATTCAGGGTTGGTAGGATCTTTATTTTATAGACCGATATAATGTGAGAAAAATGTCTTTTCCCACAGTGTGTGTACATACGGTTAATTACCAAGGCTTGTGAAATAGCTTTGCCTTTGCAAAGGTCTATGTGACTGTTAGCTGAGCACCTGTTTGTAAATATTTTTCCTAAATATGGATAAAATGTTACTACTTCCAATTTCTCATTTCCCAATAACCAATTCAAATTGTTCTGACCTTACATCCTTGATAGCTAAAAATCATGATTTTACTCTTTAAAATATTTATTTTTAAGTAATACTCTTGTGTATACCCAATTATCTCAGCAAGTCGTCTTTGCAGTCCAATTGGAATTACATCCATTATTATGGCATTGTCTGCATATAGCAGACAGCTCAGCTCTATCAGCCTGATTCATGAAGCAAAATAGCGCCCGCAATGGCTGCGAAAACGCAATTGCGGGTGCAAAACACGGAATCGGCATTCAAGTACGAAATAGCGAAATCGCTAAAAAATAATAGCGACCGGAATAGCGATTACGCATAAAAAGTCGCAGACTCCGGGAAGTCGAGCATTAGCGATAATGAAATAGCGACCAACCACGGAATCTGCGAATTGAATAGCGAAACGCAATATTGTCTCAATCGGCATTCATGAAAGAAATACATTAGCGAAAAATCGCTAAATCTCACATTAGCGCGGCGCAATTTAAGGACAACTCAAAGCAGGTGGTAACCATAAAAGCCATGATTAACCAAAATTTGAAAAACTGTTAGCCAATCACCAACAGGTCCAGGCCTGACCAATCACACATAAGGACATTCAGCAGCAGCAATAAGCGTTCCACAATGCCTGGGATGTACATGGTGGTGAGGCGGCGAAGGCTACAGCGAGCAGCACGGAGGAGACGCATGAGGCAGGCACGGATTTACCGGCAGCGGGTCACCTTGCTGGGGCAAACCAGAGAACAGATTTATGCTAAATACAGGCTGAATGGGGAAATGATCACCTGGCTGATACAAGAACTCGACCCCATCATGCAGCACCCAACAAGGCGAAACAATTATGTGCCCACACATGTGCAGGTATTGTGCAGCCTGCACCTCCTGGCATCCGGCAGTTTCCAGGGCATAGTAGCCGCTGCTGGGGGGATTTCCCAGCCCACCATGTCACGCTGCCTCCACACTTTTGTTGACGCCATGCTCACCCAGCTCCACCGGCACATCACATTTCCCACGAGCCAACAGGATTTGGACCTCACAAAACTACAATTTTATAATGTTGCCCATTTTCCCCATGTCCTTGGCTGCATAGACTGTACCCACGTCGCCATCTGCCCACCAGCTGCCATGGAGTATATGTACCGCAACAGGAAGTCGTACCACTCCCTCAACATACAGATGGTCTGCAATGCCAAGACCATCATCACTGACATTGTGGCCCAGTACCCAGGGAGTACCCATGACTCCTTTATCTTCAGGCACAGCGGACTCCACACACGACTGATCAGGGGAGAGTTTGGGGAAGGACACCTACTTGGTAAGTACACTTTGTCGACAATGTCACATTGCTGTGAAGTAACTGCGCTGCACAGGCAATCAACATCTGCTCCTCTCATTCAGGTGACAGTGGCTACGCCCTACGGGAATACCTCCTGACCCCTTACCTCAACCCTGCCACACCTCAGCAACGCCGCTACAATGTTGCGCACATCCGGACAAGGAACTGTATTGAAAGGACATTTGGCCTGCTCAAGAGCAGGTTCCGTATACTGCACAAGACAGGTGGGGCCATGTATTACAGTCCTGCAGCGTGCTGCCGCATTGTGGCTGTCTGTGCAATGCTTCATAACATTGCAACCAAGCGCCGGATACCAGTTGACATCTCAGGCAGTGAATCTGAGGGGGACGACCGGCCACCAGCACATGCGCACCATGCACGCGGGGAGAACCCAGCTGAAGGCCACAGACGTCGCAACCACATCACAGCTAACAATTTCTAGCCCACCCCCTTCCCCCACCCCACATATCACAATTGCATGCAAACTGTAATGATTACACAAGGCGTATGTGTGCACCAAAATAAATGTATTTGTTTGAATCACAAAAAAATAAATGGGTCTTCGTAACAACTATATACAAAAAGCAGTATTCATGCATACTGCATGAGACGCTCCATGGCAGGCTTAAGTTCAGCCTGCGCCTGTGTCCCTGACACAATGTCATTGGCGCCTCCGGCGCACAACTCCCAGGCGCCTGGGAGCCTCTTCCTCTTCCTGGGCAGCTGGAGGTGGGGCAGCCCTTGCGCTGCGCCTAGGTGGGGGGGCCTGCGTGGCAGAGTGGCTGCTGACACTAGAGGCACCCTCACTAGCATCATCACCCCCCACAATTGCCGGAATCACAGGTGCGTGCAGTGCGGTGACCGCGGTTGTCAAATGCTCCAGCACGCGGGTAATATCCTCGCAGCACTGGACGAGTTGGGTTAAGGAGCGGCGCGCAAGCAGGGTGGTGGCATTTGCCGAGGCATAATTGGAGCGGCTGTAGGTGGACAGCCGGCTCAGCAACTGGTGGTGGCGCCTGCTAGCAACACTTCGGTGCTTCACCAGCGCTGCAGTGTTGTGTTCCATAGCCGTCGTCATGCGGTCAATGGCCGCCGTCATGCGGTCCACCCTCTCGCCCACTCCCGCCACATTGCGGCCGATCTTCTGCAGCTGGAGCTGGATGGCTCCTTGCTGCTGCGACTGGCGCTGGTGTAAACGCAGCATGCGCCGCTCCACACTCATGCATGCGTGGAAGTGGCCATTGCCCCTCCTGGTGGTCGGCCGCTGTGTAGCGGATGTGGCTGGCCCAGATGGTGGTGGACGAGCTGCAGGTCTTGCAGCAGCTGGTGTTGCAGGTGCGGCAGGTGTGGTGGGTGGCCTGGCCTTGGCAGCCGGTGGGCCTGAGGCGGATGCAGCAGGTGTGGTGGGTGGCCTGGCCTTGGCAGCCGGTGGGCCTGAGGCGGATGCAGCAGGTGTGGTGGGTGGCCTGGCCTTGGCAGCCGGTGGGCCTGAGGCGGATGCAGCAGGCAAGGTGGGTGGCCTGGCCTTGGCAGCCGGTGGGCCTGAGGCGGATGCAGCAGGTGTGGTGGGTGGCCTGGCCTTGGCAGCCGGTGGGCCTGAGGCGGATGCAGCAGGCAAGGTGGGTGGCCTGGACTTGGCAGCCGGTGGGCCTGAGGCGGATGCAGCAGGCAAGGTGGGTGGCCTGGCTGCTGGTGTTGGCGCTGGCGCAGGGGCTGGTGGCTGGGTAGCAGGTAGGGATTCCTCCTCCTGGGCCTCCTCGTCGATCAGCAGCCTCTCACTGTCGCTGCTATCTCCTGCACCTGTGAGGGTAAGTGGATACTCATTAGGTGCATGTGACTGTCAGACGTGCAGATGTTACATGCATGCTGGGTGTCATTCCCTGGGTGGCTGTGTATTTGCGCACTTTGGAACCTTTCGGGCCGCATTGTGGTAGTACTACATTGTGGACATACTACGTCTCCCACAATGCTTCAGGGCATTTCCTGATGCACGGCATGACTAAGGGCCAATGAGTGAGCCTATTTGGTCATGGGCGGTCATAGGGGACAGGGTCGCAGTCGCATGCCACTTACCTTGGGTGTCTTGGGTGGGGCGGGAGGAGTCCAGAGGGGTGACGCCAACACACGCCTCCCTCTCCAACGTGTCCTCTACCCGGTCCTCCAGGGGGGTGTTGGGTGGGACAGTCGGGCCACCACCTCCGGTGCCTGATGCCTCACCAAGGCGCTCCGCAACCCTCTCCTTGGCACGCCCTCGGAGGTCGTACCACCGCTTTTTTAATTCCTCCAGGGACCTGTCCACAACTCCCACAGAGTTCACGCTTGCGGCAATCCCCACCCAGATCCTCCTCTTCTCCTGCTCAGGGACCCTCCGGGAGTTTGCACCAAACAGCTGGTCGTGGTTGGCCACCACACCCTCTATGAGGTTCTCCAGCTCCTGTTCTGAAAATTTCAATTTGCGCTTTCGGCCAGCGCTGTTGCTGGGTCCGGGCTGCGGGTCGTCTGACATAGCGGTCGCTATTTCGGCGGGGTCGGGATGCGCAAACGGCGGGTTGGTGGCAGCTTTCCGTCGTGGACAGTCGACTGATAGCGTCACTGTGGTGTTTGGGGGTGGGATTTGGCTGCTTCCTGGTTGTGATGTCATCACGGTGCTCGGAATGCGTCTTCCCGTTTTCCAGATCCCGCGAGAATGCGACTCGCAATCCCGTGCAATCGGGATTGCGAGCGCAATCTCGTGCGATCGGGATTGCGAGTCGCAATCCCGATTGCAGGTAGCCGGAAATAGCGATTATTCTGCGTTTTCTGTGGGTCGCTAACGGCTTTAGCGCCCGCATGCGAGCCGCTATTTTTTCTCCGAAAAGTACATGAATGCCGTTTTGCGTTTCCTCAATAGCGAGTCGCTATTGATCGCTATTAGGGACACGCAAAACGGCCCGTACATGAATCAGGCTGTATGTTTCCTAATTTAGGAGGATTCCCTTTACTAAGCCCCACTCTTCTTGGCAAGTCATTATTGTATATGGAAAAAAGTAAAGGGGCCAAAAGGCACCCCTGCTTCAACCCAATATTAGTTACTATTTTCCTCGAGAGGCTTTGCGTTCCCCCCAATAATACCTGCGTCCAAGTGGAGGAGTGGAGAGCAATTATTAGTCACAAAAGATTCCCTGGTATCCCCAAAGTAACCAATTTCCTCCACAGCTTTCCCCGATCTACCCTATCAAATGCTGTGGAGAAATCTATAAAAGCCGAATACAGTGGCACACCCCGACTTATTGGATATTTTTCAATTAAAGTTTGCAAAATGGAGATATTATCCAGTGTGCCGCTATTCTTATGAAATCCTGTTTGTACCAAAGGGATAAAATTATTTCCAAATGCCCACTCTTGAAGGTGAGTGAGAATACTCTTTGCAAACAATTTAGCGATTGCATCCAAGAGAGAAATCTGTCTAAAACTGGCAGGAGAATTTTTAGTACCCTTTTTATATAGTGGAACTAGTATGCTTCCCTTTCAGGATTGTGGAATATCCTTCTTGAAAGCTTTATTTCGATATAAAAAAGTATCTTAAAAGCACATAACAATTAATATACAAAACATTTTTGATTAAAAAAAACATTCATAAATAGTTAAAAGACAAAAATAAAAAAATATTATATCATTTACAGCTTTGAGTATGATTTTAAAAGTAAAATATCACCTAGTGAAATTTGTCATGGGCCTTTAAGTCTAATCACGCATGCCCAACTGAGGAATTTTGCTACCCCACAGACCAATGTAGTATTAGGATCTGTCCGTAGGATTCTTAGGGCAGAGACATGGCTTCTAGTCTCAAGCTGCCGACAAACAGGTTTTAGCCATCTCGATCGGGGTTTGTTATAGGCGCTGCAAGCAAAAAAAAGGTGTGAAATAGTTTCTAGTGCAGCGTTACAGAACGGACAAGTGGCAGGTATTTGGTAAGGGGGTTTCCACTTGGAGGTGCGTTCTCGTACCGGTAGGGTTCCCAATCTAAACTGCATGTATAAGGCCCTATCTTTAGGCTTTCTGATTAAATCCATGTAAGGTTCAAGATAGTGTACTGTCTTGTGCAGACGAAACTCGTCTGTGAGTCTACCCAGGTTTTCAGCTCTAGCATCTTGGGCATCGACCCACAACCAATATGCTCGCTTGACCTCGAGTTTGGAAACCGATGCACCGGTCTCCCATGCGGCACTAAAACCAATAGCTCTTAACAGCTCCTTAACCTTTGATAGCCAAACAATTGTATGAGAACCCGGCATATTCATAACTTATCTAAGGCCGTCTGCGTAGCTAGTTAGCTCAGGTGTATGCCACAGACGAGCCCAATAGAGAAGCGGTCGGAGGGTTATGATATCTTTAATAGATCTGCGGCCAAGGTCATGTTGGAGAGGTTTATTGGGTGTGCCCCTGGGTAGGGACAAAAGCTCCCTAAAAAAATTATTTTCAGCCACGACAAGGGAGTCGACATTATTAAAGCCCCAGAGCTCCGCTCCGTACAGTGCACTGCCTATAGCTTTAGCAGAATAGATCTCCAGTGCAGGAGCTATGGGTCTGGATAATGAAGATCTATGCTCCCTACCGATGGCGCCCACGACACGTTTATGGTTTAGGGTCATTTTTTCAATATGTGGGTTCCATTTAGGTTGATCGAATATCCTAATCCCTAAGTAGTCAAACAATTTAACACGCTCAAGTGGCTCCTCATTTAATGTGAGCGTACGGTTTGCTTTCCTACTGGGGTTAAAGTAGAGGAGCTTTGTTTTAGAGGTGTTAATAACCAAGCCCCTTAAGCTACATAAGACACAAAACCGATCCAAAAGCTTTTGGAGCCCCATGGGCGTTTTAGAGACCAGTAGCGTGTCGTCGGCAAAAAGCATCGCGGGGACTTTAACACCAGCCAAGCTGGGGGCGTCAGCATCGATGTCAGATAGAAAGGAGACAACCCCATTTACGAACAAAGAAAAGAGGGTCGGCGCCAGGAGGCATCCTTGGCGGACACCTCTGTTTACCGGGATTTTAGCCGTTTTCTGCTCCTGCGTGCCCCACCGGATGCATGCATACGTTCCATCGTGCATGCGGGCCAACAAGTTCAGAATGGGCAATGGAAACCCCATCTCCTGCAGAACCCTCCACAAACGCTCTCGGGGGACCAGATCGAACGCCGTCTTCAGGTCAATAAAGGCAAGGTACAGGCCGCCTTTACCAATGGATACTGTCTTCCAATGGAGTAATACCAGCCTAAATGCCTGGTCGACGGTGCCTGTACAAGCCCTAAAGCCTGCCTGGAATTGGGAGATGATGTTATTCTCCTCCGCCCAGGAGAGGATCCTTTCCAAAAGAACCCTGCCAACCACCTTCTGACCAGCATCGATCAAGCTGATTGGACGATAGTTGGCAGGGTCACCCCTTGGCCCCTTCTTATAAATAGGAATCACCTCAGCCCCCTTCCAGGAGCTTGGGACTGGGGACCCAAGGAGAAGGGCGTTGATCAAAAGGGAGAATAACTTGGCCCACTGCTTGGGGCTGGCGCGGAACAGGTCACCAGGGATGCCATCCTGGCCTGGAGCCTTGCCTTGAACAATTTTGTTAATAGCTGACTCAACCTCTATTTCTCCTACAAGATCAGTGGGAATCGCGGTGGCGATTAAAGGTGGTGTACAATATACAGAGGGCTCGCTACTATCGGGTACCCCTGGCCCTTCATACAATCTCCTGAAATGTTCAAACCAGTCCCTATCCGTTATATGATTGGGTAATGGTTGGGTATCACCATCATTTGCTCTTCGAACTAAAGCCCAAAACCGCTCGCCATTTTTGGACTGGCTAGCCTGCTTCAACTTTTCCCAATGGGAATCATCCCAAGCCCTCTTTGCCGCCAATAGTGTTCGCCTGTACACTGCTCGAGATAAGCGAACCTCGGCTGTATCACGGGTTTTGATGGCCCTTATCAATTTAGATTTAGCCCCTCTACATTCTTGATTGTACCACTTGACTGTGGATTTCCTACTCTTCAATTGACTAGACCCGCGAGAGTCAAGGAAGAGAGCAGCCATCTTGTCAATTGTCTCCGCATAGACCACATCAACCTGGGCAAGACCTAGATCGTTAGTACAAATTGCAGAGAGCTTCTCCGTTTGAGCTATTACGATCTCCCCCAGGGCGCTGGTCTTTTGTTCATTAATGGCAAATTTTTGCCATTTAATGAATCTTTTGCAGTTTGAAGGTGCGATTTATCTGGTCGCCAGCGTTGGTCTATTAGTGGGCATGGGGTTCCCCTCAGTGATGAAATTCCGCAAGCTAAGAGATAGGGGATTATGGTCACTATGGATGGATGGAATAACTATCATGTCTGACACATATCTCCACACCCTCCTGTCGACCAAGATATAGTCTATTCTGCTGGGGCAAGTGACCCTGTTATAAGTGCAAGCGCCCGCAAAATCAGATGGCGTGCGCCCATTCACAGCAACCAATGCGTGCTCTATTACCAAGGCATTTAGTGAATTACGACTGGTGTCCATTTTTTAATTGGCACAGTCGTCAATTGTGGAATTCCCCATCTCGCGTCCTCATCTGAAAAACCTACCACGCCGTCAACTGCCAGCCTTTAATGTAGCCCTCGATCTCCATACATGATGGTGCACCGTAGTAACTCCCCGCAGTTAGGGAAATGCTAACCTCTTAGTTCTGTCCCACAGCGAGATTTGGAGCATAAAGCTGGGAAATATACATGGACCATTCTACTTCACCACACTGTGACTCTCTATGCACTTTGCAATCATCCTGACAGATTCATGTCTTTGTCTAATCACCGTGCTGAAACACAAGCACTTTTAAACTCATTCTGCTGTCAACCACCAGCACTCTAATTACGCAGTTACTGTCCATGCATTTGTACAATGACTCAGGCCTTAATAGATGTAGTGGTACAGTAAATGTGCACAACCTGTATAGTGTCCTAATGCCCTGCATACTACTGATTCGCTCCTGCAATAACTTAGGTAGTACTATTGCAGTGGCCTAATTACACTGTCACTCTCTGTGCACTCTTGCAATCACCCTGACAGAACCATGTGTTTGTCTAATCACTGTGCTGAAACACAAGCACTTTTCAACTCACTCTGCTGTCAACCACCAGCACTCTAACTATGCCGTCACTGTCCATGCCTTTTTCCAATGACTCAGGCCTTAATAGATGTAATGGTACAGTTGAATGTGTACAACCTATGTGGTTCCCTAACCCCCTGCAGACTACTGATTCACTCCGGCAATAACTTAGGTAGTAGTTTTGCAGTTCCCCGAACACACTGCCACTCTCTATGCACTCTTGCAATCATCCTGACAGAACCATGTGTTTGTCTAATCACTGTGCTGAAACACAAGCACTTTTAAACTCACTCTGCTGTCAACTACCAGCACTCTAACTATCTAGTCACTGTCCATGCACTTGTACAAGAACTCAGGCCATAATAGATGCAGTGGTACTGTTAAATGTGCACAAACTATGCAGTCCCCTAAACCCCTGAACACTACTGATTCACTCCTGCGAAAATCCAGGTAGTAGCTATTCAGTTCAGCAATCATAGTGTCAGTCTCTGTGCACCCCTGCTATTACCCTGTAAGAACCATGTGATTTTAAAAAAAAGTGTTGAAATGATTTTCATATATAATATGTTTGCGTAGTAATACAATAGTATATTTTATAAATGTATTTTAATAATATGATATATTTTTTTTATCAGGTATTGTTCATCATTATCAAAAAAGTTATCATGCCTAGAATAACACAAAAGAGGAAACAACAAAAAAGGAGTATTATTTAACCCTGGGCGAAGCACTAGGCTACGCTCACGTAGTTTGCGAAGTTTGCGCAACTTCGCACTACGCGAGCTGCACGTAGCACAGTGCGAACACGCGTAGTACAGTGTAGCATAGTGCAGCGGTCATTTTTTGCTTGCTCACGGTCCTCAACGTCATGTTCGCGACAGCGAGCAAGCAAAATGACATCCCGGCGAGATTCTCAACGCGGGGATGTCAGATTTCTCATTGCGAGTGGTCGCGCATGCTCGCGACCGCTCGCGATGAGAAACTACCAGTCCGCGTTGAGAAAACTGCTGCTCGAGTAAAAATCTACTCAAGCAGCAGAAAATTACAGCTCGCACTGTGCAAGATGCCGTTTTCAATGATTGCACAGTGCCTGATGCTTGTCCGCACTGTGCAATCATTGAAAACGCATCTTGCACAGTGCGAACATGCTACTACGCAGTTCGCGTAGTGGTACGTGAAGTTCGCGTAGTGGGAAGTGCACTTCGCGCAGCGCTACTTCACAAACTACGAACACCCTTAGTATTATTTGAAGAAAACGCAACAGGAAGAATTAGATAAACTACAACATGTGGACAAAAAGAAAACGTCTTGTGGTAAGAGAACAAAAGAATGTATTAAAGTACTTTCAAAGCCGATAAGAAGTGTGCACATTGTGTAAAGTACAAAGAATGCCTCAAAAACAAAAAAGAATAAGAAGAAAAAAACAAAAATAATGCCAAATCACATTCTAAAGAAATACTGTATGGTAAAAGGAGGAAGAGTCAGTATGAAGACATTTGCAAGAAAATGTTTTCCAATAGAGTTGTGTTTAATTTGTTGAAAGGTGTGAAGAAATATAAAAGAAGATTAGCATTTTATAAAAAGAAGAAACAGATTGAAACTATTGTTGAGAAGGCATTTCAATTAAAAAGGAAATTATTCATTTTATTTTTAAACAGAATGTGATCATTAGATAAGCCTATAGATTTTATGAAGGCCAAAAGTAAGAAGAAGATACTAATTAACATTAACTTTTATGATATATATATGGTGAATGGAAACACAGTTAAAGTTCTGAGCCTTTTTTTAATGAAGATAGTTATTTTCAAACCAATACATTATTGCTTGCGGTTGATACCAGGGGGCGAGCTTATGAGGTTAGAAATGGTTGTCCAATTGAGAAATAGAAGATGGTTCCCAGAAATGTAGAAGAAGGGATAGCTGATGAAGTCCTAGGGAGATGTCCTAAAGCTCAAGTGTATACTTGGGATTGTAGTAGTATTTGTAGTATCCGACAGGAATTCATTGATATTTATGCAATTTTTTACGAGAGTACAGTAAAAAAAAGTGTTAAACAAAAGATTAAGATGTCGCAAGGAATAGATCCTTGCAGAGTGAGAAAAAATACTGGTTTGCAAGGTCATTCTCTGGCTTGTCTTTCTAGAAAAGTATGTCAAAGTGTTTTTCATCATTTTAGAATGTTAGCAGTACGTCATTTTCAAATGCGAAAGTTAGTCAGAAGATTGTATTACGGAAAAAGTCCAGCAATAATTTTAAATGCGTTAAACAGTGCTCTTTTGCATGGGTCAGTATCAGATGTAAAAAAGGTTTGTGATGAAATAGAGTTTTCTTACTTTGGTCCGGAAAAAGAAGGTGGAGAAAGTGAGACATTAATAGAAGTAGATGTTGAAGAAAATGTGGAACATACTACTACAGAAAAGTTTGAAGAACAAATTACAAAGTTTAAAGTGATTTCATGTGAAAGGCCAAATTATTCTTGTATTTGTTGCCGACGAACTCACTTTAGAAATCAGACTAGGACTGTTGATCTCTATTTAAAAAGTGAAAGAGAAAATAATGATAAGTGGAAGGAATTTGCAACTTATTTGTTGGTAGAGGATTGCTTTGATTTGGGTTCTGATCAGCATATTTGTAAATATTGTTATAACAAATTAGGCAATAATAAAATGGCAGCTAGAGCTGTCCATAATAATCTAGAGTTGGTAACTATTCCTCCAGAACTGATAGATTTAAACACGTATGAGTCTATTCGCATTCAATGTGTGCACCCATTTCAGGCTATTGTTCGTATGGAGCCAATAACAGGTAAATTGCCTCCTACAGATTTACAGAGAGGATTCAAAGGAAGAGTTGTATATTTACGCCTAGATTTAAAGAAAAATAATTGAAACTATTGGTGTAGAGAATGTAGAAAGTGAACCACTAGTTATTCTTGTTAATGTTGTTCCTACTAAGAGTAATAAAACCTGGCAGGAATTAGTGGATGTCAGGATAGTGCAAAGGCAACATTATATCTGATAAAAAATCAATGAATACTACAAAAATGTGTATGTAGAAGAATAAGAAATACTTTTAGGAGATAATAGTGAAATGTCAACTGGTCAAATTGAAAAAGTGGACATGTCCAAAATTGAAGAAATTTATGAACATTATAGTGTACATCCACTTCATTCAAAAGAAGTGATGGGGAATACTATTGAATTATTCCAAATGAAGAAAGCGAAGAGGACTCCCATGAGTGTATGGGAAAAAAGTTTAGAAGCTTGTTGTTTTCCGTAGCTGTTCCCAACTGGAAAAGGTGGACTATATTACGAACGATCAGTGCAGATTCCTGCATCAGAATATCGGACTACAAGATTGTATGCAGAAGATCCATGATTCTGACAATGTATCCCATATATATTTCATCTTTTGTTTGCGAGTGACTTGTCTGGACTTTCATATGCAGTCAACCACATATTAAAGACAGGAGTACATTTTCAATATGTTTCTGCAAAAGAATTTATGGATAAAGTGCATCAGAGAGATGATCATTTAGAATCTCAACTGATTAATTTGATGGCATGTCAGAGTGGTACTGATGAGTACAGGTATCTTTGTCATGGAGAACTTAAATGCATGCTAGGCAACTTAGGAACTCCTACGTGGTTTGTTATCCTAAGCTGTGCTGAATACGCTTCGGATGATTTACTTGTATTTCTTCGAGAAGCAAACATAAATTTGAAAAATATTGAATACAAGATACCTGGAGAATTGTGTTCTTTGGATCCTGTAAATGTATGCAGATTTTCAATCATAGGTTTGAAGCTATGATGTCTTTTATCTCCAATAAAAGGAATCCTCCTCTTGGAGAAGTTATTGACTTCTTTTGGCAAAAGGAGAATCAAGCTACAGGTGCTCCTCATATACATATGCTGTTATGGATCATGGATGCACCCAGATTTGGAACTGATTCGAAGTAAAATGTTTTATCTTTTATTGAAGATTATTTTACATGTGCTATTCTAAAAAAGAACAGAAGAAAACACCTTAAGGCAACAAGTGTTACGATTTCAAAGTCATTGATGTGGCAAATACTGTCGACGAAAGTACAAGTCCATGGAAAAGTTTTATAGCAAATGTCGTTTTGGATTTCCACGTCCAGTAATATCCAAAGGAAGATTAAACCGTTTCATGTAAGCTGTGAGACATACCATCACTAGAAAATCTCCCAAAAATTATGTACAATTTGAGAAGAAGTGAAGAATCAAGGTATATCAATGGTTATAATCCAGTTATTCTCTCAATGTGGACTGCTAATATGGATATCCAGTATGTTGCGGATAATTCCATTGCTGTTGCCCGGTATGTGACATCTTACATAACAAAATCGGAAAAGACGGAGTTGAAAGAAATGTGAAAAGAAATTTCCCACAAGAAGAGTCTTAGTAAGAAATTGTACAGTTTTAGTTTGAAGATGTTATCCCATCGTGAGATTGGAGCGTACGAATGCTCGGATCGGTTATCATCTGCAAGTTTCTATTCAAAGTCTAAAAGAATCATTTGGGTGAGTCGAGATCTTGCTGCAACGCGAAATCGAGTACTTAAATCTATACAAGAAATCAAATATTTAGCAGTAAACGAACCAGAAAGTACAGATATTGTCAAAACAAACATGTTGGATACATACTATCCAAATAGAAGTCGTCATCTTGAAAACATATGTCTTTATGGAATCTATGACATAATATCGACAGACAGAATATCTACATACAAAAATATCGACACAAAAATATCGAAATCAAAAATATCGGAGTCATATCTTCATAAAGGTAAGTACAAAAATATCGAAAAATTAATATCGTAGTACAAAAATATCGAAATTAAAAATATCGTTTTTTAAATGTATTAATAATAATGTAAAAATTATTTTAAAATACATATAATTTTACAAATATTAAATAAAAACATTAAAACATAATTAAAAAATTAAAACTACATATATATTTAAAATAAATTAAAAACTCTACATATAAATTAACACAAAAACTATTAAAACGCATGTATTTACAACGCATGTTTTTACAACGCATGTACCTTTACAACGCATACCATTACAACGTAAGTATTGGTAAGAATATATTTCTTATTTTAATTTAAAAAAATTGAAAATAATATAATTTCATTTAATATAATTTAATGTAATTTTTTTTAAATTTTATTTAATTGAAATTTAATTTTATTTGATTTTTACCCTGTACCGCTGTACCCCTAAAACCCAAAACTGACCCTGAACCCTAAAAATACCCCTGTACCCCAAGAACCCAAAACTGACCCTGAACCCTAAAAATACCCCTTAACCCAAAACTGACCCTGAACCCTAAAAATTTCCTTTTACCCAAAAACTGAAAACTGACCCTGAACCCTAAAAAACCCATTTACCCAAAAACCCAAAACTGACGCTGAACCCTAAAAATACCCCTTTTCCCAAAAACTGAAAACTGACCCTGAACCGTAAAAATACCAAAAACCCAAAACTGACCCTGAACCCTAAAAATACCCCTTTACCCAAAAACTGAAAACTGAGCCTGAACCCTAAAAATACCCCTTTACCCAAAAACTGAAAACTGAGCCAGAACCCTAAAAATACCCCTTTACCCAAAAACTGAAAACTGACCCTGAACCCTAAAAATACCCCTTTACCCAAAAACTGAAAACAGACCCTGAACACTAAAAATACCCCTTTACCCAAAAACTGAAAACTGACCCTGCCTGAACCCTAAAAATACCCCTTTACCCAAAAACTGAAAACTGACCCTGAACCCTAAAAATACCCCTTTACCCAAAAACTGAAAACTGACCCTGAACCCTAAAAATACCCCTTTACCCAAAAACTGAAAACTGACCCTGAACCCTAAAAATACCCCTTTACCCAAAAACTGAAAACTGACCCTGAACCCTAAAAATACCCCTTTACCCAAAAACTGAAAACTGACCCTGAACCCCAAAAATACCCCTTTACCCAAGAACTGAAAACTGACCCTGAACCCTAAAAATACTCCTTTACCCAAAATTAATTAACATTATTTAATTACCAATTAATTATTAATTAACAATAACAATAAAGTAAATATATTAGCACATTAGCTATAATTAATGTAATTTACTAATTAATATTAATTTTACCCAAATAATTAATTAACAATAACAAAAAATTATATATATTAAAAAATTACTGTAATTAATGTAATTAACTAATTAATATTAATTAATTACCAATTAATTATTAATTAAAAATATATACAAAATTATATTAATTATTTAACTAATTAATAATAATTAATTACCAATTATTTAATAATTAAAAATATGTAAAAAATTATATTATTAATTAACTAATTAATATTAATTAATTACCAATTAATTATTAATAAAAAATATTTACAAACATATATTAATTAATTAATTATTATTAAATTACTTCCCACCCTATTCCCCTATAAACCCACAACCCGCTCTGATACTAAAACGCAAAATGTAAACAAATTTACAAATTTTCAAACATACATTACAAAACATGTTTAACAAACATATAAACAACATAATAAAATACATAACACTAAACAAAATTTCGATATTAGTAAAATTCGATATTAGTAAGATACATACCTTAAAAAACGATATTCTGTCTGTCGATATTTTGGACATCGATATTCTTTACTATCGAAATTAAAACATCGATATTATTGTATATCGATATTTTAATTTCGATATTTTGTCTCACTACCGTCTTTATGACGTGCTGCAATATTACAGTTTTAAGAGAAATACTACAGAAAACATAAATGAAGGAAAATATGCAGTGATTGGTACAGAAGGATGTTTGGTGAAACACAGCAATGGAAATCTGATTAGTCACAGAAAACTGAGTTGTTATGCTCCTGATAGAAGAACTTTTTACTATTTAGCACTTTTGCAACTCTTCAAGCTTTGGTGTACAGAATTGGAATTACTTTGAGATTTTCAGTGCTATGAAGTAGCTTCTGTTGTGCCGTATTGCCGCACTGCTGCTGTGATCCCGTGACCCCGTGACGCGTGACGCGTGTTTCAGTGGGCGAGGAGCGCGAAGGGAGTGAGCTGAAGCTGCTGGAGCCGAGCGGCGAGAAATGGAGCCGAGCGGCGGACAGTAAGGAAAAAAAAGAAAAACGCGCAAATTGCAACCCGAGTCACACGCGAACATAATATCAGCCCCCAAAGGAGGCGCGAGGAGTAGGTGGAGCGAGGAGCGTGGCAGCCAGTGCCTGTGGGACCCGTGTGTCCAGGCTGTGCTCCAGCCCACACCTTTGGAGTATAGATCCCGGAGCCCCGGGCCAAACCAAACAAAACCAAACCGGGTGGCCAGGAGTGGCAAATCAAGCCCTGGTAAAACCAAGGAAAAAGGAATAAGTGAAGGTTAAGGAGTAACTCCGTAAAAATTGAGAAGGAGAAACCCTGGCTGGCTACATCCTCCGCAAGTGAGGAGGTGGTAGAACAAATGTGGACTACTTGGCAGAATAACCTGCTTAACCCAGGAATTACATTGTTTTAAGGAAAAGGTGGATAAGGTCACGGGTCACGAGCGCATGGGCCAGGCACAAAAGAGGTAAGTGGAAAGAATTCTCATTTAATTCAATTAAATTGTTTTTAAATTAAAGCACGTAAGGGAAAGTGATTAAGGACTAAAAATGGCCCCACGGAGAAATAAGAGCACTCTAGGAACAATAAGGAAAGCAATGCTTACCAGCCAAAATTGACAAGATGCCCAAGAGAGCCCGACATCACCTGTGGTCAAGGAAAAAACAAAACGTCCCCAAAAGAACAAAGAGAAAACTCCCAAAGAAGTCCAACAGGGAGGAAGTAAGGGGATTGTAGCAACCCATACAATCAAAGAATGTGTGGGAAAGCTTTTCAAAATGGTTTTTTCACCGGCTAAAGCTAATGCTACTGAAGAGGAGGAAGACCTATGGAAAGGGGGCACGTCTCTAATCTTTGATGACCGCTTGGCAGACTCAATAGATCTAGTTGACCGATCAGTACAGTCCCTGCCAGGCCAAAAGAGGACAATAATGTCACCGCGACTTTCTTCCTACCCGCGATTCTTACGTCAGACGCTGGAGGAGGTAGTTAGCCTGAGTTCGAGGCACAGTGATGAAAAAACCCCAAACTTAGATGGAAGTTTCGATGGCTCAGGAAAAATGGCATTTTCAAGCAGCAATGACCCTGTGGGCTTGGTCAAAAATGGCGATACAAATGGGGAAAACCAGCATCCTGAGACGAACTTGGAGTCGTCGGAATCCCCAGCATCTTCAATCCTGGAATTGATGTTAATGGTGCAAAAATCGTTACAAGGGCTGCTAGAAGTAACAATGTTAAATCATGACATTCTGAAAAGTCAAAAAATGCACCTATCTAAAATTGAGGGAGAATTACACGGGATTAGGGAGCAAATGCCCTCAATGTTAAGACCCGTCGTAGACTCGGTGGTGATGAGTCAAGGGGGGGAAGGGAAAGAGGAAGGTGGAACAACTAAACCCCAATCAGCAAATCAGATTGACATAGCCCCTTCCGGGGAAAACCAAGTTTATGTGTCAAGATGGCCAATGCTGGTAAAAAGAAGAAGTGAATTTATGAATCACGGCGTACTAAAAAGAGTAAGAGTGGCAAGAAGGAGGGTGAAAGCGAAGCTAAGTAAAAGAGTGATAAAAAACGACAAAGAAAGGCGTGAGTTGTTAGAAGCAGTAGTGCATGATCCCAAGCCCCATCCGCACAAGATGGCGAGTGAATCTAGTTCAATGAGAATAAGATCAGAGAATTGGGGCAGGAGCTTAGCAAAAGAGGAAAGCAGTTGTAGAAAGCAAACCCTCCAGGAAAAGGTGATAAAACATAAGAGACAGGTGGCCTTAGAGCAGGTGATTGCACCCGCCCGGAAGGCCACAGCTAAAAAGAAGGTATACTGGGAAACTAGCCTAGAGGAAGGTTGTAGATTTAATACAGAAATACACCAGGGTGAGGGTAAATTTGGAGAGGAGATGGATAAAGGGAATAAGTTACTCTATTTTGAATGAGCAAAACTGAGAAAGGGCGGAAAAAAAACAAAAAAGTGCGCTTATTTAAATAGGTCCCACCGTCTTAACATTTTCGCACTTTGCCCAAACCTAAAAAGCATAGGTACAGAAGACTTGAAACAGGTGGGTTTCCAGGCAAATGGCGATGGTAAGGAGGTTACTAAGGTACAGTTCTACTCTGCCCTGGCCGTAACGGCAATAATAAACGCAGAACAGGAGATCCAAAAAGAGGGGATTAGACTAGTGCCCAAAGAAGAGCTAGGACTAGGCCGGATGGTGCCCCAACAGAGAATTTTTCTAAAGTACCATGCAGGGCTAGGAAAGAGACAAGTGAAATTACCTGGAAGAGAAATGGAACAAGGCCAGGAAAATATCAATATAGTGATAAATAATTCGGACCTAGTAGAGTCCTGGAAAAATCGGAGCAATATTGAAAGCCCGGCAGGCCCCTCACAAAGCTATAGGGAAGAATCAGAAATAAATGATCCCCTAAGCGATGTAGAATAGGTAAGGGGGCAACGACGGAGCACAAATATGGTCTCTTGGAATATAAATGGGATGGGTACCCAAGTAAAACAGGAAACTTTGAAGGAACTCGCAAAAAAGTGTGAAATCATTTGTATCAACACAACAAAGTACACCTGGGGGTCACAAAAATAAGGTCAAACCAGAGTGGATCAAAACACCAATGCTACACAAAAGACACCATTGAAGACATTATCCGTGTGAGTGAAAAGCAGGCCACGTTGAGGCTCAAGAGCATCTGGAGAAATGATTTCCATCAGAAGCCACACTGTACCGCCCTCTTTCTCATCATTTGGATTCTCCTCACCCAGGAGACAAAACGGCCGGTCAGATGTTACCGTGACCGAAGTGTGTGAGGTAAGGGGTGTTATATATGGTACATAAAAGTAAATTAAACGTGGCTACTGTAAAGGCAGTGTTATAGTGGTAAAGAGGTGATAAGTGAAGGAAAATGTAAAATTAGGTGATTAGGTGGACAAACAACATTTATTAGTGTCCCCCAATCCCTAAGAATTAAAAAGCAAGTGTGAGTGCGGGTTTTAAATAATCACCGCACTCAATATTGGTCGACATGTTTCTGCATTATATTGAACCTAGTTTCAAAATGCATTCTTCAGGACCGAAAGATAAAAACACTGCTGCTAGAATTAAAGAAAATAAAAACGATATCACCTGACCTTCAGGTATATACTCAACCGTATACCAAATGTGATGGTTGAGAGGCTTCACCCCACCTGGCTACAGCGCAGGTATGAGGAGCACCGCTCTGTCCGTCGATGTCTCCTGGCAGTCAACTGTACTGCTGGCAGTCAACTGTACTGCTTCGCCCCCCCAAGCAGTACAGTTGACTGCCAGGAGACATCGACGGACAGAGCGGTGCTCCTCATACCTGCGCTGTAGCCAGGTGGGGTGAAGCCTCTCAACCATCACATTTGGTATACGGTTGAGTATATACCTGAAGGTCAGGTGATATCGTTTTTATTTTCTTTAATTCTAGCAGCAGTGTTTTTATCTTTCGGTCCTGAAGAATGCATTTTGAAACTAGGTTCAATATAATGCAGAAACATGTCGACCAATATTGAGCGCGGTGATTATTTAAAACCCGCACTCACACTTGCTTTTTAATTCTTAGGGATTGGGGGACACTAATAAATGTTGTTTGTCCACCTAATCACCTAATTTTACATTTTCCTTCACTTATCACCTCTTTACCACTATAACACTGCCTTTACAGTAGCCACGTTTAATTTACTTTTATGTACCATATATAACACCCCTTACCTCACACACTTCGGTCACGGTAACATCTGACCGGCCGTTTTGTCTCCTGGGTGAGGAGAATCCAAATGATGAGAAAGAGGGCGGTACAGTGTGGCTTCTGATGGAAATCATTTCTCCAGATGCTCTTGAGCCTCAACGTGGCCTGCTTTTCACTCACACGGATAATGTCTTCAATGGTGTCTTTTGTGTAGCATTGGTGTTTTGATCCACTCTGGTTTGACCTTATTTTTGTGACCCCCAGGTGTACTTTGTTGTGTTGATACTGTATTTTGGGGCATGCACCTGGCTGGTCGGTAAACTCGCCCTCAGACCCTAAATTCATTGTTTGTTGTGTGCGTGAAATCATTTGTATCCAAGAGACCTAGCTCTGTGGGGAACCCCAAGTAGTGGAAGGGTTTAAACAAATTTACCGCCCAGCAGAAAAACCTACCTCTGGCCACCCTGCCGGGGGCTTGTTGGCCTTGATTTCAACATGCTTGTTAATAACGGCTTTTCTTATACCTGTGACATCTAAGTGACTTTTGGCTTGCAGAATACAAACATCATTTGCTGATAAAAAATATGAAAACATGTTGATCCTAAATGTGTTTATGCAGTGGAGCTCAAGGAAGGACTATGGGGATGAATTGTTACATTTTAAGAATGTTATGGATATGCTGTGTGATAAGTATGGTAATGATTTAATGTTGTTACTGGGAGATTTTAATCATAAATTAAACCCAAAACTGACTGATCAGTTGTATATTGAAATTCTAGATACTTGTGATGTGAAAAAAAGCAGAATTCCTGGAAACTAAAATAACAACTGATGCGGCCAACTTGAGCAACTTCTTGGCGACAAAAAGTTTATTTTGTCTAAATGGGAGGATAACGCAGGATTGTCCCGCAAAGAAAACATTTAATTATGGGACACAAATATGCCCGATAGATTATATTTTTATGTTGGCTTGGAATTTTGAGTTGATAAAAGATTTTAGGATTGTCCCTGCGGAATGTAGTGATCATAAAATGTTAAAACTAGAGCTTGTAATCGCCCAACATTTAGCATGTGATGCAGTTATCCCCAAAGTGATGGATTATCCAAAGCGGATAACCACTCGTTTAACTGAAAAATATATCGCGAGGTTGACTAAGCTGCAACAAAACGTGCAATTAGGTCACTTGTGTGGCCAAAATTTACCTTGGTATGTTGAGAAAATAACTCAAGTAGTGGAAAGCATAAGCGTAGAATTAAGGAATGATGTAAGCGCCAATAAGAACAGTGGAAGGTCACAAGCAAAGCGAGAAACTTGGTTTAATCAGGAATGTTTACTAAAGAAAAGAGAAGTTAGGCGAGAAGAACGTAGCCTACGGAAAAAAATTTGCAAACCAAGGCAGAAAACTTAATAAAAATAAAGAAGGAATATACTACCCTAATCCGTAATGCTAAAAGGACCTATAAAGAAATGTGTTGGGGCAAATTATTAGAAGCAATCGAAGACAAAAATATATGGCAGTTCTGGAAGTTAATCCAGACAGCAACGGTACCTTCGACTGCCCCGATGATTTGCGTAGTGGAAGAGGGGGCGTGGACACAGTATATACAGCAATTATATGCCCCAAGGAGAGGGACTGGAAATGAGGTAGCTGGGGACTGGCATTGCCAAGTAGAGGATCTAAAACAAGAATGTTTAACAACAAATGTTCTTAGAACAATAAAGACACTGAACGTAACTAGGGCAGCAGGCCCAGATAATCTACCAGCCCTGATATTAAATTTAAATCAGACTTGGTGGGCGGAATTCTACGTGAAAATGTTTACCTTAATTTTAGACCAAGGGATTATGCCCACAAACTGGAAGGGAGCCATAATAAGACCGCTACACAAGAAAGGGGATGTATATGCCCGAAGAATTACAGGCTAATCAACCTATTGGATATAGGAGAAAAAATCTTCTCTAAAATAATCCTTAGTAAGCTAAAAGTTTGGGCGGAACATAGATCTATCATCCCGGTTGAACAAGGGGGCTTCAAAGAAGGCCACTCTATGATAGATCATTGTTTTGCATTGTGGGCACTGGCTAGGAAATCGATGGAACAAAATGGCAAATTATTTTGCTGTTTTGTTGATTTCCGAGCGGCGTTTGATACAGTAGACCGAAATAGCCTTTGGGATGTACTGGAAAACTATGGAATGCCACAGGGCATATTGAACATCTTGAAAGAATTACATAGTGGTAATTGGGCCCAGGTTATTAGAGATAAAAAGGGCTCCCTAACCCAAAAAATTCCAGTAAAGAATGGCTTGAGACAAGGGTGCGTTTTGGCACCCTTGCTTTTCTCAATCTTCTTGGCAGACCTCCCAGCGACTCTGGAAGTTGAAAAAAGTGCAAGTCCTCGTATGAATAATAATAAAGTGTTATGTCTCTTATACGCCGATGATCTTGTGATCTTGGATCAAACAGAAATGGGCCTACAAAGGAAACTAAATGTGTTCAATAAGTACTGTGAAAAAAAGCTCTTAACAGTGAATATGGAAAATACAAAGATCCTATGTTTTGGAAAGAGGGTAAACAATTTTAATTGGTTTTTAGGACAGGATAAATTAGACATAGTATATGAATATAAATATTTAGGCCTCTGGTTTAATGGCGCATTAAAGTGGAATACCCACTTGGAGGCACAGAAGGCAAAGGCCTACTCGTCGGTCTGTGGATTGAAAAAATTTAACAAAGATTATGGCGATATGTCACACAGACCGCTTTTGAAGGCTTTTGAAGCTATGATCCCCGCACAAGTGCTTTATGGAGCAGAGGTGCTTTTTCTGAGCGGTAAATGAGGGTGGGACCGGGAAGAAGGAAAAATTGTGAAAATGTTTTTGTCCTTACCAAATAGCTCCATGATACAAGCAGTTAGAATGGAGGTGGGTTTAACATCATGGGAAGTAAAGTCCCAATTGTCTCTAATAAGATTTTGGAACCGACTGGAGCCTGGTGGTGATGAGAAGGTTTCAAATTGGTGTAGAGAGGAAATTCGAGTAAGCAGCTTATGCTGGGCGCGAGATGTGAAGAAAACCCTCCAGACGGTAGCTGCGAACTTGAAACTGAGGCTTTCCCTTCCACTGTTGAATATAGTGTGCACTAAAAAGATGCTTAGAGACCAAGGGCTTGAATACTCTAGATCAAAAGATATGGACTATCTGAGGCTAAAAAATCAGTGAATTGGGTAAAAAATGATTGGGAAAAGGAGGACCGGTTCCCATACCTGGATTTACTGCCTAGTAGATGGCTAAGACATGAAATTTTGAAGGTTCGGGTGGGTCTAAATTCATGGAAGATTGAAAGAAAGATAAGAGTGGCCCTGATCCATCCGGATGGAATTTGCAAATGTGGTCTAGGAGTAAGAAATGATATTTTACTTATATTGTGTGATTGTACTTGTATTTTAGCAATTCGGAAAAAAAAATGACGTCCAATTTTTTTAAAATATGAGGTGTACTGTCCTCACCGGCTGATGCTATTGACCTCCTCACAAAAATGTCATCTTTGGATACTACAATTGCGTTGGGGAAATTTCTGAAAGCAATACGAGAATATTTAACGGAGGCAACAAAGGAGAAGGGGAGAGCCTGAAAAATTATAGAGTATCCCAATTTTATGTGTATGGTCCTCATAAGTGTTGTAATTGTATAAAATGAATTGTGGTTTTAAATATTTTATGCTTATTGTTTTACAAGTGTTGTAAATATGTCAAATGAATTGTGATTTTAAAATGTCTTATCACTATATGCGATCCATTGTTCTATGTATGGTTTATAGACTATGTTATAAATAAACTTTGTGCGTCATCATCGTCATCATCATCAGTGCTATGAAGTAGATGTAAAGATAGCATTGAATGCACAGTTTTTGCAAATTATCTAAAAATGTGGAAAGAAGAAATTGATCTAGAAGCTACTATTGCAGCTGAGATTGCTAGAGACAGTTCTCAAGATAGTCAAAGTTCTGCTCCATTGAGTCAAGATCTACTAGGACAACCAATTATTGAAAATGAAGCGGCAATTGCCATGAATGAAGTGGAAACAGCAATGCATCAAGCTCAAGAAGATATTATGGACTTAGGAAACTTGGAAAAACAACTAAATAATGAACAAAAAGAAATACATCAGCAAGTGAGACAACAGATCGACCATGGTTTTCTTCATGAAAAGAAAGAATGCACATGCACATCATTTCAACCTATGCAAATGTATGTCAGTGGTCAAGCTGGTACAGGAAAAAGTTTTTTTTAATTAAAATTTTGACCAGTTATCTACAGAAAACAACTGACTCACATTTGTCGTGTGTTGTAACTGCTCCTACTGGATTGGCAGCACACAACATTAAAGGAATAACATTACATCGTTTACTAATGCTACCTGTAGAGCATGAAAACAAATTGGAATATCACAAGCTATCTGGAGAAGCTTGTTATGAAGTTTTAAGAGTGCTAAAGAAAATGAAACTTCTGAAATTGATGAGGTGAGCATGGTCTCAAATTTAATGCTTGACTTTCTGCATTTAAGAATGTAGCAAATTCTGAAAACAGAATATGATGTCTTATTTGGAGGAAAGCTTGATAGTTTTGGAGATCTCCTGCAACTCACTCCCGTAAAAGGACAACCGCTATTTAAAACACTTGTACATGAAGACTCCAAAAAGTCTTTGGGAAGTGTTGGAAATGTTAACATTTGGTCATATTTTGAATACAAAGAACTCATAAAAAATATGCGACAGGCAAATTATGTTGATTATGGAACTATTCTTCAAGATATAAGAGTTGTAGTATTGACAGAACATGGCAAACAAGCTTTGCAAAATCGACTACTTACAGACTTGTTTCCAAATGAAAATATAGTTCCTGAAAAAATATAGAAAAAAATTGTGGCAAATAAATCTATAATCTGCTTAATGCCAACACTGTGTGAGTGTTTTACATTCAATGAAGAACTTTTAAAGCTGGAAAAATGAACAAATAATAACAATGGAAGCCATTGATAAAATAGAGCATGGAGGAATCACCATTATTTTGATGGAAACATTAAAAACAAAATTGGATTCTTTAGAAAAATCTATATCTAAAACTACTGGTTTAGTAAAGAATGTATAACTATGTGTAAACTGTTGGATAATTTTACGGCGTAATTTGGATGTGGAAAAAGGTTTAGTAAATGGAGCAATGGGTAAAGTTTTAGATTTTGTCAATTATCAAAATAGAGATGGAATTGAATGTTTGTAAATCAAATTTGATCAAATAGAAGAAGTAAAACAAATTGGTTGTTGTTTGGTTCGTTTTTTGCTTGTTAAAGATTTGTATGTTCGTAGAATGCAGTTTCCTCTTTCTCTGGCAGATGCGTTGACTATTCATAAATCTCAAGGTTTAGGTGTAGATAGTGCTTTGGTAAACATTGGAAGTACAGTATTTAAAGAGGGTATGATATATGTTGCTTTGTCCAGAGTCAGAACTTTATCCAGATTGCATTTGATTGCTTTTGATAAGAGAAAGATTAGTGCAGATGAAAATTGTGTAAGATAGTATAATCAGTTAGGAAGATTGTATGCTCTTTAGGTGAATATCCTGTATAGGAAAAGCATGCAGTAGGTCAAAAAAGAATATATGAGAATATCTGTAGTGAAGTTAAAGAGAAGAAAAAGAATCAAGATAATGTTGAGATTGCAATCAAAAAGAAAAACAACACTATTGAAGAGATTGTCAGATATCAATTAGAAAATAGTTCAGGTATCAACTGCTATGCTAATGTACTGGTAAATGTTTTTTTTTTCAAGAAAGTCTGCCACAGCAAATTATAGAGAATCGAGAAAAAGATTTTGTTCCTTGTTGCATTGTATTTATGAAAGATTGAGAACTGATAAAAGTAAAATACAAAGTGTTTCTGATATTCGCAATCTTCTGTATATATGTTCTGGTTCTATGCAATTTACACAGAATGTCCAACAAGATGCTAAGAAATTTCTAATCTATATGCTTGCAGTATTGGAAGATGAAGAAATACAAATTGGAAATCTGTTTGGACTTCATTATAAATGGAAACATGAATGTGAAAATTGTACATTTACTTCTACCACTAACCTAGACACTGAAAGATTCATATATTTGACAATACCAGACTGTAAAACAGTGTCTTTCAACCAATTATTTAAAGCAGCAAATCATAACATGGATTGTAGCCAATGCAAATCAGAAATGTTATCAACATTATTTACACAAAGATTTGGACAATATATAATTTTAATGATACAACGGTGTACAGCTGATGGAAGAAAATTGCAAACTTTAATTAGAAATTTTGTAGCAAGTCAACAATCAATATCTGGAAGAACTTTTGTAGCAGTAGCAATTATTTTCCACAATGGTCCTACTATAACATCTAGACATTACACTGTCTATTTAAAATGTAATAAAGGATGGACATATTATAATGATAGCGATTTGATTTTTAGATATTGTTGGCCTAACCAAATTACCAAATTCATGCCTCATGTATTTAAAGCCAAAGTTCTAAGAACATAATTCGGCCTATTGGGAATTTGTTAATACGTAATAATACAATTACTTTGGACAATTTCAGTATGAAGGATTTTGGGAATATCATTTGACCTTGAGGAAAGATATTAACATGAATTAAGCAGTTTTTCTGGAATATTCTGACAGCAAAAATTCAAAGGAAATCATTTATAGTATATGAAAATTATAAAGAATTGTTGATTGAATTATTGTTTCTGTTCTTTCGTATTGAAGTGACAAAATTCTCTTAGAAAGATTGTTTTTCTTGCCTGCTGTTATGTGATGAGTATAATTGAAATAACTTTCTAAAGTGAAATTCAATACATTCTGACAACAGCAAAAAAGGCAAACTAAATACTTTATATAATGCTAAAATATGTTGTATTTACTAAATTATAATATTATGTATTATAATTTTTTTTCTTTTCTTTTACAGATCCTATTTCTAGAGTTTGAAAGTTTTTAAAATTTAAATTATGAAAAACAACTGCAAAAAATGTTTAAAATATTTTGATATCTACTACTGTCAAGGTAAGATTAAGTAATCGATACACTATCCATGCACTACTACATTCAGCTGTGCACTATATATATAAACCTCTAATAAGCTACTTAGTCAAGTACTACCCATGCAGCCAAGGATTCTTCCTGTCACTGTCATGAACTTCCTCAATCACCCATCCAGCACTATCTTCTTATCCTATCACTCCACCAATACCTAAGCACTTATACATTAACCATGTACTCTCTTTGCAGCACTGTGATCATTCCAATTACTGGTGATGAACTTATGGAGTGGCCTACCCACTAACACAGGTACACCTACAATGTTTTGTGCACAATGCATACAGACCTCTAACCAGATACATACTATTGGTACACTTTACTAAATAACCAAGTAATACCCATGCAGCCTAGACATCCTCCTGTCAAACTCATGCAGTTCTCCAATCAACCATCCAGTACTATCTACTTAACATATCACTCTGCCAATACCTACACACTTATATTTTCAGCAGGGACTCTCTTTGCAGTACTGTAATCATTGCAATACTATTAGAACACTCTTCTAAATACTGAGGTACTACCCATGCAGTCTAGGATGCCTCCTGTCACTGCCATGCACTTCCTCAATTACCTATCCAGCACTATCTTCTTATCCTATTACTCCGCTAATACCTAAGCACTTATAAATTTAGCATGCACTCTCTTTGCAGCACTATAATCATTCAAATTACTAGTGATGTACTTATAGAGTAGCTTAGTCACTAATACAAGTACACCTATAATAATAATAATAATAATAATAATAATAATAATAATAATAATAATAATAATAATAATAATAATCCACATTTGTAAAGCGCACAATCACCCGTTAGGGTCTCTAGGCGCTGGGGGCGTCGGGAAGATTAAGCAAGCTATTGCCCAGAGTCACATGGTGCTGGGCTAACCTGCTGCCGGCGCTGGGGATCGAACTGTGATCCCCAGATTCCAGCGTCAGTGCCCTGGCCGCGGCGCCACACCTCTCCCCAATAACCTATATACTATGTTTCCAGACCTCTAACAAGCTACAAACTATTGGAACAGTCTTGTAAATACTACGATACTTCCCATGCAGCATAGGAATCCCCCAGCCAGACCCATGCACTTCTCCAATCACCCATACAGCACTATCTACTTATGCTACCACTTTGACTTTATCTATCCACTTGTAAATGCACCAGGCATCCTGTTTGTAAAACTGTAATCATTCCACGTACTACTCATGTACTTATGCAATGACCTAGCCACTAACACAAGTACACCTCCAATATTCTGTACAGTAAGCATGCAGACCTCCAACCAGGTATATACTATTCATACACTCATGCAAATTCCCACTTAGCAGCCTAGCAATACTCCTATTACTCCCATGCACTTCCTCAATCACCCATCCAGCACTATCTTCTTATCCTGGCAACCTGCCAATAGCTAAGCACTTACAAATTGACCAGGAACTCTCCTTGCAGCACTGTAATCATTCCAATTATTAGTGATGTACTTATGAAGTGGTCTAGGCACTAACACAAGTACACGTACAATATTGTCTGCACTATGCATGCAGACCTCTTACCACATACATACTATCAGAACACTCTTGCAAATACTAAGATACCACTCATGCAACCTACAATTCCTCCTGTCACTCGTATGCAATTCCTCAATCACTCATCCAGCACTATGTTCTTAGCCTATCACTTTGCCAATACCTAAGCACTTATAAATTCGCCAGGCACTCTGTTTGCAGCACTGTAATCATTCCAACTACTAGTTATGTACTTATGGAGTGTCCTAGCCACTAACACTAGTACACCTACAATATTCTTTGCACAATGCTTACAGACCACTAATCACATACATACTATTGGAACAGTCTTGTAAATACTAAGGTACTACCCAAGCAGCCTAGGATTCCTCCTGTCACTTCCATGCACTTCCTTAATCACCCATCCAGCACTATCTTCTTATCCTATCACTCCGACAATACATAAGCACTCATAAATTAACCATATACTCTGTTTGCAGCACAGTAATCATTCCAATTACTAGTGATGTACTTATGGAGTGGCCTAGCCAGTAACACAGGTACACCATCAAATATTCTCCTCACAATGCATACAGACCTCTAACCAGATACATACTATTGGTACACTCCACTAAATACCCAAGTAGTACTCATGCAGCCTAGGATTCCTCCTGTCACTTCTATTCACTTCCTCAATCACCCATCCAGCACTATCTTCTTATTCTATCATTCCACCAATACCTAAGCACCTATAAATTTACCAGGCACTCTCTTTGCAGCACTGTAATCATTCCAATTACTAGTGATGTACTTATGGAGTGGCCTAGCCACTAACACAAGTACACCTACAATATTCTCTGTCACTCCCGTGCACTTCTTCAATCACCCATTCACACTTTCCTTAGCACCTCCGATCTAATATACTCCTCATACATTAGAAATACTCTTGTGTAATACTCAGATGTCTTCTAATTTTCTTCCAAATACCCCACACACTCAATATAATCTTACATTTCACTTTTTTGAAATATGAGGGTTCAAGTTGTCTTACTAGGAGACCTCGCGCCTTATCCCCGATAATCAATTCAAATATTGAGGGAATATAACTCTCCCCTATTTCACTTCCCAAAGATTTTATATAGAATAGAGGCTTCATCTGCTGAAGCAGACCTGCCAGCATATAAAATCCCAAATTAGGAATTGCGAGGCCCCCTCTTATAACTGGGAAAGAAAGATAGCGGATAGATCTCCTTATCTTCCCATATCCCCATATCGCCCGGAACAAATAGAGAACCCGGGGTAGAATGTTCATCTTGAGAAAATTGCCTCTTCCGATAATTGAAAGGTGTATGCCATCTATCCGCTTTAAATCTGTTGTGATTTTTTGTATAAGAGGATTATAGTTTATTTTGATAATCTCGTCAGTTTTGGAGGAGATACGGACTCCAAGATATACCGTACTTTCTACTTTCCTAGAATCTATAAATTGAGTATTTTGGGTACATATAACCATCGTTTTGCCCCTATTTAAGGAATACCCCGAGACTTGTCCAAATGCTTGAGTAATCTGTTCGATTTCAATTATTGCCTCCTTGGGGTGTGATGTTACTACCGCCACCTCATCGGCATAAGCTAATATTTTGGTGTCAAATGGACCCAGAGTAATTGGTCTAATTGCCTCCGCATTTAGCAATTTTATAATGAGATGATTTATATAAAGGGCGAAGAGGATAGGGGAACATGGGCATCCCTGCCTAGTCCCCCGGGATATATCAAAGAGGCTCGACTCCTGACCTATCGCCAAAACTCTGGCCTTCGGTGAAAAATACATTGCTTTTAAAGACTTCAAAAAACTTGGTCCCATATTATTTTGTTCTAAAACTGCCCACAAGAAAGCCCATGAGACCCGATCAAAGGCCTTCTCGGCATCCAGGAGGATCACCGACATCCGGCCCCCCGTGACAGCCATGGCATCAAAGAGGGCAATGACCCGTCTAGTGTGGTCCGTAGTGCCCTTGTCCGGGATGAAGCTGTGCTGCCACGGAGAGACCAGACGCTCGATAGTCCCCCTGAGCCGATTAGCCAAAATCTTCGACTATAACATCGAGTCTGAGTTGATAAGAGAGATAGGGCGATAGGATGAGGGCAGTTTAGGAGGTTTATCTTTTTTTGGAAAAACCACAATATTCGTTTCCAACCTTGATCTAGGGGGAATACCGCTGAATTGTATTCCTATAAATAAGTCGAGGAGTAGAGGAGTTATGATATCACCCAGAATCTTATAAAGCTCTAGTGGAATTTTGTCCGGGCCTGCTGCCTTACCCGCAGCTAATTCCACCAGAGCAATTTGTACTTCACTCATGGTTATATCTCTTTCTAAATCTTGCCTAGTAACCGTATCAACCCCCAAAGTATTCTCTGATTCGGCAGCCCATCTAACCACTTCATTTTTAATTGTATCGGGGTCAGAAGAGTCCTCATTTTTATACAGTTTCTCCTAAAACTTTTTAAACACTTCTAATATTGTTTCAGGTGTTGTAAATTCTTGACCTTCTGACTCAATGCAGACAATTGAATTGAGAGATTGTTTTTGCCGAGTACTGAGTGCAATTCAGAAAAGGGGGTGGTGATGAACAGAGTGTCTGAATTAAGCAGACCACTCTTACCCAGTCCAAAGATCAGGGCTTGATCCATCACCGTTATTTAGCTCACTGCACCATCCCAGCTCAGAACCTGGCTATATGCAAATTAGTCTGTCCCTGGCCCAGTGCATCATGGGAACAGGGCAGACCAAACTACCAAGCCAATTCTTCACCAGAAAGGAGACAAGCTTCCGGGGACCGGTTATTGGCATTTCAGCCGTCGTCGGCCCGGCTTGCTTGAATCCTGATGATGCAGTGAGCAAGCTTGTTTCCTTCCCAGTATAAGAATTGGCTTGGTAGTTTGGTTTGCCCTGTTCCCATCATGCACTGGGACAGGAACAGACTAATTTGCATATAGCCAGGTTCTGAGCTGGGATGGTGCAGTGAGCTAAAAAACGGTGATGGATCAAGCCCTGATCTTTGGACTGGGTAAGAGTGGTCTGCTTAATTCAGACACTCTGTTCATCACCACCCCCTTTTCTGAATCATTTTGTCCACCATAAGCGTGGAAGGGTATACTCAGATGTGAGTCCCTTGCTCATTGCACCATCAGGATTCAAGCAAGCCGGGCCGACGATGGCTGAAATGCCAGAAACCGGTCCCCGGAAGCTTGTTTCCTTCCCAGTATAAGAATTGGCTTGGTAGTTTGGTTTGCCCTGTTCCCATCATGCACTGGGACAGGAACAGACTAATTTGCATAGTACTGAGTGCAAGCTGCTTCCCCACCCTCTCTCCTGTTTCGTAAATCTTGTTGCGATGGGATTGATAAGTCTCAGCTGCCCTTTGAGTAAATGTATTATTTATCTCTGCTTTGAGAATCGCCATTTCTCTCAGAATTGAAGCCCCCTCTCCACCCCCTCCACCCTGAGCAATTATAGCGGTATGCTTCTCTTCTATTCTAGCTAGCTTTTGAAGCTGAAGATCATTTAGAATTGCACTCTCTTTCCTCTGCCTAAATATGTAGCTAATTGTCTCACCCCGTATTGACGCTTTGAAACAATCCCAGACCGTGTTTCTAGAAGAGCTATATCGATTGCAGTCCAAAAATCCTTGCGTCTATACCTTAATATGCTCGATATATCCCCTATTGACTAGAAGTTTTCGAACAAAGGTCCAGCTTGTACAAGGTCTAACCATATTATCTATACTAACAGAAAGTACTAAGGGATTGTGGTCTGCTATAATCTTTGGTAATTTGAAAATTCCTGGCTGGCTTGCCCGATTACTAGACATATCTGAGTATTACCAAACATAATAAGTACACCTCGTTATGGCACTCTACTTTATTACCACCATCTATATACGATGTGATTGCTAGGATATGGGAAACTTGTGGAGTTTTGACTCTTGGTGATTTTTTATTGCTTCCTGCTGATCAAAGATTTCAACAGCTACAACTTAAATGTTCTATTCCCAGCAATAGTGTATTCAAATATATTCAAATTAATACGATCCTAGACCTAAAAAGTGCAGATATCTCACTAGAGAATATCCCTCTATTTGACTGTCTATTAAGACCTTCAACCAGGATTGGCACGATCTATGATATTTTAATTGACAGTCAACTGGATGATGTTGCTGCTGTTGAGCAGGGTTGGTCTAGGAAACTAAACAACCCGAATGTTGATATCGATAAGGTACTTATAATATCTACAAAATTGTTTATGTCTTCTAATTTAAAAGCACAGTTGTACAAGACTATGTATGATTTATATTTTACACTTGCCAAACTATACTCTTGGGGAAAAGAGCTAACTCAGAATGCCCTAGTTGCGGAAAAAATTTGGCACATTTAATCCACATGCTTTATGAGTGTGAAAAATGATTAGTCTTGAAAATTATGATATTGGGATTCTGGCAGGAAGTGTTCGGACATCCAGTGGCCGAATCCCCCACCTTGTACATTTTGGGCTATGATAATACACTTTCACATACCACTGAAGAAGAAATATTGCTCTTTTTGGGGACAGCTGTGTATCGTATTATACTAACAGCCCGCTGGAACGACACAGATCCCCCTAATTTTCAGGTATGGTTATCAAGACTCTTGGGTATCTACAATCAAGAGAATGCGATCTTTGCCTGTAAAGGGCTGAGGGCTAAAGCTCGGGGTATTAAGATTTGGAAACCAATTGAGAATTGGAGCAATGATATAAGAATCGCTAACTAGATTCTGCTGACCAATGTAAATCATATTGTGGCTTTTTTCTTTTTGATATTTTTCGCTCTCTATATTAATTTCTGTTTTATTCTACTTTTTGGTAATTTGTTTGTAGACTAAAACGTTGTTTTATATGTTTGTTTCTGCAATTTATGAACTGCCAAATAAAATTTTGGGGAAAAAAAAAGAAATACTCTTGTGTAATAATGCACGCACAAGTGATGCATTCATATAATCACCATTCACTACTAATGCATTCTTTCACTCAATCATACTCTACAGATATACTCAAGCAAACTTTCAAACATTATCATGCAATTCTTCTTTTTTAACCAGATAAGGTAGTTCTGAGAAGAACTTTTTTTTCTTTTTTCTTTTATATTTCTTTGTGTTTTTTGAACAATTTTGAATTTTTTTGGTGATTTTTTTAAAAATGGATCAAAAAAAGCAACAAAGTAAACTATAAACTTTTGGAATTAATTATCATTCCAACAAGAAAAAGAAAAAAATAACATTGGTGATTTCTCTGTGCAGCACATACAGCATCCACAGACTGTTCTCCATAACAGATCACCTTTTTGCACTTAATGCAGTGCTGCTCCAAAAAAGCGAATTCAGGCCTAATATTGAGAGGAGCCATGGATGACGATGCTCCTGAGGTGCTTGCAACACCTGGTGGTGGATTTTCTGCTGCACGTCGCATTTCTTCCAATGCAAGAATGCGGGGATGAATATTATGAAGATGCTTGTACATACGAGCTGTACCGCAAGAGTATTTCTTATTGCTGCCTCTTGACAGCACCTTGCCACACAGCTTGCATGCCACCTTTGTTGCATTTACTTTTTTTTGTTCTTCAGGAAAAGTAAAACACTTCCACACCACTGACTCCTGTCTCTTCTTGGGTGGTGCCTCCTCTAACACCTCTTCATCTGAAGAAAAATGAACTTCTTGCTCCTGAGATGCCATTGCAAGTGTTCAGGTTTAAATCAACACCAAAAACCCCATATAACTTCTAGAAGGAGAAGCGATGTTTCCCTTAAGCTGCTCCAAGAAGAATGACGAAAATGGGTGGGGTCCTTCAACTGTTAGAGTGGGAAATATTCGGAACCAACCAAATCCTTTTTTTTAAGGTCACTTGTTAGTCATGCACCCAGCGCGCACGAAGAACGCAACCGACGCGACTCCGAGTAAGTATATTTAAAAATAATATACGTTTATTTCAAGTGGAAATATATGATTCTTATGAATACATTGGATAATCACTTGTCCTAATATGTACATTAAAGACACATCCATATCATTTTAGATTGTAGAAAATTTTGCGAGAGTCGCGCACCCAGCATCCAGTGCACGTATATGACATTACGTGGGGCCCACCACCGCACAAGCATCACGTACCGTAATGCGCATGTGTTGCGAATACTCCGAATAAGGAGTAGCACATTTCAACTGCGCACACCACGTAAGATTATACTTATGTGACATAACTGAAAAACACGCACCCATCGCACACCGTACGCAGATCCTTCATGACTTTTCCAAAATGGCTGGCTGCTAGAATGCGCGCACCCACCGTGGTAGGTACGCTTTGGGTGCGCAATTCCAAAAAAATATTGGAACATTTTTTTTTTAAAAATGAAAACATTATAAATATATTAAAATAAAACAAAATAAAACAAAATAATTAAACAATATTTCAATTTTTTTGGCAATTTTCAGAAAAATATATAATGTTGTATAATAAATAATGTACTTATAAATAAACAGTTAAAAAACTAGAAATTCAGTAAAAAAAATAGGTATAACTACTATTATACTAAAAAATTAGCATTTAAAAAACCTTTGAAATTCACTGAAAACAACATGTTTCAGGCACATTATAGTTAGGAATTAGCATTTAAAAAAACCTTGCAAATTCACTGAAAAAAACATAGGTTTCATGGGTGTTATAGTTAGCTGGACATTTCACTCTTACAAAACCATAGAAATGCCTCCGTTATATCCGTAATGTCACTGACCATGTCATGAATGATTTAATATGTGACATCATCAGCAGTGCATTGGGGGCTCACGAGTTATAGTTAGCAGAACTAACTATAATGGAGGAATTTCTATGTCCAGCTAAACACCCATGAAACATATGGTTTTTTTCAGTGAATATATATAGATATTTTTATGCCTAGCATAAACTGGAAATGCGTTGTCTGGCTTCTATGTCACTTAATGTCAAAGCACTCTAAAATGGTGGTTTGTTGTCTGCGCAAATTGGCTTTGAAAATGACCTTGTGGTCGAAACGGGTTGCTGTTGATTCAAATATAATAATTGCTTGACCACGATCCTGGAGTGTGAGTTTTTCCTTGTATACTACGCAAGATACGAAGGTTTTTATCGAGTGCCAACGCCTGATCCTCGCACTGCCCCAACTGGCGGAAGTAGTCAGTCATGTCGGAGTCTTTCCTTTCAAGGACTGAATGCCGCTCATAGCTGAAGCTTTGTTTTGCCGCCCGGTTACTGCCACGGGAATCCAAGGACCAGGAGCCCTGTAATTAACCGCACCTGTGCTGCCTGTGCTGCCGCCTACATTACAGCTTGCGGCCCCCGCTTTGCGGGAGCCGCTCGTAGCTGAAGCTTTGTTTTGCCGCCCTGTTACTGCCATGGGACTCCAAGGACCAGGAGCCCCGTAATTGACCGCACCTGTGCTGCCTGTGCTGCCGCCTACATTACAGCTCGCGGCCCCCGCTTTACGGGAGCCGCTAGTAGCTGAAGCTTTGTTTTGCCATACTGTTACTGCCACGAGACTCCAAGGACCAGGAGCCCCGTAATTGACCGCACCTGTGCTGCCTGTGCTGCCGCCTACATTAGAGCTTGCGGCCCCCGCGTCGCGGGAGGCGCACGGGCGCGTGCCGGCAAAGCCCGAGCCAAGGGAGGGCCCGTTTGAACCCGTTCGAGTATGGTAGAGGACGGGACGGGGCCCTCCTCTTACATCTTGATACGGAGTCTATACAAGGTCAGTGCACGCATGTTGGGCTGTAGGACTGTTTGCTTACCTAGTTATAGCTACCTTGTGTAGACCTGTACTGTATTATTGGAGCGACTGCTAAGTACCCCCTTTAAATTATCACAGCGTGCAGAGGGGGAAAAGGCAGGAAATCCACATCTGGCGGGTCGATAGTGGGTTCGTTGGACCAATTTTCAATCAGGGCATCTTTGGCATTGGCCCATGAAATTCAATTGACTGAAAGGCGGTTATCGCTAGATCCTATTTTTGACAAACGGTCGTCTATGGGTAGGCTGGCTAATGCAACCTCACCATAGTTGCCTTCAATTGAAGTCATTCACTCTCCTCCCAATACAGGCAATGGCAACCAGCATCCTCAAGATGTTGGGGGGCCGTCTAGTATCTCTTCCGGTTTGGATGCTACATTAGCTACCCCTCATGTTCCTTTACAAAATCAAGAGCATTCCAGTGCCCCAATTCCGAGTGTACAAACGAGGTTTGGGTGCAACTCCACCTCGAAAGCGGCGGCTAAACAGTGCGAACCGGAGCCATCAATTAAGAGAAAGCGTGGAGGAGCCCTGCAGAGGAATAAAAAAGCTAAAATTCCAAAATGTACTAAGTCCGCAGATTTGATAACTACTGGAACTAGTCCTGAACCACGCAGCCCACTCACGCAAGAGAGTATGACTACATTAAACTGTGGTGATGGTGATCCTATTCAGACAGGAACTGACTTCTGGTCCAAAATGGAAACTCTATTTACCAACTCCTGTCTTCCTCTCCACGACAGACTTAATTCCATAGAGGAAAGACTTGCGCATCTTGAAAATCTTTTGCTATGTAATCAGGCAAAGGATACTGTGCGGGAAAAGGGGACAATGGGATCCAAGAGAGGCCAGATAGGCTAACAAACATAGCTTGTAACTCTTATGCTTCTAGTAATGTACCTCAACTACCCTCTTCCAATTTACCTCTTAACTTACCTTTACCGCTAATTTGTGATAATGCTGTGACAAATGTTATGACAATGTGCAGAAGGGTAGTTAATGGTGGGAGTGGAGGAACTGAGAATACAAACCCAGGTATACTGCTTGAGGAGGGTGGCTTGATGTATGATTCAGAGAGAACGGCTGGACCGCGTGCTCTTTTAAATGGTGCTGTGACTAAAGATACATCAAAGATAGTACTACTGTGTATTGATCTCCCTCCTGAGTCAACACCGTATGTTGTGGTACTAGCAGGGGTTCCAGTATTAAGCCAAGGCAAAGATGAGTCATATACTGACCTTAAAAATAAATCTATCCATTGGTTGAATAATAACAGGCCACTCCCCATACAGGCATCTTGTGAAATCCTCTTTTCCCGAAGGATAAACTGGGTGGGGCAATGAAAGAAAAGTATTGAGGGTGACTGCATTGTGATTAATTTCAGAAGTAGGCAGGCTGTCGAGCATATATGTAATTAGTATTCAGCTTGGCCAAATACACAAATACAGCCCCTTCCTTTAACCTATTTTTACCCTGCAACTCATGTTAATTATACCTTCAAGGAAAAGAGAAGAGGTCAGCGCCGGTCTAACGGGGACAGCTGGGGACCGAGAGCCCAGAGAGGCAATGGAAATGTGGTGACATAATCAATAATATCCCCCTATCAATTCCACTTTCCGTGAGTAACAGATTCAGTGTCCTGGACCGGGTAGATTGACAGTGGAGGAGTAGCTGTCATTTAGTCCCCTGTGATAATAAGCTGGGTCTGCTAAAAGCTGGCGAGGGAGTTGTGGCCTACGAACAGACTTTCTCCCCAAATAGTCCCCAAAGGCGTGAGAACTCCACGTTGGGAGTTAGTGATGAGAACGGGGGAGAAATAAGGGGGAGTAGTAGGGATATTAGTGTTCCGTTCGGCACTGTGTTATCATCAACACAGGATTGTGTAGTTAGAGTTGTATCTCCTTTAGTAGCTAGGGGGGTCTTAAACTTAGATATAGAATTGGCGGATGGGGGGCAAAGTATAATCGAATAGGATTACATACTGACGGCTTTCCAGCTAAGGACGATAGACATACTATGGCATCTCAGAACACTCGAATGCTGGGGGATAATGCTAATATAAAATGTATCTGTTGGAATCTGGCTGGTATCAAAAATAAATGATCTTGTCCAGACTGGGGTTCTTTTGTAGAAAACTCTGATGTGTGCCAGTTCCAAGAGACGTGGGCTCCGGAGGAATACCAGAGAATAGGTATTGCCACCTGTAATATAATGGCCACCATGAAGGGAAGGGGAAGACCCTCGGGTGGCTTAAGAATTTGGGTGGATGGCCACCTTGGTGCTAAAGCCTAGCAAATTCAAACAAAATCTGAGGATGTTCAATGTGTTCTCCTAACTATGCCCACAAAAACACAAATTGCCTTACTTAATGTCTATTCCAGGCCAGTACAGAATGGGCAGGAATCCAGGGCGATTGACTACTTGAGACAGTTTATACAGACTCTTGATCCATCAGTTGTTCTGATAGTAGGGGGTGACTTTAATTGTCAGTTCGAGCCCCTAACTATTCCAACCCTTGATGGCCCTGCTGATGAGGACCAGTATTGGCATATACCTGATCCCCTGATCACACCTGTTAGAGCATTGACGCCGCTGGTTTTGCAAATAAACTCATTTACCTTGGCATCCTCGCTCAGGGCATGTAATGGGAGGACTAAATCGGATAGACCAGCTTGTCCACCTTTAACAGAGAAGGACAAAACTCGCTGTTGGACTATATTATGGTTGAAACCAGAACATGGGATAGGGTTTTGGACTTCCAGGTCCACCGAAGAGAAGACAGTGACAATAACGCCCTTGTAATGACTCTTAAACCGGGGAGTTGGGGTCTGTTTAACCCTGCACCAGCGCTCAATCCAGTACAAACTGTATTGTCTCTAGCGAATAACAGGCGGAGAGTAAAGTGGTGTCACATTCAGGGCTCGCCAATTAAATTAGCAAATATCTATCAACAGGTCCTACCACACCTATTAGAAATGGGTGAGGCTGGTGCAATGGATACACAATCGGGGATTGTGGATAGGCCCCTCAAAATCCATAAACAGCTGACATCTAAATTGCTTGATCTGTTTTACCTGATAGGAAGTCAAGGGGAGATTATCCCTCTAGCAAAGGAAAATTGGGAAGCCGATAAGTGGGAAGATCTTAGGATTGCCCTTCGTGAAAAAGACCTGAAAACTTTCTGGGCAATAGTAAGCTCGGGGGGTAGAGAGGGGAGACCCGCAGTAGAACCCAATATAGCCCCAGCTGTCTGGGAAGCACACTTTAGGGCATTGTAATTTTTCTTCGCTCCTGAGTGGGAGAGGTGTGGCGCCGCGGCCAGGGCGACTGACGCTGGAATCTGGGGACCACGGTTCGATCCCCGGCTCCGGCGGCAGGTTAGCCCAGCACCATGTGACTCTGGGCAATAGCTCGCTTAATCTTCCCGACGGCCCCCCAGCGCCTAGAGACCCTTACGGGTGATTGTGCGCTTTACAAATGTGGACTTTACTTCCATGAGCATCAATTGGAGGGGGTCTGGGAGATTACCTTATGCGAAGTAGAATCCGCCATTGATAAATTACAACCTAATAAAGCACCAGGTCTAGATAAGTTACCCGGGGATCTTTTTTGCATGGAACCAAAAATTTTGGGGCCGTATTTGTGCGCCATGTTTAACGCTATTTTAAAGGGCATGGACCCGCCGGATACTTGGCGAGGGGCCGAGATAGTCCTGATACACAAAAAAGGCTACCCCCTCTTACCGTCCAATTATAGGCCTATTAGCCTAATAGATACTACTCAAAAACTTATAGGACAGGTTATTCTAGATAGAGTTCAGGGATAGATTGAGGAGAAAGAGATCTTGAGCCCCTTTCAGGCTGGCTTTAGGATGAGTATATCAACTATTGATCAGATATTCAGACTTCAGGTCCTATACTGGAAGACGGTGAGTGTGGAGGGTGGCAGCCTCTTCCTTATCTTCGGTGACCTGAAGTCTGCCTTTGATCTAGTCGCTAGAGAAAAGTTGTATGATCTTGGAATCCCACCATACCATCTGGATGTGCTGATGAGGTTACACAGGGAGACCTACACACAAGTTAGGTGTGGGAAGCATGGAGAACTTTCAGCACGCTTCCCGGTGAAATAGGGGGTCCGCCAGAGGTGTGTTCTGGCACCCACTCTATTTTGCCTTTACATCAATGGGCTTATAGACCATTTACTTGGAGTTAAAGATAACGATGCTCCTAGGTTAGTCTCGGGGAGGGTGCCTGCGTTGATGTTTGCGGACAACACTCTGTTGCTGTCGAAAACATCAACGGGCATCCAGCGTACTTTGGATGGCTTTACGGATTTCTGCATATTGAGAGGCCTGGAGATCAATATATCCAAAACTAAATATATGATCTTCAACCCTCCCAGGTCTACTCGCCTGAATCCGGTATTAGATGGTACTCCTCTGGAGAGAGTGAAGACGTTTGAGTATTTGGGCATTACCCTATCAGATCAGCTTGAGTGGGAGACCCAATTAGCTAGGGCATCCCTAAAGTTAACTCAAATAGCGGGGGGATAATAAAAATGTATAGACTGTCCAAGTTCAAGTCAGCTGCCCCTAGTATTGAAATGTATAAAGTACAGGCTAGGGCGGCTACCCTATATGGGGGTGAACTGTGGGGGCACCACAGCCCCGCTACCATGAAGGTAGAGCATGCATTCATGAGGAATTTGGTGGGACTTCCGCGTAGTACATCTCTTGTACCCCTCCACATGGATCTAGGGCTACTACCCATTGAGGAGGAAGCTGTGCTAAGGCCACTGAAATATTGGAGAAGACTATGGGTAGTCCCTGAGTTATCTCCTTACAGAGATTAATTTAGGGAGGTTTTGCCAATTTTGAGCAGCAAGAAAATCCCATGGCTTAGCTACATAAGGGCACTCTGTAATAGAATAGGAAGGTCGGAGCTCTGAGAAGCACCAGATATAGCGTGCCCATCAATAACTAGGGCAGATCTGGTGCGACATTATAGGCACCACAATCTGTCAACCCTCCAAGCAAGTTCCACTGTTGGTTGCTTGACAACAGAGTTTCTCCAAGTGAAAGCGGAATATGAAAAAGAAGAGTTTCTAGACTTGATTTACCTGCCTGCGGCTAGGAAACTATACATGCAATTTAGATTGGGGATTCTCCCTCTTAGGCCGTTTACTAGCAAATGGGACAATGAAAAGAATAATGAATGTCCAGCGTGTAAATATAAGCTAGAGTCGGAAATCCATGTCTTTTTTATCTGCCCTGCATATTATGAATCCCGCAAACGATGGATAATCCCAATTTGTAGAAACTTGGGTTTTAGACACTGTTCTCAAGCTTTTAGGGTTTTAAAGTATGACACCCATACCCCTATTGTTTTTGCTGTCTCGTGTTTTTTGAACGGGATGTGGCACAAGTGTAGGAGTATTTTAAAATAATCATCTGTGGAACTGTATACTTGTCTCCTGTGGAAAGAAAAGTATGAAGGCATTGATGTATTTGGATATTTGGAATTTCCTTTTAACTTAGTTACTATCATCGATAACTTTTAACTAATTTTGACTCTGTTTTATAATGGGATGGCTGAAGCGTGGTAAATTATTGTAAATATTATTGTTTTATACTGTTCTATGTTATTTATTAACTTGGTTGTTGTTTGTATGTATGTAGCAATGTGCTTTTATGGTCTGATGTGACCGAAATAAAGTTATCGATTGGATTGGATTGGATTGAATATTGACTCCCATAGCTGACCCCACCCCGCACATCGGTGATCTCAGAGACACGGAAGGAGCAGAGTGGACCTCAAGCGGCGAACGGGTGAGGGCTTGCTGAATCGCAAGACGCGGGCTTGCGTGTGCGATGAGGCTGTCCGCAACCGCCACCACGAGAGACTCAAGTCATTGTTAAGACGATTTGGCAGGGGCACAGCGCCAACTAATTTTAGTAGCTTTGCGGACAGGATCGAGCTCTGTAGAATTGATGACCAAGGGCCTGGGAGAGGCACGAGTGCCCCCGCGGTTTAACTGACACCCGTACTCAACCATGAAGAGAGCAGGGAGACCGACGGCTGTGAAATTCCACTTCTGTGAAACTGATGACGATACTGGCGTTGAGGAACGCGCAGTGGGGCAACAGATCCAAGGCAACAGCAGAAATCTGAAACAAATGTTAGCACATATGAGAGGTTACAGTGTAAGGAGATAAAACAATGGTGGGAAGTGTCTTCCCTGGATATTTATTTTGAGGGAGGTAGAGTGCCTCGTGGGCTACGGATTTTGATTAGAACCCTAGACCCAAATTGCTGGAGGAATGGCCTGTCCTGATGGAACTACTTTCAAAATACGCCGGAATGGAACTGGAAGTGACCTGTAAGGAAAGTGAAAAATTGAAAGAGGAACTTGATAAACATCAATCACAGATGAAGGAAGTGGCCCTTAGGGGCCACCCAGGTTACTTACAATCACCTGATATGCCTTCCCAAGAATGAAGAGTCGGTCAGACAGTAGAGAATACAAACTTACATTTTTATTAGCAATACTCTGCAGAGGGGTCCATAATGACCTGCACCCTACGGTGTCTGCCGAGGGACTGGCCCACCAACAGTCTACAATGAGTAATCCTTCCTCCCGAGAAGCCTCCAACCAACCCCACAATGGAAAACTACTGGCCTGGGACGAGCATGAACAAAGAGCCACAGTAGGATGAGTTAACACCTGCCAGATGGGTACATGTTATCAGGGATTCAAGGCTACGGTGCTTGGTCTCAGCATCTCCTAACGTGGGAGCAGAAACTGCACTTTCAGATAGGTATGCGAGGGCAGAATGGCCTATTCATTAGTAAGTCGAGAAACAGCCTTGGACAGAAGAGAAAATAATAACGAAAAACAGTGTTCTGCTGAGGCAAGCAATACGAGTAATAGGGCCTAGTTCAGGCACAATCTAAGTAGCCTATTAGGGATGATGAAATACAAAATGGAGTCGCATTCACTAACTAAAGCCTGCAAATTACGGGGATAACTCAGTGGGTTGCATAACATGAATACAGTTGGCATCTATTAAGCCACACACTGCTAACCTAATATAGCGTGAAAAGATTGCGTTGCAGGGATGGAAATTTCAAACCTAACACAGGAAGAAATCAAAGAAGCTCTAAAAAAGATGGTGATACGAGTGGATAAATATGAGGAGGAAATAAAACAAAAAAAACGACGTAAATGTTTTAGAGATAAGTAGGACTATGTTTGTGGAAGAATTCTAACATTTGGCAGGAAAAATGATGGTGCTATAAGGCAATTCAGGCAAGTAGGAGCCCTGAGAAAACAAGAGTTGGTGACATCGGAATCTGGATCGGAGACCTATTCAGGCATTGGAGGATGTAGCAGGGAACATGACGAGGCATGCATTGCTATTCACATCCTTGGAAGAATATTGTTTTTTACAGCCCAACAAGGCTCTGAAACAAAAACCACCGGATGCAGGAAGAGGAAAACCGTGCAATGCAAGAGGAGAAAAACAAGGAGGGGAGCACACAAGCGCCCAAGACATAACATCGCATGGGAGAACAACTCTACAAACAAGGAGGAAATGATGGGTAAGGAAAATCTTACTGTGGTGAACCTGTCCTCGCATCAAGTGTCTGAGGCTGAACAATCACTCCTTAACCGCATCAATGCGGCGGCTTTTCACGCTGTACGCGGAAATTTTGAAATTACCGCGTTACAAGACGAGCTCAGCTCTTCATGAGCGCATGGCAGGTTACGCTCATGACGAGCTGAGCTCGTCATCAGCCCCGAAGGGGTTAAACTGGGCTTGACTTTCTGCCCCACATCTAATTTTGATTGTAGCAGGACTAGAATGGATGTCTTTTTATATTTAAGAATACTCAAGATTCTAAAGATGTTCCTCTTGAAAAGGAAGAGGACTAGAACCCCTATGAGCATATATAGTGATGCTGTTGATATTGAGTGTCTATGTCTTAAAGATATTGATCTCCTTGCAAGTTTAGCATAACTGAATGAAGAGTTAGTGGAATAGGAGAGGGAAGATGATCTGCTAAAACAGCTGGGCATTGAAACAGGAGGGATAGTATCCACTAAGTTCAAGCCAAAATCTAGATTTAACAAAAACATGCCACATGACAATCTAAACACCCATCATGAAATTATTGAACGCGAGCGCATGAGAATATGGATCAATACGCAGAATAGGCATGCACAGAATGTTACACCAACAAAAGGAGCAGCTCTGGGTATTCTTAATAAAGACCTCAGTTTTGTATAAAGCCATCAGACAAAAGGGGAAACATTGAACTATGGGATATCAACAAGTATAAACAGGAGGCCAATAGACAGTTAATTCTATCAGAGAGTTACACACAGTCAACCAGGGAGATGTTTGACAAAGCAACAAGTTATTTGTATTCAAAATTGCTGGACTGCAGAAAAAGAGAATTGCTAACGAAAGATGAGTTCAATTTTCTCCATGTGAAACAAGCATTTGCAATATAATATGTCTCGCATTAGGAAAGTTTGAGCTATTGGTATTGTAAATGACAATTTTTTTATTGATGTGTTGGTTTTGAAAATAGCAAAATTAATAGCTTTGTCATTTACAATGCCAATAGTCATAACTTTCGCAAATGTGACACCTATAGCATTTGTAATGCAATATGTGTTGTATTTACGTGACTTAGATGTATTGATATTACAATTAACAATGGCTTTTAATTTTTTTTTAATAATTAATATTTAAATAAAAGTTATTGTAATTTATTACGGCAATATCTTAAACATTTGTAAATAACTTTTGTGAAGATTATGTTCAGTGTATTTTATTGTGACGAATATCCAAGAACAGAAGTGAAATATTAAAATCTTTTTGTGACATTTGTAATAAAGCTTGAAACATTTAGAGAACATGTTTGAACCCGTTGTTGTTGAATGGTTTCACAGATTGATGCTGTGCTGGCACTGAGTAATGTGGTGGCGACGAGTGATGCTGTGGCATTCAGTGATGCTGTAGTAGCGCATAGCGATGTTGTGGTGCCCCTAAGTGATGCTGTGGTGGTGCTGAGTGATGCTGTGGTGATGCAATAGATAGATAGAGTGAGTGCGATAGATAGATAGAGTGAGGGCGATAAATAGATAGAGGGAGGGTGATAGATAGAGGGAGGGCGATAGATAGAGTGAGGGCGATAGATAGAGTGAGGGCAATAGATAGATAGAGTGAGGGCGATAGATAGACAGATAGAGTGATGGCGATAGATAGAGTGAGTGCGATAGATAGACAGATAGAGTGAGGGTGATAGATAGATAGACAGATAGATAGAGTGAGGGCAATAGATAGAGAGATAGAGTGTGATAGATAGAGAGATAGAGGGCGTTAGATAGAGTGAGGGCAATTGATAGAGAGATAGAGGGCGATAGATAGATAGATAGAGTGAGGGCAATATATAGAGAGATAGAGGGCATTAGATAGAGTGAGGGCAATAGATAGATAGATAGAGTGAGGGCGATAGATAGAGTGAGGACGAAAGATAGATAGATAGATAGATAGATAGATAGATAGATAGATAGATAGATAGATAGATAGGAAGATAGATAGATAGATAGATAGATAGATAGATAGATAGATAGATAGATAGATAGATAGATAGATAGATGATAGATAGATAGATAGATAGATAGATAGATAGATAGATAGATAGATAGATAGATAGAGAGATAGAGTGAGTGAGGGCGATAGATAGAGTGAGAGCGATAGATAGACTGAGGGTGATAGATAGATTGATAGAGTGAAGGACTATAAATAGATTGATAGAGTGAGGGCGATAGATAGATAGATTGATAGAGTGAGGGCAATAGATAGAGTGAGGGCGATAGATAGATAGAGTGAGGGCGATAGATAGGTAGAGTGAGGGCGATAGATTGAGTGAGGGGGATAGATCGAGTGAGGGCGATAGATAGAGTGAGGGCAATAGATAGCTAGAGAGATAGATAGATAGATAGATAGATAGATAGATAGATAGATAGATAGATAGATAGATAGATAGATAGATAGATAGATAGATAGATAGATAGATAGATAGATAGATAGATAGATAGATAGATAGATAGATAGATAGATAGATAGATAGATAGATGGCAATACCACATCATCCATAAGACCATCATGTACTGTACTCATGTCTATTTGGCTGACAAATGTAACCATTTCTGGCAGGTCTCAACTCACAACCAGGACATTGCCAGACAAGAGACAAAATCCAAGAATAAACTCTCAACATGTTAAAAGTACCTTTCCTCTCGACTCATCCAACAACTCCATCAATCACACTGCGAGTCAAGCTTGATTTTAAATGAATCTGGGTGAATAATGTGCTTAGTTGATGTGTTTAACAACTAAGCACATTATTCACCCAGATTCATTTAAAATCAAGCTTGACTCGCAGTGTGATCTTAGGCATATGACCAGGATGTTACGTGTAATATACCATGTCTGTCTCTGCATGCAATATGTGTGTGTCTGCTCATACTATTTCACTGTCTCTACTGGCAAAAAAACAGACCACATATATATAAGCAAGACATAACAATCCTTAATCATTTCAACAGCACACCCTGATCTTTATTGCACATCTTACAGCCTATTTGTGAACTAAGAGGCCAGACAGACATGCTGCCCAAGATTCTCTACTAGTACATATCCTAAAGTCTAATTGACTTCAAGAATACATGTATTCCCATATTTGTAAACACTTCAACTAAGCAAATTATTCATCCACATTCATTTAAAATCAAGCTTGACTCACAGTGTGATCTTAGGCACATGACCAGGATGTTACATGTAATCTACCATGTCTGTCTCTGCATACAATATGTGCGTTTGTGCTCATACAATCTCACTGTCTCTACTGGCAAAAAAACAGAGCACATATTTATAAGCAAGACATAACATTCCTTATTCATTTCAACAGCACACCCTGGATCTTTATTGCACAGCTTACAGCCTATTTGTGAACTAAGAGGCCAGACAGACATGCTACCTAAGATTCTCTACTGGTACATATCCTAAAGCCTAACTGACTTCAAGAATACATGTATTCCCATATTTTTAAACCCATCAACCAAGCAAATTATTCACCCAAATTCATTTAAAATCAAGCTTGACTCACAGTGTGATCTTAGGCACATTACCAGAATGTTACATGTAATCTACCGTGTCTGTCTCTGCCTCCACTATGTGTATATGTGGTCATACCATCTCACCAATCTTGCTTATTGTTATGTGGTCTGTTTTTGCACACCCTGACGATGGGGTAGGCACAGAGTGAGATGAGACACAAGCAAACAGACAAATGACACATACAAAGAGAGAGAGATGGGGCAGGCACAGAGTGAGATGACACACAGGCTCAGAGTGAGGTGAGACACAGGCACAGCGTACCCTTTAAGCTTAGAGTTGTGAACTGTGAGCAGACATAAGTGACATTATTGAAAAATTTGAAAATACAATTCCTTATTTCATACAGACACTCAGCGTGATCCTTGTCAAAAATGTTAAAGCCATACTTTTTACCATAAAACATTTACCAGAGTGAGATGAGACACACACAAACAGACAAATGACACACACAAAGAGAGAGATGGGCAGGCACAGAGTGAGATGATACACAGGCACAAAGTTAGATGAGACACAGGCTCAGAGTGAGATGAGACACATGCACAGAGTGAGATTAGGCACAGGCATAGAGTGAGATGAGACACGCAAAGAGAGAAATGACACACACAAAGAGAGAGATGGGGCAGGCACAGACTGAGATGAGACTCAGGCACAGAGTGAGATGAGACACAGGTACAGAGTGAGATGAGAGACAGGCACAGAGTGACAAGAGACACAGGCACAGAGTAAGATGGTGCAGACAGAGAGTGAGATTAATAATGAAACTGTACTGCACTGTTGCTGTGACACAGTTGATGTGGGATAAACTTACTTATGTTGTAAACTAGTGTTTATATCGTTTACTTATTGTAATTGCTATGTAGTATGTTTGTAGAGGTCTATAATATGTTATTTTTTCTTTACCACAGATTGTAATCATCTATAGAAAGAAAAAAGAATATGCCGACGAAGGAAAGACGACAAAAAGTTTATAAACTTCATTTATGGTCTAAGAAAACTAAATTAGAAGATTCATCCAAAACACACACTTCAGTGGAAAAAAAGAATGCTCCTGGTAAGCAAACAAAGGCGTTTTTAAGGAGATTAATGAAATGTACAAAAAAAAGATGTTCTTTCAAAGAAAAAAACCCCATCTCTAAATACAAAGAGAAAAGTGTGCCCCTCAAAAAATGTTAGACCTGTAGAAGGAGATGATATTCCCTATACCAATAGAAGGAGAAATCAATTTATTGACATTCGTAGATGAATGTTTTATAACAGAATAGTTACAAATCTATTAAAAAATGTAAAGATGTATCAAAAGAAGAGTGCTTTTTACAAGAAAAAAAAGCATAGTGAAGATTGTGGTTCAGGCATTTAAAGTGGAAAATAAGTTATATGGTTTAGTAATGAATAGAATTCGTGCACTAGATAAGGTAATCAATGTTTTCAAATAAAAATGTAAGTGGAAAAAGAGTAATTAATCGGACACATTTTTGTGATTTTTTTTCTGGAGAATGGAAGCATAGTTCAAGTTGTGAGCCATTTTTTAATGAAGAAAGTTACTTTCAGGATAATAATTTGGTGCATGCAGTTGACACCAGTGGTCGAGCATATGAGGTGAAGGATGGTTGTCCGGTTGAAAAAGAAAAAATTGTGTCTAGAAATGCAGAAGAGGTGTTAGCTGATGAAGTTTTAGGGAGATGTCCTAAGGCTCCAGTGTATACTTGGAATTGTAGTAGTATTTGTAGTGTGCGACAGGATTCAATTGATTTGTTTCTCAATTTCTTATGGACATATACTAAGAAAAGTCTAAAACAAAAGATGAAGATTTTGCAAGAGTTAGATCCTTGTAGAGTGAGAGAAAAAACAGGTTTGCGTGGGCATTCACTGGCTTGTCTTTCAAGAAAAGTATGTCAGAGTGTTTTTCATCATTTTAGGATGTTAGCAGTGCATCATAATAAAGTGAGGAAGTTAGTGAGAAGGTTGTATTATGCAAAAAGTCCAGCACTTAAGCTAAAACAGTTAAACAGTGCTCTTTTGCATGGGACTGAATTAAATGTGAAGAACATTTGTGAAGAAATTGAGTTTTGTTACTTTGGTGAAAAAGAGGACAGTGCAGAAACTGATACAGTAGAGAATGTACAGAGAATGTACAGATTTCAAGTACAGAAAAATTTGAACATGAAATTACAAAGTTTAAGGTCAATTCAAGTGAAAGGCCTAATTTTTCTTGTGTGTGTTGTCGACGAACTCATTATAAGAATCAGACTAGATTAGTTGATTTATATGTAAAAAGTGAAATGGAAAATAATAATGAGTGGAAGGATTTTGCAACTTATTTGTTGGTAGAAAATTGTTTTGATTTGGGTTCTGATCAACGTATTTGTAAATATTGTTATAATAAATTAAATGAAATCCGAATGCCTGCTAGAGCTGTTCATAATAATCTGGAGTTGGTAGACATTCCTTTCTGAATTGATGGATTTAAATACCTATGAGTCTATTCTGATTCAATGTCTGCATCCTTTTCAGGCTATTGTTCGCATGGAGCCTAAGACAGGGAAATTGCCTCCTTCAGATTTACAGAGAGGATTAAAGGGACGAGTGTCAGATGTCCCCCACTCAGAACCACGCTGCAGGAGTGGCGATATTCCCAAACCTCTACCCCCGCACAGACTGCAGTCCGCGATACATATACCACCACGCCCTACAGTCTGGACCAGGGGAGAGGGAAGGGTAAAAAAGAAACAAAGGGAAGAAGAAGGCCTCAATGGACTCGATATGTCTCCAGCTCCCCTTACATCTGATGTGAAGATAGTCTAAGCCTCCCCCCTGCAGAAGAGAGACAAAAGAAAGGAAGATAATGAGAATCACCCCACGACCCTCTCTCTCTCTGCGCATACCATAACAAGATATAACAACAACCCCTTCTTACCTGATGAGGGATTCAATAGTCCTTAACTGGAGACTCCGTTTCCACAGACTTGATAGGAGTCCACTTCGGAAGAAACTATACTCAAAACGGTGAATATTTACAGGTGAAGGAAAAGCAGGGGAAAAAGTCACTGGACTGAAAAAACCCCTTCTTTAGTACTCAGTGATACCTGACTCCGTCCCTAAATACCAGAAAAATGAGTGGCCACCCAACACGCAAAACAAAACACCGACTAACAGCCGGTCCGTGAAAAGCACCTCAACTTCACACAATGAGGCGAATATGTTCGAAAATACCCGGAAGTAAAACCTCCAGCGTTTTCTTTCTTCTGCACGCAGCCGCGTACAGACCAACAATAAATCCCAGACGAGTTAAATATCCACTCACTGGAACCAGCGCTCCGAAGTCCTGAATAACGTCCCGAACCCAACAGTACCCCCCTGCAAAGGCCTCCCCACCGGACGGGGCTTAGAAGGGTGCCGTAGATGAAACAGCCTCACCAACCTCGGGGCATGAACTCCGCTTGCCGCCTCCCAAGAACGGCCTCAGGGGGATAACCTTTCCAATCAATCAAGTACATGAGTCTCCCGCCCCGTTTTCTGGAATCCAGGATGGCATTAACCTCAAACTCCTTTTCATCACCTACCACTATAGGGGAAGGGGGGGCAAGACCTGAGTGGTGTCACTATACGGTTTCAAGAGGGAGGTATGGAAAACAGGATGGACTCCATACTCATCTGGTAACCCCAACTTCATGGCCACAGGATTCACCAGTTTAACAATAGGAAAAGGGCCCACATATCTGGGCTGCAATTTACGGGAGCCACCCAATCTCAGATTCCGTGTGGAAAGCCACACCTTATCCCCTACCTGGTAACAAGGAGCTGGAGTCCTGTGTCTATCTGCCTGTTTTTTCATGTCCTCCTTGGCCCTCTCTAGATGTTCTTTTGCCTTGTTCCTTATCTGACCCAATGTAAGACCCAAAGAGGTCACAGCAGGCACCTGGCCCGAGGGTTGAATAGGGATAGCCCTAGGATGAAACCCCATAGAACAGAAAAAAGGAGTCAATCCAACATCTGAATGCACACTGTTGTTGTACGCGAATTCAGCAAAAGGAAGAGCCATGACCCAACTGCACGACAATGATGTTACAAGACACCTCAAATACTGTTCCATGGTCTGATTGGTACGCTCTGTCTGACCATCCGATTGTGGGTGATATGCGGATGACAAACACAATTCCATCCGTAGAGCAGTGCACAATTCAGACAAGAAATGGCAAATAAACTGAGCCCCCCTATCGGACACAATCGCCAAAGGCAACCCATGCAATCGTACCACAGAAGACACGAAAATCAAAGCCAATTCCCTAGCCGTGGGTAACTTAGCTAGAGGCACAAAATGCGCCATCTTTGTGAACGAGTCCACTACAACCAATATGGCAGTAAATCCTGACTCTTCCGGCAGATCGGTCACAAAGTACATACTTATGGTCTGCCAAGGTGCAGTGGGTACTGGCAAAGGATGCAATAATCCTGAAAGCTTAGCATGGGTTGGTTTGTTTATGGCACACACAGGACAGGCCGCTACATAAGACTGCACATCTTGACCCACTGACTCCCACCAAAACCATCGCAAGCAAAACTCCTTCGTTATATTCATGCCAGGGTGCCCAACTAAAGAAGAAGAGTAGCACCATTCCAGAACCATATACCGAAGGGGAAGGGGGATAAACATTTTGTCCTCATGGTACAACAACCCATCTCTCAAGGAAAACAATGGCTGGGATAGCCAAGGGGTAAGGTCGGCCTTTCCCATCCTTTGTTGGACCAGCGCCTTAAACTCTTCAGTGGAAACACTGCCCACTATCCTGTCCGGATCAATAAATGAACCCCGCTCTTTCCCTATTGTCAGGTCAGCTTATTTCACATGGATGCGGGACAAAGCATCCGACTTTAGTTGCTGAGCTGCGGGCCTATAAGTAGTGATAAAATCATACTCATTAAAAAAAGAAACCCACCGCATCTGACGAGGGGTCAAAGCCCGTGCAGAGCGAAAGAACTCTAAATTTTTATGATCCGTGAAGATCGTTATCGGATGCCGAGCACCCCACAGATGATGATGCCACTCCTCAAAAGATAACTTTATGGCCAACAACTCACGCTCAGCTACGGTGTAATTCCTTTCAGCGGGCAATAAGGTTTTGGAGAAGAAGGCAATAGGATGCATTAATCCATTCTCCACGTCTCTAGCGACAACACCCCTCCCACAGCACACAAGGAGGCATCCCCTCCACAAAAAAAGGCAACGTCGGATCAGGGTGAACCAAAACAGGTGCCAAAGTGAATCTTTCAATCAACAGATCCAAAGCAGATTGAGCATAATCCGACCAAACAAAAGGTACTCCCTTTCTCAACAATACCGTCATAGGAGCTATGATCTCTGAGAAATGAGAAATAAACCGCCAATAGAAATTGGCGAATCCAAGCAAGACTTGGATCTCTCTTTCTCTCCTCCTTTACAACAACCTGTGATTCAGTTTAACCACCAAATCGATAAACTCAGCACAATCTGACGGAGGGTTGACCACCTGGGACACCACATCTTTGAGTTCTTCACATAACCCTTGATAGAATAAGGAGGTTCTCTTATCCGCGGGCCAATGCGTCTCAGCCACCAATCTATTGAAATTCGACACATAAGTCAGTAGATCTTGTTTGCCCTGTCTTAATTTCAAGAGCTCAGCGTCGCTGGCTTGCATGAATGCATGTTTAGCGAAAAGACCATGCATCAATTCCTTGAATAAATCATAATCGTTCAATACAGGGTCATCTCTCTCCACTAAAGGCACAGCCCAAGTGGCAGCCATCCCGGCTAAATAAGAAATCACAAAAGCCACCTTGGCGGCATCATTAGGGAAGGCAGTAGGTCTGCACAAGAAATGAAGATGGCATTGATTCATAAAGACCGCGTATTTATTCGAGTCCCCAGGAAAGCGTTCAGGAACGGCTAAGGGAACAGGAGTAGGAGTAGTAACGTTAACAGTCAGAGGAGCGGCGCTACTTCCTGCTCCTCGGTCAAACTGGAATATGGCAGGTTGCAGCAAGGGCTTTCCCATTCCCCAACTCCCCTGATCTCGGGACCTAACCGCACTTAACTCCTGACGTAACCCCTGATTCTCCTGCTTCAAGTCCTGTAACTGTGTTTGTAAAGCCGTAATGGCTCCCATCAAGTCCTGCATAGAAGGGACCCTCTCCTCCCGCTCGTCATCTGCCGTATCAACATTCATCCTCGCTCGGGCAGCGCAACTATTCGTGGGCTTGGTTTTCTGTCAGATGTCCCCCACTCAGAACCACGCTGCAGGAGCGACGATATTCCCAAACCTCTACCCCCGCACAGACTGCAGTCCGCGATACATATACCACCACGCCCTACAGTCTGGACCAGGGTAGAGGGAAGGGTAAAAAAGAAACAAAGGGAAGAAGAAGGCCTCAATGGACTCGATACGTCTCCAGCTCCCCTTACATCTGAGGTAAAGATAGTCTAAGCCTCCCCCCTGCAGAAGAGAATCACCCCACGACCCTCTCTCTCTCTGCGCATACCATAACAAGATATAACAACAACCCCTTCTTACCTGATGAGGGATTCAATAGTCCTTAACTGGAGACTCCGTTTCCACAGACTTGATAGGAGTCCACTTCGGAAGAAACTATACTCAAAACGGTGAATATTTACAGGTGAAGGAAAAGCAGGGGAAAAAGTAACTGGACTGAAAAAACCCCTTCTTTAGTACTCCGTGATACCTGACTCCGTCCCTAAATACCCAAAAAATGAGTGGCCACCCAACACGCAAAACAAAACACCGACTAACAGCTGGTCCGTGAAAAGCACCTCAACTTCACACAATGAGGCGAATAGGTTCGAAAATAACCGGAAGTAAAACCTCCAGCGTTTTCTTTCTTCTGCACGCAGCCACGTACAGACCAACAATAAATCCCAGATGAGTTAAATATCCACTCGCTGGAACCAGCGCTCCGAAGTCCTGAATAACTTCCCAAACCCAATAGTTTTCTTAGCAGCAGAAACGAAGCCTCGTTCTGCTATCCGGAACAGTCCTTTGACAATCCTTTAACACAGCAGCAAAATCCCAAGGAACAGTGCAAAGGAAGACCCGAACAGGAAAGACAACGTGACCGGTAGCGAAACCAAGCAAAGAACGCCCGGTCTGAATTCACTTTATACCGTCACATGAGCAGGGAAAGAAGGGGAGTGACCAAAGCATGCGCACAGAGAGAGGACTAAGGGTCAGACCTGTCTAAATCCCAACAACGAGTTGTTTATTTGCCTCTAGATTTTAAGAAAAATATTGATACAATTGGTGTAGAAAAAGTAGAAGAAGAACCTCTGGTTATTCTTGTTAATGGTGTTCCAACAAAGAGTAAAAAAATCTGGCAAGAATTAGTGGATGTTAGGAAAGTCAAAAAGGCAACGTTGTATTTGGTAAAAAACAATCACTACTACAAAAATGTATATGTTGGAGAAGAAGAAACAACTGTAGAAGAGGACAGTGATTTCTCAGCTGGGCAAATTGAAAAAGTTGATGTCTCTAGAAGTGAAGAAATTTATGAACATTATAGTGTTCATCCTTTGCATTCCAAAGAAGTAATGGGGAATGCTATTGACTTGTTTCAAATGAAAGAAGCAAAAGGAAGTCCCATTAGTGTATGGGAAGAAAGTTTGGAAGCTTGTTGTTTTCGACAGTTATTTTCAACAGGTCAAGGTGGACGATATGACGACCGACCTGTTCAAATTCCTGTATCTGAATACCGGACTTCAAAATTATATGCAGAAGATCTAAGGTTTCGTCAATGCATTCCATATTTGTTTCATCTACTGTTTGAGAGTGATTTGTCTGGACTTTCTTATGCAGTGAACCATATACTGAAAAGTGGAGTACATCTGCAAAATGTTTCGGCAAGGGACTTTATGGATAAAGTCAAACTGTAAGACAGTGTTTTGGAATCTCAGCTAATTAATCTCATGGCATGTCAGCGTGGTACTAACGAGTATTGGTACCGTCGTCATGGGGAATTGAAATGTATGCTACGAAACTTAGGAACTCCTACATGGTTCCTCACTCTTAGCTGTGCTGAGTATGCTTGGGAAGACTTATTTCAATTTCTACGAGAGGCAAATGCAAACATTGAAAATATTGAATACAAGACACCTGGAGAACTGTGCTCTTTGGATCCAGTTAATTAATGTATGCAGGTATTTGAATCATAGGTTTGAAGCTATAATGTCTTTTATCACAAACAAAAAAAATCCTCCGCTTGGAGAGGTGTTGGATTTCTTTTGGAGAAAGGAGTATCAAGCAAGAGGTGCTCCTCACATACATATGCTGCTATGGATCAAAGATGCACCCAAATTTGGAACAGATTCAGATGACACAGTGATGAGTTTCATTGAACAGTATTCTACATGTGCAGTTCCGAAAAGTACAGAAGAAAACAATTTAAGACATCAAGTTTTACGGTTTAAACCCATCGTTGTGGAAAATACTGTCGTCGAAAATACAAATCCAAGGACAAGTTCTACACAAAATGTCGTTTTGCATTTCCACGTCCAGTAACATCGAAAGGAAGAGTGAACAATTTTATGTCTTCTCTGCGACATACTGTGACAAGAAAATCACCGAAAAATACATACAACCTAAGAAGAAATGAAGAGTCCAAATACATAAATGACTACAACCCAGTCATTTTGTCCATGTGGAATGCTAACATGGATATTCAATATGTTGCTGACAACTCTATTGCTGTGGCTCGATATGTGACGTCTTACATCACAAAATCAGAAAAGATGGAACTGAAGGAAATGTGGGAGGAAATTTTACATGAAAAGAGTCTAAGTAAGAAATTATACAGTTACAGTCTAAAGATGTTGTCGCATCGAGAAATTGGAGCATATGAATGTTCTGATCGGTTATCATCAGCAAGTCTATTTGCTAAACCTAGAACAATCATTTGGGTGAGTCTAGGTCTTGCTGCAAAACGAAACCGAGTTTTGAAATCTGTACAAGAAATAGAGTATTTGGCGGAGAAAGAACCAAACAGTACAGATATTTTGAAGACAAACATGTTGGATACATACTATCCAAATAGAAGTAGTCATCTTGAGAACGTTTGTCTCTATGAAGTTCTGCAAACCTATACTTTTAATAGGAACATCACAGAAGATATCAATAAAGGAGTATATGCTGTAATTGGATGTGAAGGACGTCTGGTGAAACAAAGAAAAGGACATTTGATTAATCATCGAAAATTGAGTTGCGAAACTCCTGACAAAAGGGAATTTTACTATTTAGCTCTTTTGCAACTCTTTAAGCCATGGCGTACGGAAGAGGAACTACTTGGAGATTTTCTCAGTTATGAAGATTCGTTCAATGCAACCAAGGATACCATAGAATGTCCTGTTTTTTCAAATTATCTGCAAATGTTGAACAAGGAAATACAGCAAGAAGCTACAATTGCATCGAAGATTGCTAGAGACAGTTCTCAAGACAGTCAGAGTTCTGCTTCATTGAGTCAGGATCCACTAGGAGGACCAATTATCCAAAATGAAGCTGCCACTGCCATGGATGAAGAGCCATGGAACAAGCTCAGGAGGATGTAGTTAACTTAGAAGATTTGGAAAAAGAACTAAATGTTGAGCAGAGACAAATATATGATGAAGTCACAGAACAGATTGAGCATGGTTCATGTCATGAGAAAAAAGAGTGCTCATGTACATCATTTATATCTGTCCGACTGTACGTGAGTGGAGAAGCAGGAACTGGAAAACATTTTCTGATTAAAGCAATTGCAACTTATCTGCAGAAAAGAACGGAGTCATCGCTGTCTTGTGTTGTTACCGCTCCAACTAGGTTGGCAGCACATACTTTTAAAGGGATTACTTTACATCGTTTATTGATGCTGCCAGTAGAGCATGATAATACATTACAATACCACAAGCTATCTGGAGAATCTTGTTGTGAAGTTTCAAGTGTCCTAAAGAAAATGAAACTTCTTATCATTGATGAAGTAAGCATGGTATCAAATGTAATGCTTGCTTTTGTGCATTTAAGAATGCAAGAAATACTTAAAACAGAGTATGATGTGTTATTTGGAGGCAAACACATCATTGTTTTTGGAGATCTTCTGCAGCTAACTCCATTGAAAGGACCACCAGTGTTTAAAATGCTTACGCATGAAGATACGAGGAAGTACTTAGGAAGCATTGGAAATGTTAACATATAGTTAAATTTAAAATATGCAGAACTGCTTCAAAATATGCGACAGGCAAAGGATGAAGATTATAAAAATATTCTACAAGATGTAAGAATTGGAAAAGTAAGTGAGCATGGCAAAGAAGCTTTACATGCACGATTAATTTCTAATTTGTTTCCAAACGAAAACATTCTCCCAGAGAATATTTTTAAGAAAATTCCTGAAAACAAATCTGTCATATGCTTGATGCCAACTCTGCAAGAATGTTCAATCTTCAACAACAAAATGTTAAAGTTAGAAAATGAAGAGATTGTGAAACTGGAAGCTCTTGATAAAATAGAGCATGAAGGAGCAACTATTATTTTGTCAGAAAAGTCGAAATCAAAATTGGATTAGTTAGAGAAGACAATATCTAAAACTGCTGGTTTGGAAAAGACTCTGTATGCATCTTTAAATTGTCGTATAATTTTACGATGTAATTTACATGTGGAAAGAGGTTTAGTAAATAGAGCAATGGGTCATGTTGTTGATTTTGTGAATTACCGAAATAGAGATGGAATTGAATTTCTAAAAATTAAATTTGAATGGATTGAAGAAGTACAACAAATCAGCCGTTGTTCTGCTCGATTTTTGCTTGTGAAAGATTTATATGTCCGCCGAAAACAGTTTGCTGTTTCTTTGGCATATGCAGTGACTATTCATAAATCTCAAGGTTTAAGTGTAGATATTGCTTTGGTAAATATTGGAAGTTCTGTGTTCAAGGAGGGTATGGCATATGTTGCTTTATCTCGAGTGAGAACTTTATCTGGATTGTACTTGATTGATTTTGATGAGACAAAGATTAGTGCAGATCTAAATTGTGTAAAAGAATATAATAGGTTAAGAAGAGAGTATGCTCCAAATTTACCTCAATATCCTCCATTTGAAAAGCGTGTAGTAGGCCGAAAAAGAAGAAATGAGAAACATTGTAGTGAAGTTGTAGCAAAAAGAAAAAAGTAGATGAACCAGTAATTGTAAGCAGAAAGGAAAAGGATTCAGTTAAAGATGTTGTTGGATTTCAGTTTGAAAACAGTTCTAGTATCAACTGCTATGCTAATGTAGTGGTTAATGTTGTTTTTTTGTCCAAACTGTACAATAACACATTGTTGAAAATTGTGATCAAAGATTTTGTTGTTTGTTGAATTCTGTGTTTGAGAAATGTAGCAGTGATAGAACAAAAATACAAAGTGTTTCTGAAATTCGAAATGTTTTAGACATATGTTCTGCTCTAAATCAATTTTCACAGAATATTCAGCAAGATTGTCAGGAATTTCTAATGTATATGCTTGTTGTATTGCAAGATGAAGGTATAGATATAGAAAATCTTTAAGGCCTTTCTTATAAATGGCAGCATAACTGCGACAATTGTTCCTTTTCAAGTACTACTACAATAGACACTGAAAGATTTATATATTTGACTTTACCAGACTGAAAATCAGTGTCTTTTAATAATCTAGTTAGATAAGCAAATCAAAACATGGTCTGTACTCAATGTAAATCTGCAATGCTATCAACATTATTTATACAAAGATATGGACAGTATGTAATTTTAATGTTCCAACGATGTAGACCTGATGGAACTAAATTGACAACTTTAATTAAAAATGTTGTTGCTTCTCAATTATCAATTTCAGGAAGAACCTTTGCAACTGCAGCAATTATTTTCTATGATGGTCCTTCGACAACATCAGGACATTACACAGCTTATTTAAAATGTCAAAAAGGCTGGACTAATTGTAATGATACTCAATTGACTTTCTCACAATGTTTGCCTTATCAGTTACCAAAATCTTACCTAGTATTCTTACTACCGACATTTTAGGAAAGGTAATTGGCCTATGAAGATTGGAGCAGTTAATACAACTTAGTCTGCTGTTCGAAATTACTTTGTGAGTGAGATTGATTAAGATATAAAAAAACGTGTAGTTGTCATAGAGGTAGTGTAAGTGTATCACATAGTGAGTGATATGAGTATTATAGGAAATGTTAATCATGAGTAAGCAAGAGGTGAAAAGATAACGATTGTTTCATGATGTAAAAGATGTTGGAGCTTTTCTTTCAGAAACTCGGGTAAATGGAAGTTTAAGAATTCTATTGAGTAATTTCCAAAGAAAAGGACTTTCCATATACTATTTGGCCTCGTGGAAAAGTACGTGGATCAAAAGTGAGTTAAGATATGTTTTTTTTTAATTTTACATTATTTACTGAAACGTTGTATGTTTTTTTTAAACACAATCTTTTTGATTGTGTTTGTTTTTTGCCCGCTGTCATATGATGAGTAGTATTGAAGTCCCTTTTTCAAGTGAAATTCAATATATTCTGAGAACAGCAAAAATAAACCATATAACATGTTGTACAAATTATTTTGTATTTTGTATTGTGAAATATATATTATACTCTCCTTGTCTCACACTCAATCACTTTTGTGAACCCATTATCACTCTGCTTTCCTCAACCTCACTGCCCTTCTCTCACCCTCCCTCACCTCCCATCCCTTATTCCACTTCCCTCACTTTTCCTCATTCCCCATCCTTAACTCCCCTTCCCCTTCTTTCCTTCCTTTGCTCCCTCAGTAATTCCCCTTCTCTCACTCATCTTACTCCACTTTACTCACTCCTTCTCTCATTCTCCCTGCCCTCTCACTTCCTCACTCCTCTTCCCTCACTCCCTCTTTGTTACCCTCACTTCCTCTATACCCTCACTCTCTCACGCCCCTTGACTCACTCTCACTCACCTTCCATCCCTCATTGTCGTGAATGCACCCTCACTCACTCCCCCTTCCCTGTCACTTACTCCCCTTTCCTTACTTCCCTTTCCTCCATTAGTTCTGATAACTCACATTCCTGTAGTATCTTACTCACCTTCAGTTCATTTCTCTCTCCCTCTCTGTCACTGAATCTATCTGCCTCATTATCCTCTCAGTAATTTGCTCTCCCTCTATTTTTCCCCTCTCTCTGTTCTTCAGTATTCCTTTGTTTATCTTTCTGTGTCCTTCACTCCTACTTTATCTCTTAGTATCTTTTTTATGACTTTTAATCTCCTGCCTTGTCTCTTGTATTTTGAAATATAAATAATAAAAATTATAAGTACTTTTTTTTCCCTTTTCCACAGATATTAAATGTATTAAACATAGGTCCTCAAGTTTACATTACTTATAAGGTAAGTTTGACAAATTTACTTTCTCATCACTCTTTTCCTTAACCTTGCTACTCTTCTCTCACCCATCCTAACCCCGTTCCCTTACTCCACTTTCCTTACTTATCCTCATTCCCCATGTTCACTCCCCTTCTTGTCACTCACCTTCTTTTAGTCCCCCTGCTTCACTTTCCTTCCCCTCTCTTCCCTTCCTTTGCTCCCTCAGTCATTTCCATTCCCTCACTCACCTTACTCCACTTCACTGATTCCCTCTCTCACTCACACTGTCCTCTCACATCCTCACTCCCCTTCTCTCACTTTTTCTTTCTTAGCCTCACTCTCTCCATCCTCTCACTCTCTCACTCCTCTTCCGTCACTCCCTATAACTCAGCCACACTCCCTTACTTATCTTTCTTTGCTCCCTCACTCAGTCCCCTTTTATCACTCTTTTCTTCACTCCCTCTATCCCCTCACTCCCTCCCTCCCCTTGTCTTACCCTCACTCACTTTTATCCACCCTCTTTCACCCCTCTTTACTCACGCTCTCTGCTGTTCTCTCACCCCCATTCCCTTACTCCGGTTCCCTCACTATCCCTCATTCCCCATCCATCTCTCTCCTTCCCTCTACTTTCATCCCCCACTCACCTTCTCTCAGTACCTATGCTTCAGTCCTCTTCCTCTCTATTTCCTTCCTTCGCTCACTCACTCATTCCCCTTCCCTCAGTCCACTTCACTCACTCCTTCTCTCACTCCCTCTGTCCTGTCACATCGTCATTCTCGTTCCCTCACTCCCTCTCTTTTAGCTTCACTACCTCCGTCCCCTCACTCTCTCAGTCCCCTTCCCTCATGCTCACTCCTTTTAACTCACCCAGACTCCCTCATTTACCTTTCTATACACCCTCACTCAGTCCCCTTCTCTCACTCTTTCCTTCACTCTCTCTGTCTCCTCACTTCCTCACTCCTCTTGTCCTCACGCTGACTTGCCTTTATCCATCCTCTATCACCACTCTTTCCTCAACCTCACTGCTCTTCTCTTACCCTTCCTCACCCCCGTTCCCTTACTGCGCTTTCCTCACTTATCCTCATTCCCCATGTTCACTCCCCTTCCCCTCACTCACCTCCCACACTCACCTTCTTTCAGTCCCCCTGCTTCCCTTCCCTTCCCCTCTCTTCCCTTCCTTCACTCCCTCACTCATTTCCCTTTCCTCTCTCACTGTACTCCACTTCACTCACTCCTTGAGAATATGTAAAGAATATAGCTCTTTTTGGAGAATTGGAGGTAGTTCTAAAAAGAACTGTTTTTTTTTGTTTTTGTTTTTTTACTTTTTCCAAAAGTTTTTAATTTTTTTGTCTTTTTTTCAGAACAAAAACAAAACTAGGGAATGCCAAACTGCTCAACAGGAGCAAAAAAGAGTGGAAAAATTAGGGATGGGTAGAGCAGCGGTCTTCCTCCTTCTTCCGAACAATTAATTCAATGCTCTGCTCCCCGTAGCAGAGTAGTTCATCACACTGTTTGCATTTAATTTTTACATCTGCAAACACCGGCTGGATGTTCGGGGTTAGATGTGCTGCTTGTCTACCAGAAGGTGTTGCTGCTCCGGTGGAGGTGCTGGCGCCATCTCTTGGGGGATTGCGGGCCAGGTCCCTGGTGCTCTCCCTTGCAAAATTATTTGGGTGCCTCCTCTGTAAATGCCGGATCAAGTTGGCATTCCCAAAACTATATTTGCGGGTGGGATCCCCACATGACAAAGTTGTGTCGCATATCTTGCAGGTCAATTTTGCTGCATTAACTTTTTTTTGCCCCTCTGGGAAACTAAAGAACTTCCAAATGAAGTGCTCTTTCACTTTTCTCTGGGGGGTGTCCTCAAGTAGGAATTCCAGATCAGAGTCTAAAGAGGGCTCCCTGGAACCAGACATCTTTCCAAAAGAATGTCATTTGAGATGTCATCAGTGATGTCACTGACCATGTCATGAATGATGTAATATGTGACATCATCAGCAGTGGATTGCGGGCGCACGAGTTATAGTGAGTCCAACTAACTATAACATCGGAATTTCAATGGTTTTGTATGAGTAAAATGTTCAGCTAACTATAACTGGTGTGAAACCTATGGTTTTTTCAGTGAATTTCAAAGGTTTTTTCAATGCTAATTCCTAACTATAACGAGTGTTGAACCTAAGTTTTTTTCAGTGAATTTCAAAGGTTTTTTAAATGCTAATTCCTAACTATAACGAGTGTCAAACCTATGGTTTTTTAAGTGAATATATATATATATATATACTCATATTTAAAAGGCAAAAACTGTGGTATAGCATGAGGAGTGCACAACGCGGCGCCCCCCAAGCGAAAGTCATTGCCACCAGGTGGTCATTTCGGCAAGGGGAGAGAGTAGGTGGTATCTTAGTGCCTGATAAGAGTGCCAATGGAAGTTTAAGCTGGAAAAACAATCCTGGGAGTGGTATGGAGGCACACAGTCCTGCGCCATGAATTTGGGACACCACTTAGGTGTTTTGGTTTACCCCATCACTGTATGCGGCACCACGATGGACTCCAGTTCCCACCATGCACCATTCTTTTGAATCACAAGTATCCAACTAAGTACCTGCATTTAGGAGGAGGAGTCGAGAGACTGCTACTTAGGGGGCAGTCTCTGTGTCCAGGACTTACCAGCCAGCCTGTGAAGCCGGCACTGATGACGGCCACTTCCGGCTAGAAACGTGTCTGCCATAAGCGTTTCACGGACTGCGAGGACAAAGCTATGTTCTGCTTGAATAAATCCTTTGTTGGCACTCGGAGCTGTGTCCTGCTTACTTTTTATGGAGGTGAGCAGGTGGTTTTGGAGTTATAATACCAGGTTGCCGATACCGGTACACAACACACCCTCTCGGTCTGGTGCTCCGTGTTTAAAAGGCAAAAACTGTGGTATAGCACGAGGAGTGCACAACACGGCGCCCCCCCAAGCAAAAGTCATTGCCCCCAGGCGGTCATTTCGGCAAGGGGAGAGAGTAGGCGGTATCTTACTGCCTGATAAGAGTGCCAACGGAGGTTTAAGCTGGAAAAACAATCCTGGGAGTGGTATGGAGGCACACAGTCCTGCGCCATGAATTTGGGACACCACTTAGGTGTTTTGGTTTACCCCATCACAGTATGTGGCACCACGATGGACTCCAGTTCCCACCATGCACCGATCTTTTGAATCACAGGTATCCACCTAAGTACCTGCATTTAGGAGGAGGAGCCGAGAGACTGCTACTTAGGAGACAGTCTCTGTGTCCAGGACTTACCAGCCAGCCTGTGAAGCCGGCACTGATGACGGCCATTTCCGTCTAGAAACGCGTCTGCCATAAGCGTTTCACGGACTGCGAGGACAAAGCTGTGTTCTGCTTGAATAAATCCTTTGTTGGCACTCGGAGCTGTGTCCTGCTTACTTTTTATGGAGGTGAGCGGGTGGTTTTGAAGTTATAGTACCGGGTTGCCGATACCGGTACAGGACACACCCTCTCGATCCGGTGCTCCGCGTTTAAAAGGCAAAAACTGTGGTATAGCACGAGGAGTGCACAACGCGGCGCCCCCCCAAGCAAAAGTCATTGCCCCCAGGTGGTCATTTCGGCAAGGGGAGAGAGTAGGCGGTATCTTACTGCCTGATAAGAGTGCCAACGGAGGTTTAAGCTGGAAAAACAATCCTGGGAGTGGTATGGAGGCACACAGTCCTGCACCATGAATTTGGGACACCACTTAGGTGTTTTGGTTTACCCCACCACGATGGACTCCAGTTCCCACCATGCACCATTCTTTTGAATCACAAGTATCCACCTAAGTAAAGCTGTGTTCTGCTTGAATAAATCCTTTGTTGGCACTCGGAGCTAAACACCCACTTCCCTTACAAAGAAATGGAAAGTTTGCATCTTTGCAGCCTCTCTTATTTTTCACCTTATTCATCTTCCGCTCAATCAACACATCATCCACAAATGCACACACATATTTGCTGCCTTTCTTGGCTGGGCTTATCAATTATTCTTCTTTAATTCAAATTCAAAGTGCAGGCCCTTTATTCAGCCTTCTTGGTAATTATTACCCATGAATAGCAGTGGGTAATTTTCACACTTCCGTCCTTTCCTGCGTCCTTTCTACTGCACACTGTGTGTACTTTATGCACTAGCTTGCTTCCTTAGATGTGGTACTCGTTTCTCTTGCTCCCACTGCGGAATCCAACACCCTATCTGTGTAATGAGCTGGAAATCCAAAGATCCTCTTTACTGACAAGGCAGTGGTTAGTTTGCGTGTCTCCAGCCTTTCTTATTTTTCACCTTTTTCATCTTCCACTCAATTATCACATCATCCACACATACACACAACTACTTGCTGCATTCCTTAGCTGTGATTATCAACTATTCTTCTATTTCATATTCCTATTCAAAGTACAGGCCTTTATCGAGCCTTTTTCTTGTAACAACTACCCTGGCCGAAGGCACTGTAAATTTGCACACTTGCTCCCTTTCTTGGCTGGGGTTATCAATTTTTCTTCAATTTCATATTCTGTTTCAAACTCAAGGCCCTTTATCAAACCTTTTAGTTGTAACTACTGTTGCAGGAATTCTGCTCCTACACAGAACTGTGCATAAAGACTTAGGACCTCAGTGAATTACGGTGTACCAAAACCCACCTTAGTACCCAAACCCTCTACCAGACTAGCAATCAGTGACTCATTGGTTCTTCGTCCTATAGCAAAAACACCTTAGATTACCTCAAGTAAGGTGGATAAAAAGAGCACTCTTTCATTATGTATGTATGTATGTAACGCATACTTGTAGAGCGCAGACTGTCACCCAGAGGGTATCCTGGCGCTTTGACCCTGAATATACCTGCACGAGGCACCATTACACTGCCCTAGGAAAAAGATGGCATTAAAGTCCTTTTTTAAAGGAGGACAGATCCTTCAAGCTCCTGAAAGAGAGTGGCAGAGAATTCCAAAGCTTGGCAGCGGGAAAGCCGAAAGAGCGGCCACCCATCCTCACCCTTTGAATTTTGGGAACAGTTACCAGAAAGGCTGAGGAGGACCTCAAAGTTCTAGCTGCGGATACCAGGAGAAGAGGTCCTGCAATAGCACTGGTCCCAATCCATGGAGGGCCCTGAAAACTATGCAGGAGGCTTTAAAACAGATCCGCTGATGAACCGGCAGCCAATTGAGGTCCTTTAGTGCCAAAGAGGAGGAGGCTGAGCGAGTTTGAGAAAGTGCCAGCTTAGCTGCCATATTCTGGACGCGTTGCAGCTTTTTAATCAGGATGTTTGGAGCGCCCAGAAGCAGCGCATTACCGTAGTCGAGCCTACTGAGGATGATACTATTATTACATATTATAGTCTTACACTAGTCCAAAACAAGGAGTAAATAAAGACACATGCAATATTATCAGAAACAAAGTTTTGTCAGCATTGTTACTATTTCATAAAATGCAAAGGGAGAAAGCATCCTATAATGCTAAAGGGAAACAGATTTAAAACATACCTACATTTCATCCTCCCTACCTACCAGGTTAGTTTATAACTACAGAAGGTCTCATAGGATTACATGGGCAGACTCATACCTCTGGTACTCAGCAGTGGTGGATCACATTGAGTTCTACACAAACTGTCAGGATATGAATGTTCTCCAACTGTGTGTAATTATGCCTCCACAATGCATTATTAAATGCGCCAGTATCAGAGGTGGCCACAGCTGCATATGTGTTATGGGTCGAACGTGCGAGGATCATTCCGAATAACAGATACAGTATCCAAGATAACCTTGATGTTCCATGCTCTCACTATACACACTAAACTAGCGAGGCAGTCTAGAAATGTAGCATAACAAATTATTCTCATGTGAAGCAAAATACTCAGCCTTCTCTAAACAATATCACAAGTGCGTGTCATGTGCAAAGCAGAGCAGGAAAGCACAAATGGCATTTAAGCTTCTAATAAACCCATGCTAACTTAACACGGTGTGAGTGCAAGGCTCAGCCCACGACACCCTCCCTCGATCGAAGCACGTGATGTAAACGTGGGCGAATTAGGAACGCAGAGTCCAAGCCTGAAAAGCAGAGTCAAGTTCAAATTTGCAAAAACAATTATTCGCTGTATGATAGAAAACAGTAATTAAATAATAAAGAATAGGTAGAAAAATCAAAGAGTCTTAATCCAACAGCGTATAAGCACAGTATGTAGCAACAGCCTCCAAGAGGAAGTTATTGTTCTCATCTGAAAACATTTCAGCCATCCAATTCAATAGTGAGAATGAACATACATGTTCCTTAACAACCGGAGCCTCTATCACCATCGGAGGAAAACTCGGGTCATCTTCAATGTAACTGCGTGCCAAGAAGTCATGCGCCGCTGCAAAAACATTCCAACGTCCCAATATTCCATGTATCGCTGATAAGGCCATAATCCCGCTGCCAGAACAGAGCAAGTCATGAACCACTAAGGGGCTCATCAGCTGGTCATAATCCGCGTTGGGAGACACCGTACAGCAGAGACATAAATCCAGGGCCCAGTCGAAATCGCAGCTCAGGCAATGGAAGACAGGTTGAACGCATGTGAAAAACGAGGATCGAAACGATAATTCATAAACTGCACTCAATGTAGCCAGAGGCAGCGCTCCATAATAACTAAGCATTCGGTTGCGGACCAGCAACAGCCGGGACATATTCTCGTGTGCTGCAGAATGTGATTCCATTTTTAAGTAAACAAATTAATAGAAGCACACCGGCAACTAATGTGAGTATTAAGGGAAACCCACCAAAGATGCTGGAAAACATCGAATGAAAAAATGCAGAGAAGACACCAAATATAGTTTGAAACGAAGTCACAAGGCCACTGCTTCTAACTTAAAAAAAGTAAGGTAATCCCGTAGTCAAGGACGCATTAAAGATACTCCGAATTAACTCCCCAAAATGCAGGGGCACATCTGTATTTAATAAATCATGCACTTCTGTGCGGGTGTTTGCTACATGAAGGACAAATGTTTCTCTAGCAGATGTAAGAGCGACCTCTTTTTGAGACAATAGTGCTCTTATACGGCTCATTTGGTTGACTTTTCTTTCAAGGTCAGAATCGACGGCCAGGTGGAAACATCCAGCTTCCCATGCAGAGGAGTAAACATAACTTGTTTATAGCAAACAACACGCTCAGTTACCGTAATCATGTAAGCGATGCCTGCTAAGTAGCGCCGGGAAACCCTTTCGGGTAGCTGTCGCGCTCTAAAAACTCAAATAATAAATAAAATAAATAAAAATAACATTGCACAACAATCTGCATTATTTCAAATTAAATAACTCACGTTTCCAGTAAACTGAACATTGGTATGATAGCAGGTGTGGGAGTGCCTTTCAAAACTCAGGCCAAATTAGGGGCATCTTGTTTACAAGAGCCAGGGTTAGATTGGGATCATAAATCGGCTGGGGCACGCTAAAAAAAAGTGGCCCACATTTGCTTATCGCGGATGTATGACGTTACAACGCAGGCTATTACAACGCCTGCCTTTACAACGTGGTTTTTACATCGCAAACCTTTACAACGCATAGCGCTTAGAGGTGCTGGATAGTGGTAAGTATAATTTTCTATTCCAACTCCAGTCCCCGTGGACACTAGGGTAGGTGTTGGATAGAAAATTAAACTTATTCCCTATCCTAGAGCGCCCCCCAGCGCAATGCGTTGTAATGGTTTGCGTTGTAATGAGCGCGTTGTAATGGTAGTGCGTTGTAATAGTTTCGTTGTAAGGATTGTTTACCGCTTATCGCCTTTCCGCAAAACACTGTTTTGGCGAAAACTGATTAAAAAAGGGGGGGGTGTTAAAAAGAAATGCAAGGATCAGTTTACAATGGTAAAATACACATGAAAACAAGTGTGGCCACTTTTGCCCAGGCCCCCTGCCTCCACTCAAAATGCATATATTAACGGGCCGGCCCTGCAGGAGAAAGGAAGTGACATCACTCACTGCCTGTTGATAAAAGGGAGGTAATTGAAGCATCTACCTCCAGAAAGGCCACTCAGGCACTCACTGGGCCTCTTTCGGCATGAACAACACAGACACTCCCCAAATCGGCTCCCCCAGGCAGCCCAAAAAAGCAGCCCACTGCTGCAATTTGGATACTGGCCTCTCTGCCATTGCCCGAGTGCCCCCTTTACCAATCCAAGGCAGACAAGAGCCATGCAATTGTATGTGTCTACAAATTAAGGAGTGATCTGGTGCTATTCTGCAATCCTCACCATTCAGAAAGACTTCTTTTCCCTCCCTCAGGCACCTATATGTAAATGATAATAACCAAGCTTCATGGAGATAAGCGCTGCCTAAAGATCCATATCTGCCTATAGCATAGAATTTCATGCAAACCTCAAACTTAAACAGGCTAAAAAGTAACGTTATGATACCATGGATAAGCCACACAGCTGAATCCGATCTCCAATGAGTGACCACTTCTAACCATTCTCATAGCACGCCCTGTGCTCTGATTTGACAGTGAGAGAGTGATCGCACCAAAGTTTGTACTGCTAATAATTCTCAGCATACGCTACGAATATGCTTTCACGTTACACGTCGCATCAAAGCTTCCGTGTGACATCATGTACGGCGCGCCGTACGCAAATACGCGAATGTTTTTAATTGTTTAAAAACATATATTTATGTATTTAATGAACATAGTAAAAGAAGACATTATCTAGGATAATTATGAAAAAAAATTTTTAAGTTCCAATAATCCTATAATACTTTTAAAAGCAATTACACAAATCACAGTGGAACGTCAAGCGTACTCGCATCGTAAGAGCACCGTAAGCACAAACCCTTCCTATTACAACTGATGAAACTTCTGTCCCATTTTAATAATTCTACTTTGACTTTCTAAGAAGAAGCATCTCTTCTGAGAATCGTGTCAAATAGAACGAAGTTTACCATAATAACAGCAATGGACTCATCTTCCAGCCATTCTTCAGAGGAATATTTCATTCCTGAAGAACCTCCAAAGAAGAGGAAAGAAGCTCTAATTTGGCAGTTTTTAACTTTTCCAGAAGGGCAAAAAAGATTAATGCTCACAAAGTAACTTGTAAAATTTTCCAAACTCTTTCAAGGGGTTATCCATCTCAAAAATACTCCTTTGGCACAGCAAATATGGGGCGACACGTGAAGAACTTTGCTCGAGCTGCAACACAGAGGTTGAAGGACAACCCACCTGCTACTGCACCAAGCACATCAACTGCTGCAGCAGCATTTTCAGCAAGCAGTCCACACCCACAAATTGATCCTGATTTTGCTAAAGTTAAAATTCTATGCATTTATTGCAATAAACTTTTGTGTTATGGGAAACAGTCTATTGACCTGATAAAATGCAGGAAGCAGGAGCATCACTGTCCTCGACATTAGTTTTTCTTTTTCATTCTTTGTCCCTGTTGGACACTTCCAAGCCCCCCATTCTAGAAAAAAATTGTCCCCGGGATTTGGCCCCCCAGGAGCTAATTAAGAATAAAACGGACTTCTAGTTTTTTTTTCCTTTTCCACCACGTACGAGTACCATACGCTTAACCCACGTTTTTTTTATTTAAAAAAAAAATAATAATTTGCGCCTAAAGATCCATGTGGGACCCCCTGAGCAGGCCTAGACGGTCAACATGTTTCTACTCTGCCCCCTTTCCTTATTTTTCAACTTTGTTTGACTGTTTTCTTGTGACTCTGTGCTACCGAGGCACCAGATGGCTGCCAACACTTTCTGGTTTGGAGTGTTGACAGACAGTTGACATTCAATCAGCATGCAGCTCGTGCTCGTAATTGTACAGATTTCGGTAGGTGTGCCGTACTTCGTCTCTAGATATCGCTATGATTTTACTTTTGATTTTCTCAGGAACTACTGAACGGATTTACACCATTTAACAAAAAGCACAATCTGCTAACCGAACTCTACCTCTCTGCCAAATGTGGTGTAATTCCGTTCAACCGTTCGGGCTGTAGCCCTGGCTAAAAGTCCCTATCGAAAATTGCATGGGGAAAACACGTTTTGGGAACCCACTTTTTTTCTCGGCCCCCACTTGACGAATCACCTCTAAACTTTCAGGGAAGGAGCGGAACGGAGCAGACGCTTTTTGTTAAATGGTGTAAATCCGTGCAGTAGTTCCTGAGAAAATCAAAAGTAAAATCATAGATATATCTATGGACGAAGTACCGTCCGAGGATTATACGCATACCCTTACGAGCACGAGCTACATGCTAATTGGCTGTCAACTGTCTGTCAACACTCCAAACCAGGAAGTATTGAACCGAGGCGCAAGAAAACAGGAAAGGAAATGCAAAAAACAAGTAAAGGAGGCAGGGTAGAAAGACCCTGACCCCCTGGGCCTGCTCAGGGGGTCTCACAAGGACCCCCAAGGCCATTTTTTTTTAAATCGCTGGATACGCGGAGGGTACGCGTATCCCGTGGAAAAAAAAACCCGATGCTTGCTTCATTTGTAAATCCCTGGGGCAATGTTGTTTATTATTATGGGAGGCCCAGAGGGGCCCCCCAGCCCCATGGACCGCCACCCCCGGGGCTCTAATGTTATGTATGCGGGGGGCTCATGCCCCCCGCAGCCCCGGGGAACACCACCCCCACAGGGCTTCTTTTCTTTTATAATAATTGGGGTCCCAGAGGGGCCCCCCAGCACCGGGAACCGCCACCCCCGGGGCTTTAATATTATGTATGCTGGGGACTCATGGCCCCCCCGCAGCCCCGGGGACCGCCACCCCCCAGGGCTTCTTTTTAAAAAAAAAATAAAACAAACGTGTGCGGGGGTGCTCAAGCCCCCCCACATGCCCCAGGGACCGCCACCTCCCCGGGGCACTAATTTTTTTAATTGGGGTTCCTTGAGGGACCCCCTAGCCACAGGGACCACCACCCCCAGGGGGTTTTAAATGTTGGGAGGGGGGCCGCGCGGCCCCCATCCTGGAGACTTGTGGTGGCCCGGGGGACCACCACCCCCCAGGGCTGGCTCCTGCAGTGTCCCGGGGTGCCTACCCCCGCACACTGTAGTTTGCTATGGTAGGGCGGGAGCCTCGCGGCTCCCACCCTACCATAGCAAACTGCCTTGTCTTTTGGAAACCTGCTCTCTCTTCCAAAAACCACAGCTGATTGCTTTGCTACATGGGGAGCAGCATGTTAGCTGCTCCCCAAGTAGAAAAGCAATGCCGCTCCCACAGGAGGGGTGGAGCAAGCAGGGAATGTGGGCGGCTTGGGGACCCCCCCATAGTCCCCAATGGAGAGGGCCAGGCCCCATGGGCTGGGGTCCCCGGGGCCAGAAGTGGCCCAGGAGGGGGGCCACATGCCCCCCTAAATAAATAGAAAAAAAATTAAAAAAAAGAAGGAGGCAGGCAGGCCCCGGGGGATGGGGTCCCCGGGGCCTTAAGTGGACTGAGGAGGGAGGCTGTGAGAAGGGGGGCCATCTTTAAAAATATTTAAAAAATGTGGCAATACCCTGGGGGATGGAGTCCCCGGGGCCTAGAATTAGCAACAGAAGGGGGGCCACGCGGCCCCCTTCCCGTTAAATTTAAAAAAGAAAATATTTGGGGGTCAGGCCCTGGGGGATGGGGTCCCTAGGGCCAAAAAAAAGAAAAAGAAGGGGGGCTACACAGCCCCCTTGTTACATTTTGTTTTTACAAAAAAACGGGATTAGGGAGGAGGCCACGCCCCCTCCCTGCACCACTCTGCAAACGCGCCCCCTGGCGTGTTTGCAGAGGGGGAAGTAACTCCCCTTGAATACTGGGGGTGCCTGGGGGCCAAGTAGCCCACCAGGAACCTCCAGTATGCGCCAGGGGGCTGTGTTGCAGAGAGGTGTAATGAAGCCATGCCCCTTTTTACACCTCTCTGCAACGCAGCCCCCTGGCGCATCGTGGAGGTTCCTGGTGGGCTAGTTGGCCTCCAGGGACCCCCAGTAATCAAGGGGACTTAATACGCCAACTTAGAACGCGCCGCGGGACGCGTTTGCACAGTGGTGAAGGTAGGGGGCGGGGCTTGAGGTGATGTGTGTGCAAACACACCCTGTGCCGTGTTTTAAGTTGGGGAATTCATTCCTCTTTAATCCAGAGGTCTCCTAGGGGCCAACTAGCCCCTAGGTACCTCCAGTAAGCGCCACGGAGCTGCATTGATGTTTGATGTTTTAAATGCCAATTTCTAACTATACCGTAGTAGTCGCATTTGCAGAGTGGTGCAGAAAGGGGGCTGGCCCTCCAACCAGCACTCAGGAATTCAGCTGCATAGGACTGACAGGAGGTATCAGGAGATACCAGGAGGGCTTCTTGGCCACCAAAGTCCTTCAGGAGTAAAGTGGATTTCAATCCCCAAACAGTAGGTTGCCAGGAGGCGTGTTTGCAGAGTGGTGGAGAAAGGGGGTGTGGCCTCCAAAGACTTCTTAGCAATCCCACTGTGTTGGACTTACCGGAGGTAACAGTAAGGTTAGTTGGCCCCCAAGGACGTCCTTGGGGGCCAACTACCCCTCTGATTACCTCCTGAAAGTCCCACATACATCCCTTTGTCCACCACTCTGCAAATGTGCCTCCTGCTGGGTTCTTGGTTAGGGGATGAAGTCCCTTTTGATGCTGAAGGTCCTTAGGGGCCAACTAGCCTACCTGTTACCTCCAGTAAGCCCCACACAGTGGGATGCTGAGAGATGGTCGCAGCCACGCCCCTTTATACAACACTCTGCAACGTTTTTATTGCTCACGATGTGAATGACAAAATGACCACCAGCATGGCCCCCTATGTAGCATTGTGGGGATGGCATGACTATCACAAAGTCATCTCGAAGATTGGTGGGAATATAAAAAAATAAATCACAGAATCATTAATACACATTGTAAGTAAGTAAGTAAGTATTGAACTTATACAGCGCAAACTAAGCCTAATGCAGCTAAAAGAAGGCAGCAGAGTAGACAACACGCTCATACTCAATTATGTGAGAAAAGCCAGGTTTTTAAACTCCTGCGAAAGATGGAGTGAGAGGGTTGACCAGAGAGCTTTTCTGGGAGGGAGTTCCAAAGCCTTGCCACAGCGAGAAGGCTCTACCTCCCCACCTGAATTTTCTAAACTTAGGGAGCACTAACAGATTCTTATTGGAGGAGAGGGGAGGCCTATAGGAACATATCGCTGAAACATCGACTTCATGCCATCAGGACCTAAGCCACAATAGGCCTTATGAGTCAAACAGAGGGACTTGAAAAGGATCCTTTGATCAAGAGGCAACCGATGCAGTGACGTTATTGCGGCAGTGTCTGGATGAAATTTTGGAAGATTCATCACCAGCCTAGCTACAGCCCTCTGCACCAAATACAGACGTTGCAGAAGACCCTTGTTAATGCCTAAATATAGGGCATTACAATAGTTCAATCTGGACGTTACCAATGCTACCACAGCCTGCTTGCGTGCTTCAAAGGAGAGAAAGTGAAACCATTTCCGAAGGACCCTAATAATGCCAAATCAGGTAGAGATGGTCCTACTAACCTGACGCTCCATGGAAAGAGAATTGTCAACAATGACACCTAGGTTTTTTCCATGAGAAACAGGGCAGGCACCCAGGTTAACAGGCCACCAGTCCGTAGACCAGATGTCCTGATTACTACCGAAGACATTGTTATAGAGATATTGAGATTCTGATAAATGTTTTTATACTTATTTACATAGTGAGTTATCTACTGTGATAGTTAGAACTAATTACATCATTTTAATTTTTTAATGTGGTGTGGCTATTGAATTTCTGCATTTGCTTTCTGCTTTCACGTCATAACAGCGGGAATCGTGATGACCAATGGCATTGCAATCTCCGGCCTCACGGCGAAAACGGAAAATAGGTTTTAGAGATGGTTGTTCTAGAATTACACTAGAAAAATATGAGTTTGAGTGTACAGTAATAAATCCCTAGGGGCCATTAACAATGAGGCCCGTAAAGCCTCAGACCTGTGGTTGGAAGCCTTATGGGCCTCATCATCGGTTGCAGTTCTGACCGGCTGATTAGGATACATCTGGTCGGAATTGAAACTGGCTGGTCATTTCAGCTGGCTTCTGATGGGCTCCTGGAGCTCATCTGCCAATTGGACAATGGTCCGTAATCCGTTTCCGCCTTCTAGATTACGATACACGGTTTACGGCAGGGTTTCCATGCCACCCTTTCTGACATGGAAACCCTTTCAGAAAGGGTGTTGTGGTGCCCCTAGCAGGGCCCCCTTCAGTTGTCGGCCTCGGGTTGGGGGCCAAGTGGGCACCTATCTTGTTGATCCTGGCACCTTGTGGCAGGCACCTTGAGGTTCCTGCCATGGGGTGCAGGAATAAACACAGACTCCCATTCCTCTATGGGAGCTTGTGTTACGGCCGGTTTACGGCCATACACGAGCTCCCATAGAGGAATGGGAGAATGCAACCACACAATGAGCGGCCGCATCAAGATTAGGCCATCGGGACTGCTGACTGGAGGTCGGTCGTTCCCGTTTCTGCTACAGTGGTAGACAGACGCAAGTCCACCTGACATTGAAAGAAGACCCTAGTGTGTAAAATACTGTAATATGTGTGGATATATGTGCTTTAGACTTTATAGAAAAGCCATGATTGTCTCAGTTAACAACGTCATTGCGATGTCCCGAATAACTGCGAAAACAGAAAATAGGTCTGAAAGATGCATTTTAAAGAAACTTAGTAGAAAAATATGAGTTTAAACATGCTTTGAAAGAAGTATGTATATAGTGATATGTGGAGTGCAATGTTCAGAATGGAGATTTTTACATATTTTTTTTTTTGTGTGGGTGGTCATTGAATGTCTGCTTTTGTTTTCTGTTTTCGCAAGATATCTGAAGATTGCCAAAAACTTTTTTTTAAAAACCTTTACAAAAAAACTTCACAGTATTTCGGGTACTAGGGTAGCTCTAAAAAAACAAAAGCAAAAAACAAACACTACTATACAAGGGTCAAAGGGAAAATATTTATAGACCTACCAAATCTAAATCCCCAAATACCTAACAGTAACTATACCCTCAAGAAATGGTGGTCTCTCAAAGTCCAAAAGTATCAGTTGTCTACTACTGTACTTGCCGTCTGTTTCTAAATCAGAGCAGTGAAAAGGTTATGGAAAGCAAAAGAAGAGAAGCAACTATTCTCAATCTACGTGTGAAAAAAGAAGGGATAGGTCATACTCATTCTAGGATGTCTTGGTATCCCATCATTGCACACAGAAGAGTGCCCAGTGTCATCATCTGGGTTGTACCAAACAACTATTTTGAGCTCTCTCATCAATAATCGAGAGAAACTTCAGCCATAGTTGTATCCTCTTATGATGAATCACAAGGGAAAGAAACAAAGATGGGAAAAAGATTTTTTCAAACTTAGAGTTAGAAAGCAGTGCATATAGTGAAAAAGTGTGTTCTAAAGTCAGATATAATCCAATGGACTTATGTTCAATCTTGTGTTTCAACGGAGTATTCTAAATTAAAACCAAAAGTGCAGGTGAAGGACAGTTATAACATATTCACTGTCCATGTGGTCAACATGTTTCAGCCCCTAAGAACAATGTTCCCGGGATTTCGTCAGGACCTAGAAGAATGTAATGTCACTGCAATATAATAAAGGATATATACATACATTGTATCCTGTTATGAACTCTTGGAACATGTATTGGAATTAATCTAAAGACATTTTTTTTATATAAAATTAAGTGGCGGCAATAAACTGTAGTTCCAGCCAAAAAGTCACTTTATTAAAGAAATAAAAATTGCTTACCAATACTTGTTAAGGGTAGCTCTGACAAGAGCCGTAGCATTGGTTGTGTGTATTTGGCTGCTACACATAAGAGCGGACACAGAGTTTCAGATTACTTAGAAACACTCTGTTGCCTTCATCTGTAAAGTACACTCCATCATTTCTGTAAATTCCATGCATGTCAAAATGCAGATTGTTGTTATTGATACAGCCCATACAATGGTATGTGAGGAATGCAGAAACAGTTTTATTCACATGTTTCCTAGCTTTGTCAATCTGTGGACAGAATTGATTTGACCACTTCCGTTTCTGTCTTTGGCATACATTAAAGCACACCAAGACAGTGTGAGGGAAAAGTGACATGAGTTTTGTAAATGTTTCTTTCATTAATTTCCAGCTCTAACCTAGTCAATGTGCCAAGGTTATTGCCACCAGAGTGCACACTCATGAGGTGAGCAACTTGAGAATCCACAATGAATTTAACCAAAGCCAACAACTGATGACATTTTAACGCTATCTGGCCAAACCATGTATTTGGCACATCTGACAAACCCAAGTCCCTGTAAATACCTCTCTTTTTTGCAATCTCTTTAGCCCACTTGCTATAGATAGCTGAGGCCCACAATCCATACTCCAAGCATTTTGAAGTGAAGGAGCAATAGTAGTCAGGAGACTGTATAAGGCAGTTTTTCAAAGGAAAAGCAGTTACAATTGGAGGTGTTTCTTTGTCTTTTTAAACTTTATTTCATTGGATGTTGTCAGCATGAAAGTGAATATTATTATGTAGTGTGTTGGATGCCTTAGGAAGGACTCTTTTATTGTCTGTTGTCTAAAAAAAGAAATGTAATACTTACATGGATATGCTATTGAATCCGTGGAGTAAACAACACCTGTTGTATCTCATTGTGGAATGTGCTGTGAACTTGTGGCCTACTGATTCTACTGGGTTGTTAGGTACACTTAGCTAGGAGTGCACTGAGGGAAGGGTTTTAAAGAGACAGAACATTTTTAAAAATGTTCAGGAATGATGACACAATTTATGTAATGGGAAGCTTTAATTTCCAATGCAGTACTATGTAATAAACTGTTATGTTGTATTTAAATAAAAGAAAATGAAGCTAGATATAGGTTTGAATTTGTGTTTGTTTTTGCAATATCTCCACGATGATCCTGAATTCATTGCGAAAATGCGCAGACAGGAACCTCGTTTTGAAAGAGAGGGAAAGGGTTAATAGATGCTAACGATTCAGAAGTGGAGCTAGAGTAGTCTAAAATATAAAATACATGATTCCATTTGCTGTCTTTCTCATGATGATAGAGTGGAAAGTTGAAGAGATTGCCATTTTATAGTTGCTTTCTATGAGATTGCTGTTCCTTTCTTGTGGTTACTTTTTATAAAATTTAACATTGTCAACGCTATCCAGAAAGAGCTAAAAGAATAATATAATCTATGAGCTCAATTCACTGGCATGTATATACATTTTCAATTTTTACAAAAAATTTACATTAGAAATGAAGATGTATATGTGAGTTTGATTAAAAGGTGTATCACAGTGATGTGAAAAAAATATATCAGATGAATTGCATCTGGCAGAGGGTATGTGTTTAAGATGTTACTATCGTTGAAAATTACCATGAGCAATGCCTTTAACAGTGAAATTTTTTTAAATATCCAAACATTTTGTGCAGAATAGATACATCTTTATTATTTGCATTCTGGAAGTTGTGGTAGCTTTAGTCCCATTATTGAACAGGAGCACTGTAATCATGAATAAAACATACGAAAATGTCCTGTCCCTGTATGTATCTCACTATGTTGAAATATTTGTTAGGAATGTATTAGGAAGTGTTTGTCAATGCGGTTTTTAATTTATATGATCGGTTTGCTTATGTGTAGATAGTGAGATATGTTTTTCTGGTTGCAGATAGTTATATGTATGATGAGACTGAAGGTGTATATGTTTTATGAAATCACATATATGTTTAAATGCTGATCTTTGTTCTTCAAGGCTGTTGAAAAGTTCTTGTATATAGTGAGGGAGGTGCATTTCTTTCAACACACACTGTTTAAAATTGGGGAGGGGTAATAGTGCAGAATGTCTTTTGAGAGTTTATGTGCGAGCTTCACTTGGCATGTAACTTTTCTTTCAGAAATTCTGAATATATGGTTTAAAGACACAAGAAATATTTGTGAAATGATGTAGGTATGCCATTAGGAAAAGGTTTTGTGCATTCAAAAGGTGAGAATTGTTTTCAGTTTTAGAAACATATTGTTGCATGTGGACACTGAGTAACAGAGCAATGTATACATTTAGAGAGCCATGTATGCAAATATATATCAAGTGTGAAATTTTGATTTATTCAATCACCCAGGTACTACACATCACATGCACTCTTCCAATCACACAGGTACTAATTATGTACTCACTAAACTATACAGGCAACTCCCATGCGTTCATCCAATCACCTAGATAGTAGCAATACAGTTATGTGAATACACAGGTACTAACTATGCAGAAATGGAACCATTGATGTAGTTCCTTGATTCTCTGGGAATCATGCAGGCACATACTGACACGCATATTCTGGGGGGCATATTCATATGCAGGCACACGCATATTCTGAGGGAATTATGTAGGTACTATCCATACATCCAGTCATCCAGCAAGTATTGTTGTACACCACCAGAAACACATGTATTTACATGTTTTAGTGAGGAATATGTACTCTTTTACAACTATCTGGTGAATTATATATGTAACCTGTCACACTCTGTTTACATGTACTCAGAAGAATTACTGAGCTATATGCTGTGATACACATTAATGTGCAGGCGTTTATATGGAGGTGTACCCAAATCTGACACATCTAAGTAGGAAAGTATTGAAACACTAAATGGACCGTTGACACAGTTATAGAGAGGCACAGAAATAGGGCGTATGTTGTGTTTTTGGATTTACAGTATTGAGACACTGTATGCACCTTTACACTTTGGTTGATGTTTATTTCAAAATTGAGTACATAAGGTATAAAGTGGTCTTTTAGCGTGTATAAGTGAAAATTGAGATATGGTGCAGCTGTGTTGTAGGAGAGGATGCTATAATATTAAAAGGTAAGTAATCAATTAAGTTTTGTGTTTTGGATTGGACTTGGTACATTGAAATACGTGCTTGTAGTTATTTGGGAAGGTTGGTTTGTACATTTAAAATTGCAACATAACATAAAAACGATTTTTGTATTATCTGTAAGACAGTAGTAAAGTAGCTGGTACATATGCTAGAAAAAAGTTTTTAATATAGTTTTTTTTATATCTGCATAGTTAGAGACAGATTGCATGCAAAAGCTTGGAGGGAAAGGAACAGAAGTAAGTGCAGTATCTATGCAGAATTGAGACTCAAAAGGAGCAAAATGAAGTGAACAGAAATGTAGCTATTGGTAAGAGAGCAAACTCATTTCTTAAAAATATATGTGGACATTTCCAAGGATTATGAAATGATGAAAATAAAATTGAAACTATGAGAAAGAATAACATTGAACACAATCTATATTGAAAGCACAGGAAAGAATGTGACAGTGATGTATGCACCTTAACCAGGATACAGAAGTAGTTTAAGGAAATCAGAGCTAGGATGTTTTGTAGCAGGGTAGTTATAAATCTAACGGAGAAATATTAAGAAGTATAGAAGAAGGATACATGCAGTGAAATAGAAAGAACACATTGAGAGAGTTGTTGATAAGGCCTTTGCTTTGAAAGTGAAATATTTTGTTTTGATTTTGAATGGAATAAAGTCTCTTGACAAAATGGTGTTGTACTTGAAAAGACAAAACCAGAGAAAAAGATTACTGAATAGAAGTAACTTTTGTACAGCAAAGGGCTCTAATGTATTTCTCTCCAGCACTCACTACAACGCCACAATCCATGCAGTATGATGCCATCTAGGAACACCGTGGAGCCAAATCTGGAAGATGAGCTAGGACTACTGAAGGGAATTTCTGCCCAAGTGTTGTTGCAGCTGGTATTGAAGTTCAGGGTCATTCAGCCTTGCATTGCCTTCTTGCTGCTTTCACACTAGTGTTTTTTTCAGTTTTTAGATGGTAACGCATGGACACAGTCCAACAAAAATATTTTTTATCTGTACCCCTTGACAATGTCTTGTGACATATAGTGAATTGCACAAATCAGCTCAGTATGAACACCTCTTAAAGAATGTTCACAAGAGATACATGAGCATGTTCTTCCTATCCTATTGTTTTAGTTGAAAAACGTATCACCCAATGATATTCTTTTATTTCTCAGTGACACGATTTTCTGGTTTGTTTTTTGGTGTATTTTTTGTGGTTTTGTACTTGGCCATTCTTGAAAACTCTTGTGCCATATCTGTTGCAGTAGTCTTCAGCTCTCATAGGGCTTTCTGGGAGGGATTGTTGCTGGTGCCACTGATGTAGGTGGCCCTCCAGCTTCGCTCTACTTGATTGCCAGTTAGGGATGTCTCCTATGTTAGGTTTTAAGATTACAGACCATGGACATCATCCTCATCCCACATGAATACTTTTTATTCTTTTGTCTAGAGTAAATCTTTTCACATTGTACTAGTTTTGGAGCAGTTTTTAATTCCTGTTGATTTTGGGTAAGAATGGGTAGTTTTATGGCTGTTTTGTAGTTATGTGCTATTCGTGAGTTCAGATGTTGAAAGTTATTTTTTGAAAGAAGGCAAATACCTTTTTGATGTAGTTATTTCAACAAATATATACAAAGAAAAAAGTTAAGATAGTATCTTACTAATAGCTACACTAACACGTTATGTAAATATGTCTATATTGGTGTTTTACACTTTGTCAAAAACACCCAGTATTCACAGTGTGTCCTTGGCAATGGCACTCATAGAATCACAAAGGCAGTACCTGTGCAATCATCAAGTACGTCCTTTCTCCACCACTCTGTAAACGCGCCTCCTGGCACAGTAGTTGTTGGGGGATGAAGTTCCCTTGGCTATTGAGGGTCGTTAGGGGCCAACTATCCCTCCTGTTAACTCCAGGAAGTCCCACACAGTCAGTTTGCCAAGAGGTCTTTGGAGGCCATGCCCCATTTCTGCATCACTCTACAAATGCGTCTCCTGGCAGACATCTGGTTGAGGAATGACGTTCTCTTGAATGCTAAGGGGCCTTAGGGACCAAGAAGGCCCCCTGGTACGTTTTGTTAGTGCTACATAGCAAGATTCCTGAAAGCCTGGTAAGAGGCCCCCCTTTCCCCCACAACTCTGAAAACACCATTGCTACTTAAGAAAACATAGACAGTAACCGTAAAAAACAAAGGTTACGGGGACGTTATAGTTAGGCTCAGATTTCACACGCACAAAACCAGTGACAATTAGCAGTTATAGTTAGCTGAGCTAACTATAACTTGTGCCACCGCAATGCACTGCTTGTGACCTCACATATTACATCACTCATGAAATGGTCAGTGACATCACTTTTGACATCACTGATGGCATCATCTAGTGATTGTGAGTGCTCTTAAAATGTTTACGAGTGTTAAATATATATACCAAGGTGTATTGACATATCAGTGGGTGCCTGTATGGATGATTCAGTGGGAGTGTGACTGACTGTATAAGTGAGTGATTAGGTGTCTGGGTGAATGTATGGGTGAGTGAATTGTTTTGTGAATGTCTGTATCTGTCTGTCAGTAGGTGTCTGAGTGGATATGTGAGTTTCTGGATGGGTGAGTGATTGGTTGTCTGAGTACGTCTATGGGTGTTTCAATGTTTGTATGGGTGGGTGAGGGGGGTGTCATGGTCAGTATGGATGAGTGCATGGGTGAGTCAGTGACTCTATGCATTAGTGACTGTATGTGTAAGGGGCTGCATGGGTGAGTGAGTATGTGTATGGTTGTGTTGGTGAGTGAATGGATGTTTCAGTGCTATATGGGTGAGTAACTCCATATGTGAAAGGAAGTATAGGTGAGTATTGGAGTATATAGCTGTCTGTTTGTGTGACTGAGTAATTGTGAGAGAGGCCATATGGGTGAGTCTGTGCTTGTGTCAGTGACTGTATAGGTGATTTAGCATGTGTTAGTACCTACATGAATAAATGAGTGGGTGTGTTTGCAACTTTATAGGTGAGTAAATGGCTGTGTGATTGACTCTCTAGATGAGTGAATAGGTGTGTGAGTGGATCTATGAGTGACTGACAGTATGTGAGTGGCTCTAAGGGTATATGAGTAGCTATATCAGTGGCTGTATTATTGAGTGAATTGGTGTATGAGTGGCTATATGGGTAACTGTGTAGATGTGTTTGTAGCCCTATGAATCAGTGAGTGGTGTGTAAGTACTTGTATGGGTGTGTCAAAGGTTTTGAAAATGCTAGTGTAGAAGTTGGAATGGTTGTATAAAAGGTTATGTTGGGGTGAGTGGGTGCATCAGAGTTTCTGCGGAAGATGTCATCACCGATGTGGTCAATGATTTCACTAATTATGTCATGAGTGATGTAATATGTGAGGTCATAAGCAGTGCATTGCGGGGGCGTGAGTTATAGCTAACTATAACTAAAAATACTAGGTATAACTTTACCAAACAGCTGAAACCATTCCAGGTAGGAATTATCCCTGGACCTAAGGTAGGGTACTCCGAATATGTCAATTTACTTGTGACCTTAATTTCTGCAAACTCGGTAGTGCCATATTTTTGACAGGTCATCTTTTTTTCTGATACTTAGAAACTTCCAAAGATTGCTCATAGGTATCATATATCATCCTTACATTCATAGGAAACCCCTCTCTTGTAAACACACACTTCAGCTAGCATGCTTACATTTATCCTAACAACGTGAGGGTGCACTGTATTCCTATTATTGGAAAGCATCATTGGATAAATGCATGCTCACCAACACACTTACCCACTAAGGTGGTTTCCAAATTAGGGAACCATAAAAATGTGACAGGGATAATCAAATAAATAGTAATGATAAGTTGCAGCAGTAGGGGCTGTTTTCTTCTTTCTTCCCTCACATATACTGCTCCATTATCTATATTTATTATATAAAAATCATGTATTTATGAAACTGGCAATAGCAATTACCACATGGATTTCCCCACTAAAACACTGTATAAATCATAGGCCCACACATGTCACTACAGTGACCGTGAAAATAATTTTAATATGATTTCGGAATTTGCCCATATATATACGAACAAGCACTTTTTTTATATTTCCTTAGCCCTAAGAAAGTCGCAGGGTAATCCCATGTAACAACGATGAAACGTGTTAGCAAAGAAAATGACCACGCGATGCACAGGATGAACTTCACGCTCAGAAGAAACTGATTAAATCCTTGTGAAAAACATGAGACAATCCGTATTATGACTCATACATGCAACAATATGTACTAATATTTTAAACGTTTGCAGAGGATTGGCATTTACATTGATTGAGAAGGGTTTCATTTCCCTCAACCAGTAACACACATTCTTAAAAGACCTCTTTTAAATTCTCCATAATTGGCTATTTGTTTTATTTTTTCCAAATTTGTTTCCTGCCTCACATTTGCACACCTCTTACTCTTACCTACATAGATGGACCTAGATTTCAAGCTACAGTATGGGAGAGCCAAAGAAATGGTGCAGCGAGAGGGGGCTGAAAACTCTCCTATCCTTTATTGAGGTCCAGAGGCTTCAAGCTACAGCTCTGAAGCAGGATGATGAGATGGAGGATGAAATGGATGAGGAAGATGATGAAACAGAGGCAAAGTGTAAAGTATGCATGCAGCACAGAAACAGTAATAAAGTGAAAACACAACACAAGAAAAATGCCTAACCAGTTTAAAATATTATAACACAAAATCCAATCAATGGAACCAGAGATATTGATTTTTAAAGTTTTTAAAGAAAATAGTGCCTAAAAGCACAAACCGCTGCTCGCTGTCATCTGGTCATACAAGACCGGGGGAAGGTCACAAATTTGGGCCTGCTGAAAAAGTTACCTTCTGAAAGACCAGTCTGAAGAGTCCAGCTTGCAGTAGAGGAGGCCTTAAGGACTAGGGAGAGCATCTTGGATTGTCATTGGTGTATCGCAAAGAGCAGGCCAGGCGTTGTGGATGATCATTTGCATTGGCAGGCTCTTTAGGCTGTTAGTAGTGTTTGCATCAGCGGTCATCACTGGTGGTTGCTGTAGAGAGAAGAGCAGATTTCATAGGAGCTTTGCGTTGGTGATCTTCGCAGGTAGCAAAATATCTGTGTGAAGGATCCTCTTCAGGCTTGTGAGCAACCCAAACTTCAGGATTTAACCATTACTTCTTGGGAGGTGCTCTGGCTGATTTCAGCCAAGGGTCGGGACCTGGGGGGCACCTCTTGGGGATCAGGAACTCACTGCAGTGGAGGCCAACATGGTTCATGCATGTCTAATGGTTGCAGATCAGTTGAGCAGTTGCAGAGAGACCTCTGGAGCTTATGTCCTTGTTGATGAAACAAGAGGTCAGCCAACTGACCCTAGGAGTCACCTCCAAACAGCATCTCTGCGGTTGCAGAATGAATGACCTTCAGTCGGCACTCTGAAAACTGCAATTACGACCCAACTGCAGATGGTGCGTTCGCAATCTCCCATTTCTCTGGGAACTTGTGCAGTGGTAGGAAAGCGGCTGCAGCACAAGTTCCTACAGAGAAATGGGAGTTACAGTGAATCTCTGAACTGTGTGGCAGGCATCCTATGCTCTGAACTGAACCTTATGGTGCCTACCACAGAGTGCAGAGATTTTACAGGGGGCACCATAGTTTCCCCCAGGCCCACAACCAAAGGGCTAGGGGGAAGGGGGCCCTTCTAGGGGCCCCCAAACTCCCTTTCTGACAGGTTTTCCATGTCTGAAAGCCCAACATGGAAAGCCTGTCGGAAATAATCCTGAAGGCGGAAATGCCATCTGTTAGGGATTATGTGAGGCTTCAGACTGGCCAACAGGCTGCTTGTGCCGTCGGAAGCCAGTCATATTAAGCGGCTGGCTTAAACTCGGACCCCTGTCCTTGTAATGAAGCGGTCAGAGTTTAAACCTTGGATGTAGGTCGGAAAGCCTGCAACCTGCAGTACGAGGCTTTCTGACTGACATCCAAATAAGGCCCATGCAGGCAGATGCATTAAAGAAAATACCGGGAGCAAACGGGCAGATTCTCAGAATCTGGCCGTTTGCTCCCGGTATTTTTGCATTTGGGATTGCATCCCAAATGCAGAAATCACAATTTAAGGAATCTCTAAATAGCGATTCTTTAAATTGCTCTTGCATTTAAGGAATCCTAAAATGAGATTCCTTAAATGCAATGCATAAAACCCTAAAAAATAGCGAATTCGCTAATAGGGGGAGCAAATTACCATGAAGTTGAACTTGGTGGTAATTTGCTAAAACTTTGAAAAATGCACTTTTGTGCATTTTTCAAAGTTACATGTTGCGCACACACATGCCCTTAGGGCATGTGTGTGTGTAACATTTGTGCACAGGTCCATTTCAGGGGTGTAACAGGGTGTCCTTTGGACACCCTGGCACCCTTGAAATAGCGGAACATTAGCGATTAGGTAATAGCTAATCACTAATAAGGAATGGCTTTCCCATTCATTCCTATGGGCCTTTAGGCCCATAGGAATGAATCGGAAAGCCATTCCTTATTAGCGAATAGCTATTACCGAATCGCAAATAAGGAATCTGTAGGAATCGCTAATAACATTGCGATTCCTACATGCATCCCGTTTTGCGAGTCTTTAATAGCGATTCCTTAAAATTCGCTATTAAGGACTCGCAAAACATAACTTTGATGCATCTGCCAGATAGTGTAGAAAAGTGGATTAATAGTAGGTGGGGGTGTTCACCAAGAGCTAGTAATAATACCACATTAACTCATACGTCCATCAAGAGTCAGAAAATGAATCCTTTCTTAACCCCTGGTTGCTAGGCAAACGAGCAGTCAGGCTTAACTTAGGAGACAGGCATGTGTAAAGCATTTAATGACGCCAAAACAATAACTACGTAAAAGACACAACAAAATAAAAATCCAACACCAATTTATAAAAACTATGTGTATCTTTAAAATTAAACCAAAATGATAAAACTCCAATATATGGAACCTGAAATATTATTGTTTTAAGATTAAATCAAAAAAGTTGCATTCTTGCACAAAAAAAAGCTTAAATCGGCACTTGCGGCTATCTGGTTGCACTGGACCGGGAAACAGTCAAAGTTTTAGCCAGACCATGATGCAATGCAGGTCTGATAGGCTGAGTGACAGGTCTCAGTCAAAAGTTCAACTTCAGACTTAGGGCATGATTAAGGTATTGGCAGATGGGCTACTAAGGAACAAACATGACGAATATCAAATCCACCATACTACAATATCATGATATCCAATGGAACTTGTAATAACTTAGACATGATATCCATCATGTTTGTGATGGATTATCCGATCCGCCAAGATCATAATCAGTCCCTTAGTCTTTTGCTTGGCACTTTTCTCTCGTCAACGGATCCGAAGATCGATTTGATGATGGTGGCCTTCCGCAATGCGATGCCTCGGAGAGTCTCTAGAAGTCTTTGTCCTTGACAATGATGCTTCAGAAGCTGTGCAGCTTTCAGCAGGACAAACTAGTGTGGTCAGGCTGAATCGTGAGTCAATGACGGCAACCTGACTCTCGATTGAGCCGGTCTCATTTTGGAGCTTTTCTGCAAAACTTTGCAGAAAATGTCTTTCTTTGCAGATCTTGTCATTTCTTTGTTCCTTTGGGGGAAAATAAGTATCCACTAGCTCAGTCCAAGGGTTCAGAGGCTCTGAATTGCCTCTTGGGGGGTAGGACTTAATTATCCAAAATGCACCAGCACAGCCCAGGAAAACTCCTGTGGCAACTGGACAGCTGGAGTGCGCCGCTCTTTGGACTTGCAGGTGACTTATTCCAGATCTGTTGTAGCGGTTGCTTTTTATGGCATCCACTCATTTTCCTCTGAGTCAGGCAGAGCCTTTTCTTTGTGGAGCCTTGAGAGTGCAGCAGGTGCAGTCCTTTGAGTGTAAGCCTTCTTTGGTGCAGTCCAAGGGTCCAGAAGGTCAGTCCTCCTTCTTATTTTGTTTCAGACCTTGGGCCCGATTCACAGAACTAACTTGAGACAAAATCCTAAACTTACTACTTTTGGTATTCACAGAATGCACTTACTACTTCCTGCGAAGTGTAGTAAATCTTTGACCCACCATGCACTGTTTTCACCAAAATCAAAATAAAATCTCTTCTTAGTGTGTGTGTCTGTGCAACCCAGACTAAAGGTGTAGCTCCCAACACACTACCCTTCCCTACCAGCCCCTCTCCTAATCTAATTTGGGGACTCCCAACCGGCTGAGGATCAAAGAAATTGGGCTGGCCATGGTCCTGTGACATCTGTTCTCCTGCCTTTGAAGTCCAGCTTATCTTCCCATTCCCCTTCCCCTGCTTGGGTTCTCCAGGACGATACAAAAGGGGATGATGGACGGAGCGTTTGAGCAAATCAAATACTCACCCCCAGTCAACTGATCTGGGTTCAATCCATCACCATTCTTTAGTTCATTCAGCCACCCCAGTTCAGACATGGCCATATGCAAATCAGTTTGACCCTGTGCCTCATGGGAACAGTCCAGTCCGAACTGCCAAGCCATGTCTTCCCTGGACCGTAAACAAGCATCCTGGGACCGGTTTCAGATTCATAATCCTCATCAGCCAGGCTATCTTGAATCCAGTGGCCAAGGGAACAAGGGACTCACGTCTGAGCATACCCTGCCAACTTAGGGCGAACAAAGCGATACAAAAGGTGGATGATGGACGGAGCGTTTGAGCAAATCAAATAGTGTGTGTGTCTGTGCAACCCAGACTAAACGTGTAGCTCCCAACTCACTACCCTTCCCTACCAGCCCCTCCCCTAATCTAATTTGGGGAATCCCAGCCGGCTGAGGATCAAAGAAATTGGGCTGGCCATGGTCCTGTGACATCTGTTCTCCTGCCTTTGAAGTCCAGCTTATCTTCCCATTCCCCTTCCTCTGCTTGGGTTCTCCAGGAAGCAGATCTCCTCTCACCAAATGGATGTATTGTTTCAGCCCCAGGCCTCTTCACACCTCCTCAGGGAGAAGCGAGGCTCAGACTGTCAAAGGCTGGCCAGTAAGAAGAGAGTGCTATAGGGCTGCTTTGGGTAAATTTAGGATATTACCTTCTAAAACTAATTTCCTCTCATAGTTATATTAAATCTAACCTTGGGAAGTTGTTGGAGTCAATATGATCATTCATTTGATACTTTTAATGACATTGCTAGCTTGCTCCAAAGCATAGACAGACTTTATTACGTTTAATAAAGTCTTCCCCATGTTAGCCTATGGGGCTAGCAGCACTACAATAGGAAAAATGACTTTGGCTTTTTTTTCTTACCTGTTCATATAAACCTCTTTTATAATGTTCATGCTTTTTATAACTATGCTCCCTACCCTTGGGGCACCTAGGCCAGACCTTAGGGGTGATTTAATAATTAATACAATGGTAATTTTGGACTTTGAAAGTACTTTTAGTTCCAAAGTCGAATTTGGACATATTTTTATTTTGAAACCAGCCTACAAAGCAGGCCTGGCTTAAAAATGACATCACACACCACAGCAGTGCACACTTAAGTGTATTAAGTCCACTGAGGTTCTAAACCTACATACCCTACCATATACTAGGGACGTACAGGTAGGTTGTCTTGGCCAATTAAAATTATACCACTAACCATTTACCTATAGAGGACAGAGCAGTGGCCCTGGGCCTAGTTAGTAGAGCCCAGAGTACTTTGAAAGACAGTAACCATCAGCATCAGTCAAACAGGTCCAGTCCTCCTTATCAGACAGCAAGGCAGTCCTCCAGCAGCAGGACAGTCCTCTGGCAGAAGGGAAGTCCTCTATTGTAATGTCCACAGGTCCAGGAGTGTTCTGAACAATGCTCTTGAGGTCCAATCGTGTGCCAGTCTTTGTGTGAGTAGGGTACAACCCCTGTCTGACCCTCACATATGGATCTGGAAAGTTCTATCCTTCCCTTTTCAAGACACCAAGACATCTGGGGTTCCAAAAGGCTGGTGGTTGGTCCCTTTGTATGTTCTGAAGGCAAGCTCACAAAGTGCAAGTAGGGCAGGAGGGCCCACCCTAGCCCCACCTAGTCTCATTTGTGTCACTGTCTGGGAGCAGTACACAAACCCCCAAACCAGAGTCATTCACTTTCATGTGACTCAAGACACTGGCAGTGGGTACAAATGGTTAGGACAAGAAAATATGAACTTCTAAAAGTGAAACTTTCAGAATTGTTACTTAAAAAACGATTTTACCATTAAAGAGTATTTTAAATTACAAGTCATTTGAGTGTAAAAGCATATCCCTATCTGCTCCCAATCCAAAGTAATCTCTTAATAAATATAAAAAGGTAGCCCAGTGTTAGTCAATGGGATATATAGGCCTTAGAACAGTGAAAACAACTTTAAGAGGTTTTTCATGCCAGGACATGTAAAACTCAGGTGCACAAGTTCTATTTTTTAAAATACACCTTGCCCTGCCCTTTGAGCCTTTAAGATCTGCCTTAGGGGTGACTTATAAGGCTTAAATAGGAAGGTATAGGCTTGACAAAAGGTTTATTTTGCACAGTTAAAATGGCAGTTGAAGACTTTACTACAGGCTGCGTTTGCAGGCCTGAGACAAGTTTAAAAGTGATACTTTAGTGGGTGGCCCAATGAAAACTGCAGGCTCAATAGTAGCATGTAGTCTACAGGTTATGGGTACATGCAGTAACATATACTAGGGACCTATAAGTAAATTAAATGTGCCAATTAAGTATAACCCGATTTTACCACATATATTCTTTTTGTACAACACTAAATGTATTTTGTATCTCTAATGATTACATACTGTCTCTTTTACACAGAACAGTTTCAGTGTACAAAACCTCTATAACACCCTGGTTGGTGCAATTCATCCACTCACAAAATAGTGATGTGTACCACATTGCTCTAAAGTTGAATATTATTGAAGAGTTTCTTACTTAATAAAGAAGTTAAAAAACAACTGTACAAAACATCAGCTCTAGCTTGACATGTGTTATCTTTATTGTACCTGTAACAATTGAATAATACTGTGCCTAGGATCAGTAATCAAACCACATTTATTGAACAAGACCCTGACTGCATGTCCTTCCTACCCGGAGATTAAAAGTTTTGGGGGCAGATTTACAAGGAGAGTGACTCAGTGTGTGCTGCAGGCCATTTGGCTGCACCGCACAGAGTCACTTTCAAAGCACAGCAATGCAACATATTTACAACAATATGTCACATCTCTGTGCTTCCTCCTATGCTGGTGCACATACTGCTGCCATGCGCCGACTCGGGCACCCTTGCACCATAGTGCAAGGATGCCTGTGTCGCGGGAATATTTATTTAGGTGCTGGAAAGCTTCCTTTCCTGCACATAAACAACCAGAAATGGCGTTTTACAACTTCTACTCCATTAGCACACAAAGAACTTGCAAAACGGGATTGTTTTAACGATTGTTCATGTGCAGGAAGGCAACCCTTCCTTCACATAAACAATCACCAGAGGTGATATCCTCTTTCTATGTGTGCTGCAGAATGCAGCATGCCTAAAAAGAGGAAAACAACAAGGAGACATGAATAAATTTTCCACGTTGTGTCTCGCTACATCCCAGGCGTAGCATTCGGACACATTTCCAGATTTACGATTTCTCATACATTTGGAAATGTGTCAGGTTCCATGGGTGTTGCATGGGCACACCCAGAGCAACACCAATGGAACGCCCCTTTCATGCAAAATGTTGCATGCAAAGGTGTCAGGACTCAAATCCTGGGTTCGACCCTATGTGACCCTAATATGAGGCGAGCTGGACAAGGTGTCTCTGCCAGACGCTCCTGGACAAAGAAGGTACATATCTGCAGAAACAAGATGGCCGCTGAAGAGGCCACAACAGAAGACGAGTAGGCGTTCTAGTTCCTTTAGTCACAGCTGCAGTGAACACTAGGAGCAGCGCGAGCGCATTACGGAATGCTCACTTCACCACAGATTCAGCCCTGAGCAGTTTGTTTTGAAGAAGCGCCTTAGTTTAGTTCTGAGAGAAAATTCCTGTCACGGAAAGTTTAGGTAGAATTAATAGATTTTCGGAACGTGTGTTAAAGGCACTCGGCGCATTCAGTCTAGTGCGAGTTGCCGAGTATAAGATTAATTGTTTTTCCCCGTGAAGAGTTCCAGACGCCTCTGTCAAGTAAACAGAGGGAAAGAGAATTGCTTCAGCATTTCGGAAGACCAGAGCCAAGGCATACGAGATAGCGACTCAAATAGAAGCAACTTCGTGGGATGCTGAGAGAATTTCACAAGCGAGCAATCAGCTGAGAAGCTTAACCTAAGTGGAAACAGAAAACGTACCAATTAACAGTTACAGAGCTGTCAAGTTGTGTAAAGAGACAGTTACAGAGTTTATAAAGCAAATAACTTACCAGATCTGAAAAGTTCCCTGAATACTCACAAATTTGAAAGACACAGAAAGCAGATAAAGTAATAGCCTGGACAAAATGTTTCACCAGGTGAAGGAAGATAATGAAATGTAAAAACTGTGATTACTAACCAGAAGCTGAGAAAAGAAGTTATTCAGTCAATCGGCAATGACATAATTAACTAGGTAAATAAGGTGAAAAAGCACAACCAGTTTACAAGAATAACAGAACCCCAATTTAGAAGAACCCCACTAATTAGTGAAGTAAGTGCACTTATCCTTTAAAAAGATAATAAGCATAGTCAAAGGTTAAGTTTAGAAAAATAACTAAAATGATTATTTTTATCTTGTATACTTAGTGACAACTAATTAGAGGAGAATAGAATCAACCTTATAACAGAGGAGGAACAAAAGTCCTGAAGCATAAGGGTGGGTACAATACAGAGGCGTAGAACAGATATAGTTTAATAGAGGCCAGAATTGTGATAATGTGTATTTGTTTTTAGGTTTCTTTGCGCAGACCGCGACAGAAGGGAGCAGAACTAAGGACCCCTAAAGGATCTTCTCTTCTCTTCTCTTTTGTTATTTTATCCAATTCCCCCTTCCCCCGAGGTAATGTAAGCAGGTTCTGATAAAAGACCTGCTGGCATTGCAGAGAGGGATTTGGGTACAAGCATCTCTGTTCCCGTGCAAGAACCGGTAAGCCAAGGTGAAATTAGAGTTCTGATAGAGTGAAGTGCCCAAGTTGCCTTCAGCACCTGAATAGAGATGGCGGAAGGAATTGACCTGCAATCCTTAGGAACAGTCTTAGACGCCATACAGAAGGAATTGATGGCAGTCAGAGAAGATAATCGAAATGTTAGACAGGAAGTAGTTAATTCCAGAAAAGAGACCTCAGAATTAGCGCAAAGGTTACGACAGTCCAGTACCTTAGAGAGGGAAGCGATGAATCCAGTATTAGAAGCCTCAAATAGATCCACCACACAAGCAATTCATTTGTTATCCCCAGTTATACCGCTAGCCGCCCCTGAAAGATTTAGTGGAGACCCACAGAAAGCACAAGTTTTTCTTTCACAATGTTCATTACATTTTATGTGCCGCACTTCGATATTTCCCGACGCACAGTCCAAGGTAGCTTTCATACTGTCTTATTTATGTGGAGATGCTGCGTCATGGTCCATGCCTCTAGTCACCCGAGATGATCCTTTGTTAAGAAATTTTGAGGAATTCAAACAAGAATTTCTTCGAATATTCGATCGGCGGAGAATATCCCAAGTGGTGGATAATGAGTTACTGGATTTGCGGCAAGGCAATCGAGATCTGATAGCATACCTGGCCCAATTCAACAAACTGGTGGTATCCAGGAAGCAAGAGAGCTGCAGTTTTTTATAGGGGCCTTAGAGACGAATTAAAGGATACATTGGCCCAAATTCCCAATCGGCCAACCGAGATTTCAGCATTGATTGATTTAGTCTTGGAAATCGATTTCCGCCAAGGAGAAAGAAGAGGTGAAAAGAAAAAAGATTTTAGAACAATCGCTCCAAGGTATGATAGAGCTCGATCAGACAGCAACAGGAATTCAGAGGGTCAACAAGGAACTGATGCCATGCAAATTGGAACGATAAGAGGACCATTATCTAAAGAGGAAAAAGAAAAAAGAAGAGCAAGTAATTTGTGTATGTACTGTGGATCTGGAGGGCATTTTGTTAGGAATTGTCCAAAGAATCCTAAAACAGCCTTTAAGCCGAAGGAAAACTAATGGCACCACCTGTGGGAGGAGTTGAACAGGTGAGTGCGATCCAAGAAATAACTCCAAGTGAGCATTGAATTGCGAACACCTTGCAGGCTGCCGCTCCGCAGCTAAATTTATCTATGGAAGTGAGATTTGGGCAGACGACCTTAACGGAAGTATCAGTCATTATCGATTCAAGTGCGACCGGAAATTTCTGCGACTTAAGATTCGCTGCTAAGGAAGGCATAAAGGCAATCAGGAAAAACATGAGTGAACCAGTCCGAGCAGTTGATGGAATGAACCTTTCGTCAGGGCCCATTGTGAGTCACACGGAACTAATTCAATTGATCTCGAATGATGGGCATAAAGAAAAGATACAATTTAACTTGATTGACGCACCCCTGTTCCAACTAATTCTGGGCCTCCCATGGCTCACTGAGCATAATCCCACAATAGACTGGAGTTCCAGAACCATCACAATGGATTCAAGTTATTGTCAAGAAAATTGTTTTGGTATTGAGAAAGGATCTTTAGAGTGCAATACGGCTATATCCTTGTGCTCAATTGGTCATTCAATGTGTGTAATCAATGCCCACGAAATACCAGAGGAGTATAAGGAGTTTGAGGATGGGTTCAACGAAGTGGAGGCCAAACAGCTACCGCCGCATCGAGTCTATGATTGTAAAATAGACTTGGAACCGGGATCTAATTTACCATGCAGTCGTGTCTACGCCCTAACTGAGAGAGAACACCAACACTTAAAGGAGTATTTGGATAAATACTTGGCCACAGTTTTATTCGGCCCTCTCAGTCCCCAGTTTCGTCCCCTTTATTTTTCATACCAAAGAAGGAGAAAGGAGAATTGAGGACTTGCATCGATTACAGAGCAATCAACAAGATGACCAAGAAGAATCGGTACCCTTTACCTTTAATCTCGGTACTTCTGGACCAGGTGAAGGGAGCTCAAATTTACACTAAATTAGATCTAAGAGGAGCTTATCACCTGGTCCGAATGCGAGAGGGTGATGAGTGGAAAACGGCCTTCCGGACAAGGTTTGGGCTTTTTGAGTATCAAGTCATGCCCTATGGATTGTACAACACTCCAGCAGCATTCCAGCATTTCATAAATGACGTTTTGAAGGAATTTATTGATCAGTGCGCAATTGTGTACATCAACGACATTTTAATCTATTCGGCCGATGTAACCAGACATCAAGAGCAAGTCAAGGGAGTGTTGCAAAAGTTACGAGAAATTAAATTGTTAGTAAAATTGGAGAAGTGTGCTTTCCATGTGTCGCAGGTTGAGTTTTTGGGGTAAGTCCTTTCACCCTCCGGAATATTGATGGATCAACGAAAGGTTGAAGCAGTTACGAATTGGAACTCACCTGCGAGTGTGAAGGAAGTTCAGAGCTTCATAGGATTTGCCAATTTTTATCGAAGGTTTATAAGTGAATTCTCCAGAAAGATTTTCCCTTTGACAAAATTACTAAGGAAAGGAATCAAGTTTGAATGGACCAAGGAGTCGGAGGAGGCTTTCCAGTCTCTGAAGAAAGATTTCACCACGGCACCAGTTTTATTACATGCGGACCCGTCGGAGCCTTTTTATGTAGAGACGGATGCTTCAGACCAGGCCGTAGGAGGAGTTTTGTCCTAACGACATAAGACTACGGGACAGTTACACCCGGTGGCTTACAGATCCAGGAAATTAACACCAGCGGAGGTCAATTATACCATAACCGAAAAAGAGCTCTTGGCGATTAAAGACGCCTTCAAGGAATGGAGACACTATTTGATGGGAGCTCAGCATCAGGTGACGGTGTTCACTGATCACCGCAATCTAAAATTTCTGAAGACAGCCAGAACGCTCACGCCCCGACAATTGAGGTGGTCTCTATACTTTGCAGATTACGATTTTTTAATCACTTACCATCCGGGTGCACAAAATGGAAAGGCAGACGCCTTATCTAGAATTGGCACGGAAGTTCAGAAAACCTTAACTGAGAATCAACCAATCATTCCAGAATCAACGATTATAGGAGCCACAACTTCTATCAATCTGGAGAAAGCAATTGAAGAAGTCATGAGTCCGGAGACATTGCAAGAATGGGTTAAGGAAGACGAAAACAGAAGAATCATTCAACAATTGCCGTATTTCCAGGACACTCTGTACATTCCCACTGCAGAATTACAACAGCAAATAATGCGAGAATGTCATGATGATCGTCTAGCTGGGCACAAAGGAGAAGCAAAAACTGCAGAGTTAATTAAGAGACATTATTGGTGGCCAAAGATGACCTCTGACATAGAGAAGTATGTAAAGTCCTCTGAGATTGGTGCGCAGGGAAAATTGGAGCGGCAGGCACCTAAGGAGCTATTACAGCCATTACCCACACCACCTTATCCTTGGCACAAAGTAACACTTGACCTTATCACAGATTTGCCAAACAGTCAGGGTTTTGACACCATCCTCGTAGTAGTGGATGCCTTTTCCAAGATGGCCCATTTTGTAGCATTAAAAGGGGTTCCCTCTGCTAAACAATTAGCCACCCAATTCAGTTACCAGATAGTATAGATACATGGAATTCCTAAAATCATAATCTCAGATAGGGGTTCCCAATTTTTATCTCATTTATGGAGGGCCTTCATGGAGGGATTAGGAACCGAAGTTAGATTTTCCACCAGCTATCACCCAGAGACTGATGGGCAGACAGAGAGAGCGAATCAAGAATTGGAACAATATCTACGTTTGTATCTCCTGAAAGAGGAAGGAAATTGGTCTGATTACCTATGGTCAGCAGAGTTTGCTCACAATAATGCGAGAAACTGTTCGACTGGCTATTCCTCTTTTTACTTAAACTATGGCAGACATCCAAATGCGACCATTAGACAAATGGAAACAGCAGTAAAGGAAGTCATTTCGCATTTGCATCAGGTCCAGCTAAGAGCAGAAGATAATCTAAAAATAGCCAAAGAAAGGTATAAAGGTTACGCTGATCTGAAGAGACGTGAGGGGCCTTCTTTGACAAAAGGAGATCAGGTTTGGTTGAGCACCAAGAACTTGAGGTTAAAAGGAAATCGGAAGTTTCAGCCTTGATTCATTGGTCCTTACCCTATAGAGGAACAAATCAATCAGGTTACTTATCGATTGACTTTGCCACCCAAATTAAAGATTCACCCAGTCTTTAATGTATCGTTGTTAAAGAAGGCTTCGACAAATCTGAGGACTCAATTACCTCTCACACCAATTCAGTTAGAGACAGGGATTGAGTATGAGGTGAAAGAAATCTTAGATTCCAAAGAAACCAGAGGAAAACTGTACTATTTAATAGACTGGAAGGGTTATGGACCTGAGGAACGATCTTGGGAACTGGAGGAAGATGTTCACGCTCCCAGATTAATTAGATCTTTTCATCAAAAGTTTCCCAATAAACCCAGAAGGAGAGGACCTGCCTTGTTGGGGGGTACTGTCAGGACTCAAATCCTGGGTTCGACCCTATGTGACCCTAATATGAGGCGAGCTGGACAAGGTGTCTCTGCCAGACGCTCCTGGACAAAGAAGGTACATATCTGGAGAAACAAGATGGCCGCTGAAGAGGCCACAACAGAAGATGAGTAGGCATTCTAGTTCCTTTAGTCACAGCTGCAGTGAACACTAGGAGCAGCGCGAGCGCATTACGGAATGCGCACTTCACCACAGATTCAGCCCTGAGCAGTTCGTTTTGAAGAAGCGCTTTAGTTTAGTTCTGAGAGAAAATTCCTGTCACGGAAAGTTTAGGTAGAATTAATAGATTTTCGGAACGTGTATTGAAGGCACTCGGTGCATTCAGTCTAGCGCGAGTTGCCGAGTATAAGATTAATTGTTTTTTCCCCGTGAAGAGTTCCAGACGCCTATGTGAAGTAAACAGAGGGAAAGAGAATTGCTTCAGCATTTCGGAAGACCAGAGCCAAGGCATACGAGCTAGCGACTCGAATAGAAGCAACTTCGTGGGATGCTGAGAGGATTTCACAAGCGAGCAATCAGCTGAGAAGCTTAAGCTAAGTGGAAACAAAAATGTACCAATTAACAGTTACAGAGTTGTCAAGTTGTGTAAAGAGACAGTTACAGAGTTTATAAAGCAAATAACTTACCAGATCTGAAAAGTTCGCTGAATACTCACGAATTTGAAAGACACAGAAAGCAGATAAAGTAATAGCCTGGACAAAATGTTTAACAAGGTGAAGGAAGATAATGAAATGTAAAAACTGTGATTACTAACCAGAAGCTGATAAAATAAGTTATTCAGTCAATCGGCAAAGACATAATTAACTAGGTAAATAAGGTGAAAAAGCACAACCAGGTTACAAGAATAACGGAACCCCAATTTAGAAGAACCCCACTAATTAGTGAAGTAAGTGCACTTATCCTTTAAAAAGATAATAAGCATAGTCAAAGGTTAAGTTTAGAAAAATAACTAAAATGATTATTTTTATCTTGTATACTTAGTGACAACTAATTAGAGGAGAATAAAATCAACCTTATAACAGAAGAGTAGCAAAAGTCCTGAAACATAGGGGTGGGTACAATACAGAGGCGTAGAACAGATATAGTTTAATAGAGTAAATCAACAGAATTGCATAGTAGGTGCACCGCCCTTTTTGAATTGGTTTATCTCAACTTTTTATCTGGAAATATTCTTGTTTTTGGGTGCTCCTAAAGGAGACGTCTTCCGACCATTGGCGTCAAAAATAGGTACAATATGCGCTGTTTTACATGAACAGCATCCCTCTAGGGCACACGCAGTTCTCCTCTTATATACAAAAGGATTCCAACTTAAATTCCATGTGAATATTCAATTGAATTTTATTACTTCATTCATTGTTTGAAAATTCATTTCTTCATATTTAGTTCTTTAACCATAGTGTTCAAATAGCATCATACAGATTCCATTCTCCTATACATTTCGGGCATTAGAGCCCTTCCTCAGGCAGAGGCACTAGAACAATTAAAAAAAACATAAATCAACAAAAAAACATGTAACACTGTGATACATGATTGTAGTTGACTCTAATGATATCAGTCCAGTGACGATTTAGCACAGTGATGAATAAGCATGCTCAACATATAGTGCATATGTGAAAAATGTGAAAAGGGGTGTCTAAGTGCAACCGTTATGCCCGCAAACTGAAAACGCTAGCCGACATTACTCACAAGAATCTGATGTCTACCAACACGGGTAAACCTGCAAGGATCAACGGAAAAGACTGGGTTACAACGTAATTCACGTTAGCTCCATAACCACCAATCTAACTATCGTTATCACACATTACAGGAACTAACCTTCACACGCGGTCGGTCGCCGCTTCACAATACTCCAGTTGCAATAAACTCTGCTCCCACTACGGTTGAAAAATACGAGCGTCCTAACGCTCTTCTGTGCTTTAAACTAAGCTCTATTCTGATTGGACGTGAACGCGATCACGTGACCGCCTACAAACGACCCATAGACTACAAACAAAAGAGTAAAAAGACTGTCATGAAAACGAAATAGAATGAAACAGAAATTACACCGATCGGGTCAATGTAAAATGTAAAATGAAAAATTGAAAACCAAATCTACATGTGTGAAGTGATGTGGAAGTCTGAACATGCGTTTGAATGTGTGATTATCATTAGAACCATTATAAATATCACAGGCAATCACAAAACAGTAGCAGGGAAGAATACGACTTAAGACAGTCGTTGTATCTTAAATTTGCTAATGATTATGCATTATAAATAACAAGAGAGTTCAATTCGATCATTGAGCCCATTGGGCTTGCTGGAACAAAGTCTGTGGATCCAAACGTTTTCTCGTTGAAGCAAGAATCTGTTATTGTTTCTACCTTCTTGCTTTTGTATGCATTCCAATATCATGAATTTTAATTGGTAAATATTATGCTGTGCTTCCATGAAGTGTGCAGCAATTGAAGATTTTGTATTGTGAGTCCGAATATTTGATTTGTGCTCAGTGAGTCTCACCTTGATTTTTCTTTCGGTTTTTCCCACATAAATCTTGCCACAGGGACATTCGAGTAAATAGATTACATTAGATGTATCACAAGTAGCTGACACTTTTAGTTTGATTTTGTGCCCTTTCATAGGGTGGTTTATAACATTGCCTTTGATTATATTATTGCAATTTCTACAGTTCAGGCAAGGTCTTGTCCCTTTGTGTGTCTGTTTCCTTGGTTCCTTTCGTTTTAGAATTTCTCCCACATTACTTCCTCGAGTGTATGCAAAAAGAGGTGGCTTATTGACGATACCATTGAAATCCACTTCTAAATCCAAAATACGCCAGTGTCGATGTATGCTTTTTTTAAAAGTCTTACTCAAAGTTGAATATTTTGACACTGCCACTATTCTGTCTTCATTCTTTTTTGGACGTTCTTTCAGTAGTTCTGTTCGTTTCGTCTCTTGTGCTTTCTTTTTGGCATTGCAAATGATTTCTTGCGGATAGCCTCTGGCTAAGAATCTGTTGCCCATTTCTTCTATTCTTTGATTTGCTTTTGTTTCGTTGGAAGTTATGCGTTTGACTCTTGCCATTTGTGAGAATGGTAAGTGCTGTTTTAGGGACATTTGGTGGAAACTTGCAAAATGTAGGGTGTTGTTTCTGTCCGTTGGTTTCCGATATATGTCGGTCTCAAAACCATTTTCTGTGATTGTAACCTCTACATCCAAAAATGTAATACACTTTTCTGATATTTCCCATGTAAATTGGATTCTTTCATCAATTTAATTTAGCATCATTAATGCTGATTGTAATTTTTCTTTGGTGTTCTTCCAAATTATAAACATGTCATCTATGTATCTGATAATCATTTTTGAGTTTTCACGCCATTCATTGTTGGATAAGATATTGTCATTTTCGTACTGCATCATAAAGATGTTGGCATATGCTGGTGCGGCAGAGTTCCCCATAGACGTACCTACAAGCTGTTGGTACCATGTATTGTCATGTTTAAAATAGCTGTGATAGAGTGTGAATAACATCAGCTCCATTAGGAAAGTTTTCATTGAGGTTTCTAATTCAGTGTTCAAAATGGCCTGTTCTACTGCTTCTATACCAAGAGAGAGAGGAATTGAGATGTAAAGTGATACCAAATCTGCTGTACATAAGATCAATGTTTCCTCAGGTTCTATTTCCAACAATTTCAATTTCAATAAAAAATCTGTGGTGTCTTTCACGTATGTGGTCATGCTTTTAACAGTAGGTTGTAGATATCTATCTAACAGCTGGCCCAAAGGTTCATGTAGACTTCCACATGTAGAAACGATAGGTCGAAGAGGTGGATCATACATGTTTTTATGTATCTTTGGAGTCATATACATAACTGGACTTTTTGGATGATCCTTAAGCAAAAATCTTTTTGTTTTATCATTAATCGTTCCTGCTTCAAAAGCTCTTTCGATTATTTCTCTTAAGGTTTTCATGTATTCCAGAGTTGGATTTCCTTCCAATTTAGCGTACGTGTTACAATCTGATATGTGTTCTAAAACCTTGTTGGTATACATGGTTTTATTCATTATAACTAATGCTCCACCTTTATCAGCTTTGGTGCAAATAATAGACTCATTATTTGCCAGCTTCCTCAGAGTATCCAAATCCTTCTGTGTAATGTTGTTCTTGGCTTGTCTCCTTGGGTTTATTCTTGAAATATCTTGTTTAACAAGTTTTTCAAACAGGTCAAGCGTTTTGTGACTCACCGGTGATTAGAAAGTGCTGGTTGGCCTAAGGCCCATAAGTTGGTCTGTTTCTCCTTTATCTGATTTTAGTAGAACGTTATCAAAGAAATGTCTCAATTTGAGTTTCCGCATGAGCTTAAAAAAACTCACTTCTAGGTAAAGTTGATCTGAGTTTGTGGTTGGTACAAATGAAGTTCCTTTTTGAAGTAGATTCATTTCATGATTGGTTAAGCTAAGGTCTGAGATGTTAATAACCAGTATTTTACTCCAGTCATCCTTTGGCATCATATTCGAGAGATTTGAAGAAATCTCCTTAATCTCCTTCGTAGTCCTCTAGGGATTCTCTGGCACCGATGAAGCCACTAGAATATATGCTTTAATACAAGAAGAGATTTCACAGACATTCACAACTCACAGCAAGGAACAAAATATAAAACAGTTGATATACTTATCGAAGCGCCAAATTAATCAAAAATTACATGCAAGCACGTTAATCAAATATCATCGGTGCCAGAGAAACCCTAGAGGACTACGAATCGCCCTGAAACCTTCATTATGCAAAAACTCTGTACGTTTTCAAGAAAGATGTTATTCGATCCTTAATAAATGCTCGCTGGATCTCATCCTGTTAATTATTGAGGAACTTTCGGGGATTTTAGAAGAGCTCACTAAGGAGATTGAGGAGATTTCTTCAAATCTCTCGAATATGATGCCAGAGGATGACTGGAGTAAAATACTGGAGGATATAAACAACAAAATCACTAAGCATACACGAGAAATTAATGATCGAAAAATTTGAAAATTCAAGAGGGATACCCTTGATTATAAACTTGGCGAAGTTTATACATGGGCTGAAGTGTATGCCCAAAAGAGGAGGAATCGCCCATACACGCAACAAACAGATACATCTTCTTCAGATAGTGATACAACTCAACGCAGACAACCGGATAGAACTCAACTGGTATCTACTACACAGGAATCAACTATTGCTACAGCAAGTTCGTCTTCTTTTTTAGAACAGGGCCAGCCGCCCACAGGAGACCCAGGAGGGGCAAAGGAAAAGGAAATAGGGCATCCCAACACAAGAAGTACGATGGTACCCAAGAAAGACAAAAAGAAAACACAGACTTAAACCAGCTGGTTATTAACATCTCAGACCTTAGCTTAACCAATCATGAAATGAATCTACTTCAAAAAGGAACTTCATTTGTACCAACCACAAACTCAGATCAACTTTACCTAGAAGTGAGTTTTTTTAAGCTCATGCGGAAACTCAAATTGAGACATTTCTTTGATAACGTTCTACCAAAATCAGATAAAGGAGAAACAGACCAACTTATGGGCCTTAGGCCAACCAGCACTTTCCAATCACCGGTGAGTCACAAAACGCTTGACCTGTTTGAATAACTTGTTAAACAAGATATTTCAAGAATAAACCCAAGGAGACAAGCCAAGAAAAACATTACACAGAAGGATTTGGATACTCTGAGGAAGCTGGCAAATAATGAGTCTATCATTTGCACCAAAGCTGATAAAGGTGGAGCATTAGTTATAATGAATAAAACCATGTATACCAACAAGGTTTTAGAACAGATATCAGATTGTAACACGTACGCTAAATTGGAAGGAAATCCAACACTGGAATACATGAAAACCTTAGAAGAAATAATCGAAAGAGCTTTTGAAGCAGGAACGATTAATGATAAAACAAAAAGATTTTTGCTTAAGGAACATCCAAATAGTCCAGTTTTATATATGACTCCAAAGATACATAAAAACATGTATGATCCACCTCTTCGACCTATCGTTTCTACATGTGGAAGTCTACATGTACCTTTGGGCCAGCTGTTAGATAGATATCTACAACCTACTGTTAAAAGCATGACCACATACGTGAAAGACACCACGGATTTTTTATTGAAATTGTAATTGTTGGAAATAGAACCTGAGGAAACGTTGATCTTATGTACAGCAGATGTGGCATCACTTTACACCTCAATTCCTCACTCTCTTGGTATAGAAGCAGTAGAACAGGCCATTTTGAACACTGAATTAGGAACCTCAATGAAAACTTTCCTAATGGAGCTGATGTTATTCACACTCTATCACAGCTATTTTAAACATGACAATACATGGTACCAACAGCTCGTAGGTATGTCTATGGGGAACTCTGCCGCACCGGCATATGCCAACATCTTCATGATGCAGTACGAAAATGACAATATCTTATCCAACAATGAATGGCGTGAAAACTCAAAAATGATTATCAGATACATAGATGACATGTTTATAATTTGGAAGAACACCAAAGAAAAATTACAATCAGCATTAATGATGCTAAATCAAATTGATGAAAGAATCCAATTTACATGGGAAATATAAATAAAGAGTATTACATTTTTGGATGTAGAGGTTACAATCACAGAAAATGGTTTTGAAACCGACATATATCGGAAACCAACAGACAGAAACAACACCCTACATTTTGCAAGTTTCCACCAAATGTCCCTAAAACAGCACTTACCATTCTCACAAATGGCAAGATGCAAACGCATAACTTCCAACGAAACGAAAGCAAATCAAAGAATAGAAGAAATGGGCAACAGATTCTTAGCCAGAGGCTATCTGCAAGAAATCATTTGCAATGCCAAAAAGAAAGCACAAGAGACGAGACAAACAGAACTACTGAAAGAACGTCCAAAAAAGAATGAAGAAAGAATAGTGGCAGTGTCCAAATATTCAACTTTGAGTAAGACTTTTAAAAAAAGCATACATCGACACTGGCGTATTTTGGATTTAGAAGTGGATTTCAATGGTATCTTCAATAAGCCACCTCTTTTTGCGTACACTCGAGGAAGTAATGTGGGAGAAATTCTAAAATGAAAGGAACCAAGGAAACAGACACACAAAGGGACAAGACCTTGCATGAACTGTGGAAATTGCAATAATATAATCAAAGGCAATGTTATAAACCACCCTATGAAAGGGCACGAAATCAAACTAAAAGTGTCAGCTACTTGTGATACATCTAATGTAATCTATTTACTCAAATGTCCCTGTGGCAAGATTTATGTGGGAAAAACCGAAAGAAAAATCAAGGTGAGACTCACTGAGCACAAATCAATTATTCGGACTCACAATACAAAATCTTCAATTGCTGCACACTTCATGGAAGCACAGCATAATATTTGCCAATTAAAATTCATGATATTGGAATGCATAGAAAAGCAAGAAGGTAGAGACAATAACAGATTCTTGCTTCAACGAGAACACGTTTGGATCCACAGACTTTGTTCCAGCAAGCCCAATGGGCTCAATGATCGAATTGAACTCTCTTGTTATTTATAATGTATAATCATTAGCAAATTTAAGATACAACGACTGTCTTAAGTCATATTCTTCCCTGCTACTGTTTTGTGATTGCCTGTGATATTTATAATGGTTCTAATGATAATCACACATTCAAACGCATGTTCAGACTTCCACATCACTTCACACATGTAGATTTGGTTTTTAATTTTTCATTTTACATTTTACATTGACCCGATCGGTGTGATATCTGTTTCATTCTATTTCGTTTTCATGACAGTCTTTTTACTCTTTTGTTTGTAGTCTATGGGTCGTTTGTAGGCGGTCATGTGATCGCATTCACGTCCGATCAGAATAGAGCTTAGTTTAAAGCACGGAAGAGCGCGAGGACGCTCGTATTTTTCAACCGTAGTGGGAGCAGAGTTTATTGCAACTGGAGTATTGTGAAGCGGCGATCGACCGCGTGTGAAGGTTAGTTCCTGTAATGTGTGATAACGATAGTTAGATTGGTGGTTATGGAGCTAACGTGAATTACGTTGTAACCCAGTCTTTTCCATTGATCCTTGCAGGTTTACCTGTGTTGGTAGACATCAGATTCTTGTGAGTAATGTCGGCTAGCGTTTTCAGTTTGCGGGCATAACGGTTGCACTTAGACACCCCTTTTCACATTTTTCACATATGCACTATATGTTGAGCATGCTTATTCATCACTGTGCTAAATCGTCACTAGACTGATATCATTAGAGTCAACTTCAATCATGTATTACAGTGTTACATGTTTTTTTGTTGATTTATGTTTTTTTAAATTGTTCTAGTGCCTCTCCCTGAGGAAGGGCTCTAATGCCCGAAATGCATAGGAGAATGGAATCTGTATGATGCTATTTGAACACTATGGTTAAAGAACTAAATATGAAGAAATGAATTTTCAAACAATGAATGAAGTAATAAAATTCAATTGAATATTCACATGGAATTTAAGTTGGAATCCTTTTGTATATAAGAGGAGAACTGCGTGTGCCCTAGAGGGATGCTGTTCATGTAAAACAGCGCATAGTTTAATAGAGGCCAGAATTGTGATAATGTGTATTTGTTTTTAGGTTTCTTAGCGCAGACCGCGACAGAAGGTAGCAGAACTAAGGACCCCTACAGGATCTTGTCTTCTCTTCTCTTTTGTTATTTGATCCAATTCCCCCTTCCCCCGAGGTAATGTAAGCAGGTTCCGATAAAAGACCTGCTGGCATTGCTGAGAGGGATTTGGGAACAAGCATCTCTGTTCCCGTGCAAGAACTGGTAAACCAAGGTGAAATTAGAGTTCTGATATAAGGGGCCATATTTACAAAGACAGGAAAAGTAATGCAGGGTGGCTTTTCTTGTTCTTGTAAATATGGGGCAGTAAAATGTGCGGCCGGTGCGTCGCAAAAAGTGACGCAACGGTGGCGCAAGGGGCTTGTAAATTTACCCCTTGGAATGCCAAATTTCTGCCACAGAACAAGTAACCTATGCCCTGGTCAATGGGGAATACTTGCCATCTCACCTCATATATTACTAGGTTACACCTGTGATGCAAAGGTTTGGAACAAAAGCCACCCAAGCACAGCAGGAAGCGTGTGTTTTAGTTTTACTTTAAATATGAAAATGACTGCTCAAACGCATGCCTTCAGGGTGAAAAACCAGCTTACAAAATAAGAACTGCCACGAGAAAGAGTAAGACACAGAGTATAAAAGAATACTGGTAAATAATCAAATCATTTTCAGTGGGTTACTATCTGCTCTGCTGAAATAACAAAGCGGTACAAAAGGAGTTGGTGATGAACGGAGCATCTGAACCAATCAAACACTCAGACCCAGTCAACAGATGTGGGTTTAATCCATCGCCGTTCTTTAGCTCACTCTACCACCCCAGTTCAGACATGGCCATATGCAAATCAGTCTGACCCTGTGCCTCTTTTGAACAGTCCAGCCCGAACTGCCAAGCCATGCCTTACCTGGACCGGAAACAAGTTTCCTAGGACCGGTTTCTGGCATTTCAGCCGTCTTCATCCAGGCTTGCTTGAATCCATTGGCAAAGTGAGCAAGGGACTCACGTCTGAGCATACCCGGCCAACTTATGGCAAACAAAGCGGTACAAAAGGGGGTGGTGATGGACGGAGCATCTGAATCAATCAAACACTCACACTCAGTCAACAGATCTTGGTTTAATCAATCACCGTTCTTTAGCCCACTCTGCCACCCCAAATCAGACATGGCCATATGCAATTCAGTCTGACCCTGTGCCTCATGGGAACAGTTCTGCCCGAACTGCCAAGCCATGCCTTCCCTGGACCCGAAACAAGCTTCCTAGGACCGGTTTCTGGCATTTCAGCGGCCTTCGGCCAGGCTTGCTTGAATTCAGTGGCAAAGTGAGCAAGGGACTCACATCTGAGCATACCCTGCGACACCTATGGTGGCCAAAGCGGTACAAAAGGGGGTGGTGATGGACGGAGCATCTGAACCAATCAAACAGTCACACCCAGTCAACATATCTGGGTTTAATCCATCACAGTTCTTTAGCCCACTCTGCCATCCCAGTTCAGACATGGCCATATGCAAATCAGTCTGACCCTGTGCCTCATGTGAACAGTGCAGCCCGAACTGCCAAGCCATGCCTTCCCTGGACCGGAAACAAGCAACCTTGCACCGGTTAAAGAACGGTGATGGATTAAACACAGATCTGTTGACTGGGTGTGAGTGTTTCATTGGTTCAGATGCTCCGTTCATCACCACCCCCTTTTGTACCGCTTTATTCGCCATGGGGCGGTCTGGGGGGGGGGCCCGCAAAGGTCTCTTATATGTTTGGCCGTACGGTCCGAGGCGGCGTGAGGGGGTTGGGTGATCGGGCCTTGCACACGGGATGGTTGGGTCCCGTCGGGTGAACTCCTCAAGGTCCTGGGTCAGCTGGGGAAGCATGATTTCGTGTACCCCTCAGCGTTGTGCGGCGGGGTCTGTGCTGCGCTGCAACGCTGATGAGGGGTGCTGCCATGAGACGCCACGTGGGTGGGGCCGGGTTCGAGTTGCGGAGGGGTTTAGTGGATGTGGGTGGGTTGCCAGGTCTCCCTCGTTCCATTTGTCGGGTCTCTTGGCTGTCACGGACGGTGCTGCCATGCCCTAGGGATGAGGCGGCCATGCAATGGTTTCATTCAGGATCCAGCTCGCTGGGCTGGGCCGCATACATCGTCCCTCACCTGTCCATCGGGAGACCGCACTCCTTTAAGTGCAGTGTGCGCTGAACGCGCAGGCACCTCAGGGTGAACGCTCCAGTGTTTGCGATCCCCCGATTGCGACTGATGCTGTGTGCGGCGCGCAGCGCTAAGATGTTGGGCTTCTGGCCACAGGTCGCTGCTTGCAGGGGCCATACGGGGTGGGGCAGCGGCACCTCGGATGATCACGGACGCCGCACTTGGTTGACATTCATCCCAGGGGACAGTGTATCGGTTGGGCGGCACGGGACAGTCGCCGGGAAGCCCGCGGTGCGTGCTGTTGCGGCAGGTGGTGCGGAGCGCATCGGACGGTGTGGGGCACTTGAGGACCCATGATCAAGGATAAGCCTGTATCCGGTGGATAGGGGCTCCCACAGGAAGTAGGGGCAGGCAGGGGGGGCGGTGCATGCCGCTCGCCGCCGAGTCACTTTCGGTCATGGGAGGGGGAGGACAGATTTTATATAGCGCGAACATTACCCGAAGGTGTCAGAGCGCTTTACAGAAGAACCAATTTTCCATTTATGCAAGCCATGTTTACTGCTTCCCCCATGCTGCTTAGCAAGAGCTGTAACAATGTTAATTTAAATACGTTTTTATACAGTGCGAACATTACCCGAAGGTGTACGAGCACTTCACAGAACAACCAGTTTTCAATTTATGCAAGCCATGTTTACTGCTTCCCCCATGCTGCTTAGCAAGAGCTGTAGCAATGTTTATTTAAATGTGATTTCAGACAGCGCGAACATTACCCTAGTGTGTACATGTGATTCACAGAAGAACCAGTTTTCAATTTATACAAGCCATGTTTACTGCTTCCCCCATGCTACTTGGCAGGAGCTGTAGCTCTGTTTATTTAAATGCAAGTTTATATAGCGCGAACATTACCCGAAGGTGTCAGAGCGCTTTACATAAGAATCAGTTGCCTTACATAGGATTGTGGGTTACATGAGTTCGTTAAGAGCTACAAACTGCTAAAGTTGCTTATGGAAAAGAGACATGGGGAAGCGTTTCAAATTACACAAGCAATGTTACTGCTAATTTAGATGTGCATCATAGATCCAGGTACAGGCCTTCATGCTCACTTCCTGTAGGTACGAGGTCACGTGTCATAGATATGGATGCAATAGCAGAATTAGCCCATAACAATGTTATTATTAGCATTGCATTTTCTCCAGTGCCTGGTATGATGTGTATGTTGGGCAGGGTTAGGACTAATTACGTCTTGTTCTATGTCCATGCAGGCAACCATTCAGAAGAGGGTACCGGGGTACTCCTCATTGCAAGTCACGGGAGGGAGCATGGGTAAACAAGTGGTGGCACACTGGGGTCAGTTTGCCTGAGGTAACGGAAGACAGGTGTGGTTTGAGGCTAACGTGTTTTTATAATTACAGATTGTCTGTTGGCAAAGAATTAGACGACAAAGAGGACTGTGGGATTTGATCTGGAGCAGGTATGGTTGGAAATGCTGTGGGGAATGTGGTTGTTCGGTCGCGGGAGGGGCAGGGCCTGAGGGGTTCTCCAAGCGTCTTGTTTCAGGATGCGAAGGGGGAGTTGTTAACCTTTCTTTCATCTTTACTCAGAATTGTTGCGCCGGTGACTCTTTGTCAGGTCTGGATCACGTATACGCCTAGTCGCCTATTCTTGAGTAAGTAGGTTGTGGGACTGGGGTACGTGGATGCAGCAGTGAAGGCAGCAGGGATAGCCTAGCTAGTGGAGTGTTAAGGACACGTCTGATTCTGACTTTATCCCCTTAGATTGAGTGACCCAAACCCGACGACGCGCCATGGAGAGCCAGGGCTCCACATCTCTCTTTACGCAGACGTCGCAGGTGGATGATTCGTTGCTGGATGCTACACAGGAGGCTCAGTGGGCGGCGTTCATTCGCATGGCCAAAGGAAAGGCCTTTCTTGGGCCACGGGGATCTTGAAGGACATTGAATTAGAGGACTCTGGCGTCATATGTGAGCCCCCCCCCCGGACCTTGACCTCAATCAGGAAGCTGGTCCTTCCAGGGTATTGAAGCGGTCTCGTAAGCCCACGTCCAAGGAATTCCCACCAGACCCTCTGCCAGCCAAGGTTAGGGCTGAGCAACCACAGATGGAGGCATCTCCCCTGCCGGTCGCCCCCCCACCCTTGGCACCTGTGGCTCCACAAGACAATCTCCTGACCGCAGCGGGGTACGCCACTTGAGAAGATCTGGGTAAGCTCACGGACACTCTGAAAGACTTCATGGCAGAGCTTAGGGGGGGATGAGCTACCCCTACTCCGGTCCTGCCGGCCAGTGTCCCAACTGTGGGAGATTGAGATGCTAGGGCGGCGGCATATGTATGGGTCAATCAGGCGATGGTGCCGCTGGCCCCCCTGGGGGCTCCTCCCCTCCCAGCCTGAATGTTCCTTTGGTGGTCTCGGCCACACCTGTGCTAAGTGGGCCCACTGTGGGAGCGGTAGCGCCCCCCTTTGGCACCCGGCTTGCCTCCCACAGTCAGCAGCAGTGGTGAAGCTTTGCAGCGGGGTTAGCCAGCTCTGTTACGTCCACCAGTACATCTGCTTCTTCCGCACCCTGCAGTGGTGCCGAGCACCTTCCTTTGGCCGCGAGCGGCACACCCGATGTAGTTTCCCCTGCCGCACAGTTAGCTCCCACCGTGCCGGTGCAATCGGTCACCGCTGCAGCCCTGTTATCTGGTCACTGTAACTTGGCCTGGCAGGTACCCCTGGCTGCCAAGGAGATTATCTGGAGGGGAGAGCTGATAGACATCTTCTCACTACTCTTACTGGGACAGGATGGGGTGGATGTCAGGAAGGCGGGGGCGAAAGAGGAAGACAAGAAAACTAAGTATCAGCAGTGGCCGGAGAAATCCATTGATAACTGGCTTGACGCTTTTGCCATTCTCTGAGCAGTCATCTTAGAGAAGCATCCCGAGCAGGCGCAGGCTCTTGTCCAATACAGTACGCTAATTTGCAAAGAGTCCTTGAGACGGGGCGGTCAGGGCTGAGTGAGTTATGACCGCGAGTTTGGGAAGAGGATGTCTTTGTGTCCGGAAATGAGGTGGGACCAGAAGGAGGTGCAGTTGTGGATGGATCACATGGGTTCTCACTTGCTGCATGGCGCAGGGACACAGAATAAGAGTCAGGGGAGCAAGGATTCAGGCAATGGTGGCTTTCGCTATGAGTCGCGGGGGGACAGATAGCCCTTTTGGGGGGCTACAGGGGGAGAGGGAGCAATAGAGGGGCGTTCAGGAGGTCATCCCCGGGGACCTGTTGTTTGTTCAATGTTGGGGCTTGCTCCTGGGGCAAGTCATGTAAATTTGCTCACGAGTGCCACAAATGCAGGGGCCCCCACCCAGCAGCTTCCTGCCCCTCTCAGCAAGGTGGCATCCCCAAAAATAAACAGGAGTCAGGTAATCAGTGCGGGCGGTCTGGGGTCCCCCCCCTCTCCCACCACCCCTCCTGGTTCTTGATATGCAGCGGTCTCCACAGAACTCCCGGCCTCCTCCCTCATTGGCCCCCTTTAGTGAGGGTGCAGTGAAGGGACTTTCACCAGTGGTCATCCAAACTTGTTGCCCCTCTTGAGAAAATACCCGCTCACGCTGGACAGTCAGTTGCTGCTGGAAGGGTTTAGCGCTGGTTTCAGAATACCTTATGTGGGACCCGAGGGGCCTAGGGAGGCGGACAATCTCAGGTTAGCCAATGATCATCCAGTTGTGGTCAGGGCCACAGTGGAGAAGGAGAGGTTACTGGGGAGAGTGGCGGGCCCGTCTTCTAGGCCTCCGTTGGACAATTTTGTGGTGTCCCCGCTGGGAGTGGTACCGAAGAAAGAGCCTGGGACTTTCCGCTTAATTCACAACCTCTCCCACCCCGAGGGGGCCTCTGCCAACCATGGTTTAGAAGAAGGCGCTTGCTCCGTCACGTACTGTACTCTGGACGTGGCTTTGGATTAAGTCAGGAGGGCTGGCAGGGGGGCATGGTTGGCCAAGACGGACATTGAGTCGGCTTTCTGGTAACTACCAGTGCATCCAAGCAGCTAACACCTGCTAGGTTTCAAGCTAGGTGGCCAGTACTTTTACGATCGATGCATGCCCCTGGGTTGTGCGGGGTGATACACGTACTTCGAGGCTTTCAGCAGCTTCCTTCAGTGGGCTCTCCAGTCAAGCTATGGGGTCAGAGGGGTGTCGCACTACTTGGACGATTTCCTTTTCATTGGGGGTGATGGGTCACAGGAGTGTAGGGAGGCACTGCGGGATTTCAAGTCACTGACTACACACCTAGGGGTACCCCTGGCACCTGGCTGTGGGTTCAGCACAAGTATTGACCTTTTTAGGAATTGAAATTGACACAGTGGCAGGCTAATCCAGGTTACCAACGGACAAGGTCCGGGACCTTGCATAGCACATCCAGGCAGCTTTGGGGCAGGAGAAGGTGACGCTAGGCTTCTTACAAGGATTGCTGGACAAACTTAACTTCGCCGCCAGAATCATACCGGCAGGAAGGGTCTTTGCTCACAGAATGGACAGGGCATCAGCGAAGGTCAACAGAAGCTACCACTTAGTCAGACTCAGTAGAGGGATGAAGGAGGACTTGAAAATGTGGGCAAGCTTCTTGGAAGACTTCAATGGTTCTGTGGTTTGGAGGGCGCCTTGGGCGGGGTCCCCGGAATTCGCCCTGGTCACCGGTGCGCCAGGGAGGGAGGGCTTCGGGATCATCTTGGACACTGAGTGGTGCGCGCAGGGTTGGCTGAATGTGTGGCGTAAGAAGAAGGTAACATAGAACATTACTGTCCTAGAACTCTTCCCGATAGTAGTGGCTTTCCACGTCTGGCCCGCGGCGCTGGCGGCACGAAGGGTCTTGTTCTGGTCAGACAATTTGGCGGTGGTGCAAGCCACCAATTCACATTCAGCGTCCTGCCCGCTTGTCTTGTGCTTACTCAGGGAACTGGTGAGGGTGTGCTTGGTAAACAATGTCGAGTGTAGAGCGCGGCATATTCAAGGGGTGCAGAACATAGCGGCTGACGCTCTTTCTCGCTTTCAGTGGCACAGGTTTCAGGAGGCATGGCCGCAAGCAAGGGAAGTGATGACCCCTTTCCCAGCACATCTGTGGTTCCTACTGAATCTGAAAGGCGTTTGATGGGTCTGGGTGATCTAGCCTTGGCACCACGGACGATCAAGCGGTACCGGGCAGGTGTGGAGAAGTTCGGCTCAGGAACCGGTGCTTGGGAACAAGAGAGGCCCCCCTGGAGAACCGGACTCAGAATTTCATCATGTGTGCCAAAGATCAGGGGAAGTCTTAAACATGGGTATCGGGACACCAATCAGCAATCAGCCACCACGCTAGGTTGAGGGGGCAGTTAGATCCCACCAAATCTTTCCTAATTAGGTTGGCTCTGATGGGCTGGTCCAGGAGCGAGCCGCAGGCACCAGACACCAGGTCAGCTATAGACTTTGCAACGCTTAAAAGGATGCTTGATTGGGTTGACAGGGCCACTCACTCTGTTTTTGAAGTAGCTCTTTTTTCAGAAACTTTTGCGCTGGCTTTCTTTGGGGAATTTAGAATGGGGAGCTGGTGGCGAAATCTAAACAGGATGCATCAGGAGTAGCTTTGTGCAGATAGGATGCTGTCCTGACAGACGAGGCCCTGACTTTAAGGCTGAGGAGATCTAAAACTGACCAGGAAGGGGCAGGGAAAGTGATACTGTTGAACAGAATGGAAGTTGCCAAGTTTTGTCCGGTGCGCCTCATCGCGAGATACCTGGCGCTGCGCACCCCCTGGTGAGGGTTACCTCCTGACGCACGCAGATGGCATCCCTTTGACCAAATATCAAGTACAGCGCATAATGGAGGTGTGTTTAGAACTCTCAGGCAATAAGGTCCAGGGCAAGCGTTTTTGTAGTCACTCCTTTAGAATCGGGGCAGCAACCACGGCCTTCCAGGCAGGTTTGCCAGTGGACACATAAAACAAGTGGGGCGTTGGGAGTCAAATTGCTACAAGAAATATATACGTTCTTAAGAGTCAGGTTTAAACACTGGCCTGGAATTTTGATGTGCTGTTGTTGTGTGACTTAAAAGTCGGTGTAATTATGTTTGAAGTGGTTGAAGAATTTAGTTTTGTGTATATAATACACAATATGTCAAACATCTGCATCTTTATTTACCAGGTAAAACGGTCTGGGTGACGGGACATTCGGGAATCCAGAGGGTATCTCAGTGGGCTGAGAGCAGAAAATGGATGCACGGGTTCAAAGCAACAAGGATAATTTGGCTGGGAACTCCCGACGTGCACTGGAATAGCTTGAAGTGAAAAATTCTGCAGAGACTGGGCGGGGGGACTCACCACCCGATTTATTGGTATTACACCTAGGAGGTGATGATTTGGTTCACCTGGGGCGCAGGGACCTGCTGAGCATGATGAGGGGCACTTTTTGTGACTTCACGGAGCAAAGAAGATTTGATTTTGTCAGGCACGGGTTGCTACATGTGAAATGCACAGGGTGCTTTGAAGATGATGGGATACAACTATCCAAAGTTGGGATAGACTTATTCCTGCTAGATTTAGCAGACCATTGGTAGCAGCAGGTTGTAAGTGAATGGACAGTATAAGGTGGGGGGCGGCGGGGCGGCGGGTGCCACAACCAGAGCCATGGTGGAGTTACAGGGCGATCCAAACGCTGGAAGGTACAGAAAGGTACACTCTACAGGAGCACAGTAAGGGTGCGAAAGCCAATTATCGCCCAGGGAGGTCCTCGCGTGGGATCCTGGAGGAGCGACGGCACCCCGTTAGTCCTACGGGCGGTTGTGGACCTGAGCAACCGGGGGTTGCCTGTAACTCTCTGCCCCAGTAGTGGGGAGGGGCGTGAGTAAGGGGTGGACTGGCAGTCCACCGGTGGGAGGGGCTAATCATTCCCCCATATTGACAACACCCCCGCGGTTAACACCACTGGGGTTTATGGCTCATCAGGTGGGCAGGTGGCGAGGGGATGCCTGACCCTGGATCGCCCGTAAGATAACCCAACATGTTGGCATAATGATATGCATATAAATCTGCAACAACTTTCTTCACCAAAACAATTGTGTTGTGTCTGTTATTCAGAGAATTGTTGTGGGAGGACTGGGGTATGGGCCGATGTTGGCACTATGCCAGGCTGCCTCCGGGCCTCCAAATGGGGCCACCTAAGAGGGCGGCCACCCTTAGTGCCACATGATGGCATGGACCCCAAGGAGCGGTCTAGTGTCAGGGACCTGGCGGGTCCCCTAGTGATGTCATTTCCGGCGGGGGAGGAGGGGAGGGGGGATGCAGTATATTAGCCGTTGTCGCTTACCTGGAGTCCTCTTTGGTTCCTGGTCGAAACGTTCACGGTCCCCCTCCTCCTCACGCCGTGCAGAGTTGCCCGAACGCTGTTTTCCCTCCCTACCGCGAACCCAGCGATCAAGCAGCAGGGGGGGGGCTTCATCTAATACTATTTGCTTTATGTTGCAGGTGGAGTTACAGGGCGATCCAAACACTGGAAGGTACAGAAAGGTACACTCTACAGGAGCACAGTAAGGGTGCGAATGCCAATTATCCCCCAGGGAGGTCCTCGCATGGGATCCTGGAGGAGCGACGGCGCCCCGTTAGTCTCAAGGGTGGTTGTGGACCTGAGCAACCGGGGGTTTCCTGCAACTCTCCGCCCCCCGTAGTGGGGAGGGGCGTGAGTAAGGGGTGGACTGGAGGTCCGCCGGTGGGAGGGGCTAACCATTCCCCCAAATAGACAACACCCACCGCGGTTAACACCACTGGGGTTTATGGCTCATCAGGTAGGCAGGTGGCGAGGGGCTGCCTGACCCTGGATCGCCCGTAAGATAACCCAACATGTTGGCATAATTATATGCAAATAAATCTGCAACAACTTTCTCCACCAAAACAATTGTGTTGTGCCTATTATTCAGAGAATTGTTGTGGGAGGACTGGGGTATGGGCCGATGTTGGAACTAAAAGCATCACAAGCAAGGCACTTCTCATTAAAAAAATGGCGTGCTGGTAAAACGTTTTAACTTCAGAACTTCATATGTTTTAAGCTAAAACAAAACCATGCATAATTGTCATAAAAAGAAATGCATGTTTTTTTAGTAATCTGAGCACAGGCTTTAACAACCCTGTCTGCGCCCGTTACCTATCACAAAAGAGGGCACCAGGTCTTAAAAAGGAGTAAATGACGTCATTGGTGGGCCAATGCGCCAAGAAAACCTTGGAAGCTGGCAGGGAGGCTCGTTACTGCACTCACAATTCAGTGCTTCAACCCCCTGCCGGTTCGAAATGCCGGGCTGCCTCTGTGTTTCATCCTTCCGTGTAATCTGCACAGTGGCCAAAGAAGCATTGACAGGGACCTTTTTTTCGACACCAAGCACTGTATTTTTAGCTTTGTGCTGCTGCTTTTATTTGCTTGAATTGTGTCCTTTTCAAAACAGTTTTATCTGCCTAACTGCTACGCACCTTGCACTTTCCCGGTACTTTCTCGCTCTCTGCCCGGTCCACCGCAGCTCCAAGGGGCTGATTGAGTGGAGGGAGATGAGGTGGAGTTAACTTTCTTTCATGTCCTCACTTCCTGTGTTCAACTAATAGAGGTGGGCGCTCTAGTTGTCAGGCCCTTCTAGATCGGCAGGGCTCTCCTGCCTCTTACACTATAAATAGACATTATGGTGACGTCATGCAGCAGATGCTCCAAAGGCAAGCCCGTCTGCACCATCTGCCCCGGGACTGGGCCAAGGGCCTGGATCCCTGGTCCAGGTCGATCAGAGGGACAGAGGAGGGTGAGATCATACTCCAGCAAACAATGAATGGCCATTTACAGTGACAGAACTTATTGTAAGCAGGTCTGTACTCTTTTTAATCTGGAGACCCCCCTTTAGCAAAGTTACAGATTCATGCCCGACCTGTGGGTTCAGATTGGAGGTCTATGACAGGGCACTTACAAACCCCATGGATCAGGGACACAATATGACAATTCCCAAAAAAACCAAGAAGAAAGATAAGATTTACTTTGCCCTGATTAACACACACTCTCTCCCTAAACATAAATATGAGATAGCAGATTTATTAGATAAATATGACTTGGATCTTCTATTTATTACGGAAACATGGGCTGACCCTTCAGCTGGCCCAAAATTCTGTATCGCTACTCCTGAAGGCTTCTCGGTATATAGATGTGATAGAACCCTGACAAGAAGAGGAGGATTGGTGCTCATCTATCGAGACGAGTTTTCAGTTAGGACGGAGGTGATTACCTCCGCGGTCTGTGAGGCATTTAATTTTAATATAATGCTCACTAAACACCAGTCCTTCAAAGGGACCCTCTTTTACCGTACACCAGGCCCCAGGGGAGATTTTCTATCAGCAATAGGCAACCTACTGGAACCTGTGGCATGCAAATCCAATTTCACAATCCTGGGGGATTTCAACTTTCATCTGGAGGCCCACAAAGATAGAGAATCAATAGCCTCATCTCGGAACTAGAGGTATTAGGATTCTCCCGAAAAGTGAGGGTGCCTACTCACTCAGCTGGGCACACACTAGACGGTCTGTTCTCAAACAATGATCATATTTCAATAAGGAAGATTCTTCCCTTAACATGGTCTGATCATTGTGCAGTATTATTTGACATCAGAATACTAAAGCTCACTTCTATGCACACCAGCTCTATTCCCTCTAAACAATTCAAGGCCTGGAGTGGCATTAATCAAGCCCATCTTAAACAACATTTAACAGACTCCCAACCGGAAGCTGCGCAGACCCTGAACTGGCATCCACTAATTATACAGAATCGCTCCAAAATGCATTTAGCAGACTAGTTCCTTACAAAACAGTCACCAAAAACAAGAAGACTCCCTCGGCGCCATGGTTTACTGAGACACTTAGATTGGAGAAACAGCAGTTTAGGAATCAAGAAAGACGCTGGCGCCGAGAATATGACAACACTGAAAAAACACGTAACAAGGCGGCTCTGACAAAGTATAAACGTCTTATAATCATAGAAAAAAGTAACTATTATACCACAAAAGTCCGCTAAACAGCTGTTTCAGATAGTATCCAATCTGGCTGGGCCAGTGATGAATTCCACTAAGGAGGCATCTCAATCACTCTGGGATTCTTTAGCCAGCTATTTTCAAGTCAAGGTGGTCCAAATGTATTCCAATTTTAACACTCCTACGGGGGTGGAATCAACTGGCTGATAACAATAAGAGCCAAGACATCCCCAGCTTCATGGATTTTAGGCCAGTGTCAGTGGAAGAGGTCATTGATCTGGTCAACACAGTCAAATCAGGCACCCCGTCTGACCCATGCCCCCGGTTAGTCCTAAAATGTATCCTCGACTTGATAGGCGCTAATCTAGCAAACATTTGTAATTCTTTGTTTTGCTCAGGCACCTACACTTCTATATGGGAAAAGGCCATCATTCAGTCATTGTTAAAGAAAAACAATCTTGGCCCAGGACAGACCAAAAACTATAGGCCAATCGGGCGTCTACCTTTTCCAGCAAAAATTATTGAAAAAATTATGAACATCCAGCTGGCGCACTTTATAGAAGAGAATAAACTGTTACATGACACACAATTTGGCTTTAGGAAAGGCCATTACATGGAGACCGCACTCATCAAAGCTTTGGATTAAATCAGAATGATGCTTGATAGAGGAGGTGCCGCAGTCTTGGTACTTCTGGATCTATCAGCAGTTTTTGACACGGTTGATCATTCTACTTTTATCGACTGTGTCTCAGCCTTAGGTATTGGACAAAAGGCCAAAGCCCTTCTGTCCTCTTTTCTCTCTAATTGGACCCAGTCAGTCAGTATGAGTGATTACGACTCGTCAGTTTTTTCTCTTCCTTGTGGAGTTCCCCAAGGATCATCGCTAAGTCTAACTTTGTTCAATATATATGTGACGGACTTAGCATGAATAATCAAATACTTGGGGATGGATCTCACGTCTTACGCCGATGACATGCAACTGGTGCTTGCGGTGCACAAAGATGGAGAGGCAGTGGCGGCTAGCTTTCATGATGGCATATTGGCCATTAGCTCATGGATTGCAAATAACTGCCTTAAATTAAATTCAGATAAGACCGAGGTATTGGTCTTCGGTAACCTTGCCCCAGGATGGTCTCTGACCTGGTGGCCAGCTGAGTTGGGATCACTCCTGTTAAGTAGGCCAGGAACTTAGGCATCATATTTGATGAGAGCTTCTCTTTTAAACATCATGTCAACGCAGTGGTCTCCTCATCCTTTTATGTCTGAAGGATGATAAAGAAATTGCTACCTTTCCTCCCAATTAGTACTAAAAAAACACACATCAGTGCCCTAGTTATGTCAAAGGTCGACTACTGCAATGGCCATCTAATCAATGCCCAAGAAAAAGTTCTGAGCAGCCTGCAACTGATACAGAATGCAGCCGCCAGGATACTGTCAGGTACTCCAAAGTTTAAGTCAATATCTAATGTGGTGCGCCAGCTCCACTGACTGCCCATAAAAAGCAGAACTAAATTTAAAGCGCTATGCATTGCATAGAAGGCAGTTCACAGTATAAGACCTGAACACCTGAAAAAAGCTTTTCTGGCATACATGCCTAGCAGTGCCCTGCACTCAGCAGACACCAACCTTCTGATTGTTCCCAGAACAAAAAAGTCATCTGGAGTGATAGAAGATTCATAGTGTCCATGGCTAAACTATGGAATTTGCTCCCACTACAAATTAAGACCAGTCCCACCTTGCTATCATTCTGAAAACAAGTAAAAACTTGGCTATTTGACCAATAAGTGGCCAGCCCTCGCTAATCTTTACAGTCCATAGCGCCGAGACACCCATGGGTGTTTGTGCGTTCTAGAAGTTGTTAAAAAAAATGCAAAGTAGCAGCGCCTTAAAGTATCACAAGCAAGGCACTTTTAATTTAAAAAATGGCGTCCTGTTAAAACGTTTTAACTTCAGAACTTCAAAACATGTCTCAAAGATGAAATATATGTTTTAAGCTAAAACAAAACCATGCAGAAATGTCATCAAGAGGAATGCATGTTTTTTTGTAGTAATCTGAGCACGGGCTTTAACAATCCTGTCTGCGCTCATGACCTATGACAGTGCACACCATAAAGCAGGCGACATGGCGTATAAAAAAAAGCGAAATGCATGTTTTTTTAGTAATCTGAGCACTGGCTTGAACAATCCTATTTGCGCTCATCACCTATAACAACGCACACACTGAAGCAGGCACCTTGGCGATAAAATAAAAATATGGCAAGCATCTGTTTTTTAAATTGCCACGGCCCATTAAGCTGGCGTCATAAACGTAAGAAGCACGGAGGCTCAAGATTTACTGTTTTAGCTCCACAACTTTGGAACTCTCTTCCTGTGGAGATGAGACTGGTTATGTCCTACGCATAGTTCAGAAAACTGCTTAAGACTCAAATGTCTGTCCAATCATATGACATTAAACCTCAGTGTCCTGTTATCTCCTTTCTGCCTCATCAGCGCCATGAAACCATTTGGTGTACATGAGCTATATAAAAGTTTTTAGCATAACACAACATGGCAACATGGTGATAAAAAAAAAAAACACAAGTAGTCCCTAAAGGAAAAGGACAAAGCCCTACAGCGCCATGTAAGTGTAGTTGGTCGGTGCTGCTTCTGATTAAAAACGGAAGTGATGCATCGGACCAGAAACCAATAGTGAGGCCAGAAATCACAGTGAAGCCACTTGCAAGCAGGAGCCAAGCAGTAGGCGTGATTACCCTCGCTATACAGATATTAGATGTCTCAGAGAGACAGCACATGCAAGCTGCCTAGGCGAGCCCTTAAAAAAGTATGTGAATCAAAGCAAAGAAGCAATCTGAATTATTTGCATCTTTTGACCTATAAGGTATTGCATATATTAGCGATGACACTGCTACACCCATATAATAGTTTTCCATACTGCATTCTCACTAAAGGTGTGTGAAATATGCTGGCATGCAGTTTGCCCCAAAAAATAGCTTGAATAACACAATTGCCATGATCAACAAATGCTCGCTTTCTGGTTGTGCACGTTGTTTTAATGCTATAATTTTGGTGCGTAAAGCAGCATATTTACACAATGCTACATAATTTTATGAAATTCACATGATAAGTGTAACACAAAGTTACATGAATTATGCCAGGGTAAATTACATTTCGCCCTCCTGAATTCTCACACTGCAAGTACTAAACAAATTATCAAGGTCAGGAGTAAGTCAATGTAAGAAAGTGAATTAGTATTTGAAGAGGGCGGCCGCCTACCCCAAGGAATAATAACATTGACTTGTTGGTGTGAATTATAGAGTCGCAAAATTAATGTGAGTTCAACCCCTGATAGGTAGGGTACGGAGCAGATGACTTAACTTAGGGTAATGGGCTAAGTATTTATACAATACAAAGACTGTAATAAATTCAAAACTCCTAACAATAAAATCTCAAACCGAATTAAAAAAATGAGTTAGACTCTAATTAAAGAGTCATTTTCCAAACATTGGTTCTTGAGCTAAGTTAACAAACTAGACAATTGAATGAAAAATACTTAAATATGAAAAAACTGTGTATAAAAGGGGACAACACCTTATATTAACAAAATTTCACAAATACTCATGTACATAAGTGATTATATAAATACATTTAATGAAAAACTAAAGGAAATACAAAGGGCGCTCAGACAGTTACAATCGCACTAGAGAATAAAAAACATTGACAAGTGTGAACTCAAAAAACAGTAGCAGAGAAAAATATACATACAACAATTAACACAATATACTATCAAACAATAGTGTCATCTCTGATTTAGGCAATGTTTGAAGCGTCGACGGTGTTTCGACCCGGAATTGCTTTAAGGGTCATCATGAGGACAATAGACTTCTAGAGTGAAAGCAACCACTTATTTTGGTTCTAAAAAAATGAAACATGTACATGGGTTTTAAGAAAATAAATAAACAGCTAAATTTGTGTTTTTTTCTGACTTTTTCAACACCGAATATGTGCCCAGGAATCTTAGAATTAGTGAAATTTCCCTAATGAATTTAAAAAAAAGAGAAAAATAGAATGGGACCAGTTACCATAAGATTAAGCAATGTGCAAATAATTTGAAAAGTGATGCAGAGATAAAAGAAAAAAATGAAACCTTAGCAATCTTCCTGCACGCAACAGTACTCATCCCATATCAGGCCAAGATTCCAAAATATCTGAAGGGGAGTCCTACAGTAATCAGAGAAAGTCGGTAATTTTAAAGACTGCCACACCGCCGGCAGAGAGGAAGAAATCCGGAATAAGTGAAACCAATCACCATACCTGTAGGTGTGAAAAAATCACACCGAATGGCAAATCTTCAGTAAAGTTCCATCAAACACCGGTTGACACTTTAGAACCAGGATATAGAATTTTTGTAGAGTTCCAGAAAGGTCTATTAATTTATTTACTGTAGAGAAAAAATTACAAGACTGAGTCCAAAACTACTAAAGTCTTCCAAAGAATTCATGAGAATCCTCAAATGGAATCATAACTGTTTCAATCAATGAGGTGTAAAGATATTTAAAATCAAAAACAACCTGTGTTAATGTAACCTTTAAATATGGAACACAGGGTATCACAGCAACAATCACTCTTGAATGAAAATGGTACATTGGCTATATCAAATGTACGTTATATCTCCAACTTCGTCATTTAATAAATAATCTGTCAAGGATAAATAATATGGAAAACATAGCCACAGAATAATCTCCCTAAAGTGATTAATGCCACAACAGGATTGTTTACGCGTTTGTGATAAAAGTCTATAAAACGAACAAAACTAAAAGAAATCATTCAAACCGATTTACTGGACGCAGTTGATTAGCTGCAAAGCTATACAGAAGTCCCCAATGAAGACCCCTGACCGCAGTCCTAATACTGCAGGCTGACTAACAAGCTCCTAAAGAAAAATACAGTACTTGTAAAAGCAGATATTTGACATAAAACAAGGGAGGGCATGAATGAAGTCGGGAAGAGAATCTACAAGACCTACTTTTAGCCATCCACTTACTTTGAAAACCTCGTGTGCAGTATCCTGTCCTTCGTCAAACGTCTGGCAGTAAGATCAAGATCATGTACATAATACGCACGGCTTTTAAAGCGTGCGGTCAAGACACTAGAAAGCGGAATGATCAAAAGTAAACCATTAACATCCCGCCGCTTATCGATCCACGAGTATTTATACACATAGGCCAAAATTAATGAATACATGTGGCGTTATGCAAGGTATCAAAAAACACTCCAAAGGAATGAACGATATAACGCTCCGATAAAAAAATGTAAATGAAACTACCTCAGAGATCCCATCGGCTGAACAGTGGTGGCCATTTTGAAACACTTACAATGAAGAAATAACTAAGACGCCAGGAGCAGAACCCATCACCAAGTTCTATTGCAATTTCAGAGAACGACAACAAAAAAAGGGAGAGGGTGAAATGAAATTGATGTGCACAGTGACATAAATGTTTATAGTCCATACACGAAAAAATATATTACACTCAAATTCAATATCTTAATAAAGTATACATATGTGGTAAAACAAACTCCTAAATACATTAAGGCCAAACAATGCCTTTCTACATGGTGATATCAATCCATGTGCAAATTTAGTACATAACATCCAAATCGTCATAATAGCAAACATACAATTTTAAATATTAAAACATTTTTACCATATAATTCAGTTTCTTATTACACTTTTAAAGATCATTTGAACTACATATTTACATGTCAAGAAAAGTAAAAATAGAACCTGTACACATTTTCAGATAAGATTCCATATGATAAAACCAGATCATACTCAGCAATAATATTATATACCAAGCAGTGGATTTTTCCAACATTCTCAAGTTACTAGGTCAGTATCGTGGGATTCAGTATGTCCATTAGTCTAGTTGAAGAGTACAGCCGTTCATTCTACAAGTCTGTTCAGTCCCTTATTAATGCTATCGCAGTGGAACATCCACCGGCAATTTGCTTGGTCAAGCATTCTGGCAATATCACCACCCCTGTTTGGACTTTTAATCTGTTTGGTTACCTGCCATCGCAACTCTGAAGGAGTGTGACTGTGCTCTAAGAAATGGGACACCAAAGGTGCATGCTCACTTCGGCATCGAATGCGACTTTTGTGTTGAGACAATCGAATTTTCACACGTTATGTGGTCTAACCGACATAAATGAGATTACACGGACACCAAATTGCGTACACCACTGTTTGCAAATTACAATTAGTGTGGTCACGCAAATCATGTTTGATGTTACCATGTATAAACTGTTTGGTGTTAGTCCTGGAATCACACATCAGGCAATTCCCACATCGGTAATGACCCACAATTTTGTTAAGGCCCCATAAAGTAGTTAAATCAGGGGATGTCTTAGAGGGCAAAGCAGCACAGGCCAAATGATCACGTATGTTTTTGCCTCGTTTGAATGAAAATAGCGGCATCTCATTAGAAATTCCAACAGTCTGTACCAAAGGCCAATGGCGTTTCACTATTTTCACAATTTGATTGCTTTTTGTCCCAAAAGTTGTGACACATGGTACACGTTCAGACTTCTTTGGACCATGGGGTGCCAACAAAAATTTGTGGTGGTTATACCACACCCTTTTTAAGGATCGTTTGATTAGTCGTCTGGGGTAACCACGGTGTTCTAACTTCTTTGCAAGTATTTATGCCACTCTGAAGTAGTCCTCCCTAAATTGGCAGTTCCTACAGATCCGCAGGAACTGACCAAAAGGGAGTCCATTCTTCAGGCCCCGCGGATGATGGCTAGTATATTCCAAAAGGGTATTGCGGGCTGTCTGTTTAGTAAAAAGCTTGGTAGCCAGCTTACCCTCATGGGGAATGATAGTTAGGTCAAGAAAGTCAGCACTCTCACAGCTAGTTGAGAAGTGAAACTCAGGCCTTGCAAACAAGTGTTCAACCATTTCAAGAAATCATGTAGACTCAGCAGATCCCCAGTCCAAATAAAACAGATATCATCAATATAACGGCACCCATGGCGCACATTAAAAAAACATGGATTCTCATCTTGATTATAGATGTATTTAAGTTCGAAGCTATCCACAAAAAGAATAGCAAAATTGGGGGCATAGGAAAGAAGCTCCCGTAGATGTACCTTTTATTTGCAAATAAAAGAACCCATCAAACTCAAAATAATTCCTTATGAGCAAGATGGTCAATAGCTCAATAATAAAATCAGTCGGCACTGTCACTGAGCCAGGTCTGGTGTAGAAAACCTGTCAAATTACTTCAATTCCTTCCATTTGTGGTATATTAGTGTCTAAGGACTCAATGTCCAAACACAATAGTACCTCAGTAAGAGGGTCAAATTGCATCTGTTCCAGTTGGCAGATGATGTTGCCAATGTCGCGTACCTAGCTCTGAGTTAAAGGAGCTAGTTCCATAATGAACACATCAATATATTTACACAAGGGTTCCAAGACCGACCCACAGCCCGAGACTATGGGTCGGCCTGGAGGATTTCTAACATCCTTGTGTACCTTGGGTAAGGTATAAAGCACCAGGGTACGCGGTGCTTTAGCATTTAAAAAATCTAATTCTTTAGGACTGAGGAAACCGGCTAATTTTCCAGCTGATGTAATTCTCAGAATCATTCTCTGTCTGTAAATCAGAGAGGGGAATATTTTGCAGAATGATATAGTGATCAGGATTGGCAAGTTGGCCATGAATTTCAGATTTGTACATCTCTATAGGTTGTATCACAATCCCACCCCCCTTATCGGCGGGTTTGATAATCACTTCTAGGCTCATTTTCAAGGTACGTAAGGCCTGTCTTTCTGGGAAAGTGATATTAAAGGGGATCTATTCAAACCCTGTATTCAGAGCTGGCACATCCCGAAGTACCATGGATTCAAATGCCAATAACTTGGCAGGCATTTGTACAGTAGGAGGGTTACATTTTGATGGAAGCCTCAAGTTTGAGGGATTCAAATTTACCTTGCTTGGTTTATCCATGAAAAAATACTTTAAATGTAATTTGCGAAAAAACTGTAATAGTTCAATTTGAGTATCGAATAAACAAGTTTTCTCCATGAAGACAAAACTTAGACCCTTACTCAGTAAAGAAATCTCGACAGATGACAGTACATGTTCGGAAAGATTAAAAATCGGTATGGTATTGGGCAAATTGGCCACACTCATAGTTTCATCTATTGCGGTGGACACCACTGATAGAAGTTCCAATGAGTTTGACGTTCTCCCGCCTGGAAGTTCCAAGTGTGGGGTGGTCGGTGGGTTTTCCCCCAGCCCCTGCCCTGCCCTGTCCTCTACCTAGTCCACTCTGGCCTAAAAAAGGATAAAAAGCTGAGGTAGAGGGACCCTGTCACTACTTTTGGGACAAAAAGCAATCAAATTGTGAAAATAGTGAAACGCCATTGGCCTTTGGTACAGGCTGTTGGAATTTCAAATCAGAGGCCTTATTTTCATTCAAACGAGGCAAAAACATACGTGACCATTTGGTCCGTTTTGCTTTGCCCTCTAAGACATCCCCTGATTTAACTATTTTATGGTACCTTAACAAAATTGTGGGTCATTACCAATGTGGGAATTGCCTGATGTGTGATTCCATGACTAACACCAAACAGTTTATACATAGTAACATCAAACATGATTTGCGTGACTAGACTAATTGTAATTCGCAAAATGTGGTGTACGCAATTTGGTGTCCGTGTAATCTCATTTATGTCGGTCAGACCACACAACGTGTGAAAAGTCGATTGTCTCAACACAAAAGTCGCATTCAATGCCAAAATGAGCATGCACCTTCGGTGTCCCATTTCTTAGAGCACAGTCACACTCCTTCAGACTTGCGATGGCAGGTAATCGAACCGATTAAAATTCCAAACAGGGGTGGTGATATTGCCAGAATGCTTCACCCAGCAGAATGCCGGTGGATGTTCCGCTGCGATAGCATTAATATGGTACTGAATAGTCTTGAAGAATGAACGTCTGTACTCTTCAACTAGATTAATGGACATACTGAATGCCACAATACTGGCCTAGTAACTTGGGAATGTTGTAAAAATCCACTGCTTGGTATATAATATTGTTGCTGATTATGATCTGTTTTTATCATATGGAATCTTATCTGAAAATGTGTGCAGGTTCTATTTTTGCTTTTCTTGACATGTAATTTTGTATTTCAAATGATCTTTAAAAATGTAATAGGAAACTGAATTATGTGTAAAAAAAAATGTAATATTTAAAATTGTACATTTGCTATTATGACGATTTGGATGTTATGTACTAACTTTGCACATGGATTGATATCACCATGTAGGAAGGCATTGTTTGACCTTAATGTGGTTAGGAGTTTGTTTTACCTCATGTGTATACTTTATTAAGATATTAAATTTGAGTGTAGTATATTTTTTTGTGTATGGACTACAAACATCTATGTCACTGTGCTCATCAATTTCATCTCCCCCTCTCCCTTTTTTGGTTGTTGTCCTCTGAGACAGCAATAGAACTTGGTGATGGGTTCTGCTCTTGGCTTCTTAGTTATTTCTTCATTGTAAGTGTTTCAAAATGGCCGCCATTGTTCGGCCGATGTGAACTCTGAGGTAGTTTCATTTAAATTCTTTTATCGGAGCATTATATCGTTTATTCCTTTGGAGCATTTTTTGATACCTTGCATAACGCCATATATATTCATTAATTTTGGACTATGTGTTTAAATAATCGTGGATCGATAAGCGGCGGGATGTTAATGATTTGCTGTTGATCAGTCCGCTTTCTATTTTCTTGATGGCATGCTTTAACAGCCGAGCATATGATGTACATGATCTTGTTCTTACTGCCGGACGTTTGACGGAGGACGGCATACTGCAAACGAGGTTTTCTAAGTAAGTGGATGGCTCAAATTAGGTCTTGTAGTGTCTCTTCCAGACTTCATCCTTGCCCTCCCTTGCTTTATGTCAAATATCTGCTTTTACAAGTGCTTGTTATTCATCCTGCAGTATTCGGACTGTGGTCAGGGGTCTTCATTGGGGACTTCTGTATAGCTTTGCAGCTATTCGGCTGCGTCCAGTAAATTGATGTGAATGATTTATTTTAGTTTTGTTTGTTTTATAGACTTTTATAACAAACGCGTGAACAATCCTGTTGTGACATTAATCATTGTAGGGAGATTATTCTGTGGCTATGTTTTCCATATGCTTTATCCTTGACAGATTATTTATTAAATGAAGAAGTTGGAGATATAACGTACATTTGATATAGCCAATGTACTGTTTTCATTCAAGAGTGATAGTTGCTGTGAAACCCTGTGTTCCATATTTAAAGGTTACATTAACACGGGTTGTTTTTGATTTTAAATATCTTTACACCTCATTGATCGAAACAGTTATGATTCCATTTGAAGATTCTTCGTGAATTCTTTGGAAGACTTCAGTATTTTTGGACTCAGTCTTGTCATTTTATCCTCTACAGTAAATAAATAAATAAATCTTTCTGGAACTCTACAATAATTCTACATCTTTGTTCCACAGTGTCAACCGGAGTTTGATTGACCTTTACTGAAGATTTGCCATTGGTGTGATTTTTTCACACCTACAGGTATGGTGATTGGTCTCACTTATTCTGGATTTGTTCCTCTCTGCCGATGGTGTGGCAGTCTTTAAAATTGCCGACTTCCTCTGATTACTGTAGGACTCCCCTTCAAATAGTTTGGAATCTTGGTCTGATAAGGGAGGAGTCCTGTTGGGTGCAGGAAGATTGCTAAGGTTTCCTTTTTTTTATCTCTGCATCACTTTTCAAATTATTTGCACATTGCTGAATCTTTTAGTAACTGGTCCTATTCTATTTTTCTCTTTTTTTTAAATTCATTAGGACTATTTCACTAATTCTAAGATTCCTGGGCACATATTCAGTGTTGAAAAAGTCAGAAAAAAACAAAAATTTAGCTGTTTATTTATATTCTAAAAACCCATGTACATGTTCCATTTTTTTAGAACCAAAATAAGTGGTCGCTTTCACTCTAGAAGTCTATTGTCCTGATGATGTCCGTTAAAGCAATTCTGGGTCGAAACACCGTCGGTGCTTCAAACATGGCTTAAATCAAAGATGACACTATTGTTTGATTGTATATTGTGTTAATTGTAGTATGTATATTTTTCTCTGCCACTGTTTTTTGAGTTCACACTTGTCAATGTTTTTTATTTTATAGTGCGAGTGTAACTGCCTGATTGCTCTTTGTATTTCATTTATTTTTCATGAAATGTATCTATATAATCACTTATGTACATGTTTATTTGTGAAATTTTGTTAATATGACGTGTTGTCCCCTTTTATGCACAGTTCTTTTCATATTTAATTATTTTTCATTCAATTGTCTAGTTTGTTAACTTATCTCAAGAACCAATGTTTGGAAAATATCTATTATTACCCCTGGTTCTTGTTCTAGGGTCGCCCTTGTGGTTTGTAAATCTAATTAAAAAAGTGACACCAAAATGACAAAAATCTAATAAAGGTATTGTAAAACAACCCCATCCTCGTTGCCAGTATTGTAAAATAAGACGCTGAGACGAGGTATTGAAGTATGCGTCATTATTCAGTCATCCGCTCTCACTCGACTGTCAGCATACCAGCATTCCTCGTCTCCACGGACTACATCCTCCTCGGGGACCTGAACTTCCACTTCGAGAACAGCAACAACACCAACACCAACAACCTGATCGACAACCTCGCCAACCTCGGACTCAGACAGCTCGAGACAACACCCACTCACGCCGCCAGCCTCACGCTTGACCTCATCTGCACCGCAAGCCCCCACGTCACCTTCAACCACACCACCAAACCCCACTGGACCAACCACCACTACATCCACTTCACCTTCAGGAAACCCACCATGCACCACCGCACCCAACAGATGCCTCAACGCGGCTGGAGCAAAGTCACAGAAGACCAGCTAACCACCACCCTCGCCCAGAACCCACCCGCCGACTCCACCGACCCAAACACCGCGGCCCGCAACCTCAGACAATGGATCAACAACTGAGCCAACACCCTCGCCCCACTCAAGACACCCTCCAACAGCCACACCAGCAAGAAAGCCACCTGGTTCACCTAAGACCTCTAGGCCTCCAAACGAAGATGCCGAAAATTGGAGAAGAACTGGCTCAGAGAACAAACACCGGACAGCCACGCAGCCCACAGCAATGCCACCTGCAGGCACCATCAACTCAATAGAACTGCCAAGAGGGCCTCATTCAAAGACCGCCTAGATAACAACACACACAAAAGCAAAGAGCTCTTCAACACTGTGAAAGAACTCTTCAACCCTAGCTCCAACACCAACGACATCCCGCTCTCGCAAGACCTCTGCGACTCGCTGGCCACCTTCATCCATCGCAAGATCGCTGACATCCATGACAGCTTCAATGCCACGACCACCCTGACAACCACTGCCACCGCGACCACCACCCAAACCAACCGGCCTGCTGTTCTGGACCAGCATTAATGACAAGGACACCAGAGAGATCATGAACACCATCCACTCGAGACAGGAACCTTCCCGGAAAGCTGGAAGAACGCCGAGATTAACGCCTTACTCAAGAAACCCAAGGCAGACCCCAGGGACCTCAAGAATTTCCGACCCATCTCCCTGCTCCCGTTCCCAGCGAAGGTCACCGAGAAAACCATCAACAAACAACTGACCCGCTACCTCGAGGAGAACAGCATCCTGGACCCATCCCAGTCCAGGTTCCGCAGCAACCACAGCACTGAAACCGCCCCCATTTTTGCCACCGATGATCAGATCCCTGCTTGACAATGGAGAAACAGCGGGCCTCATCCTCCTGGACCTGTCAACCGTATGCGACACAGTCTGCCACAACCCACTACGCACACGCCTCTATGATGCCGGAATCCAAGAGAAGGCCCTGGACTGGACCACGTCCTTTCTCTCTGGCACAACGCAGAGCATCTGCCTCCCCCCTTCCGCTCCAGTGCCACCACAATCATCTGCAGCATACCCCAGGGCTCTTCCCTCAGCTCGACGCTATTCAACATCTACCTGGCACCCCTCACCTATGTTGCCCGACAGCACGACCATAACGTCATCTCCTACGCCGACGACACTCACCTAATCCTCTCGCTCACCAAAGACCCTCACACCACCAAAACCAACCTCCACGAAGGCATGAAGGCTGTCGCCGAATGGATGAGGAACAGCCGACTGAAGCTGAACTCGGACAAGACGGAGATCCACATCCTCAGAAACACCCCTTCGGCCTGGAACAACTCCTGGTGGCAGACCGCACTGGGAATCGCCCGAACACCCACCGACCACGCACGCAACCTAGGGGTCATCGTTGACTCCACCCTCTCCATGACTAAACAGGTCAACGCCATCTCCTCATCCTGCTTCAACACCCTCCGAATGCTCCGTAGGATCTTTAAGTCGATCCCCCACCAAAACTCGAAGAGCAGTCAACCAGTCCCTCGTCACCAGCAGACTGGACTATGGAAACGCCCTCTAAGCAGGAACATCGGCCAAGCTCCTGGAACGACTGCAACCCATCCAGAACGCCTCAGCACGTCTGATCTTCGACATCCCCCACTGCAGCCACATCACACCCTACCTGAGAGCCCTGCACTGGCCCCCGTCAACCAGAAGATAACCTTCAAGCTCCTCATCCACGCACACTAAGCTCTCCACAACACTGGCCTAGCATACTTCAACAGATGCCTCAGTTTCTACACCCCCACCCTCCAGCTCTGCTCCACTGACCTTGCCCTCGCCACAGTCCCCTGCATCCGAAGAACGATCGCCGGCAGCAGATCCTTCTCCCACCTCGCCGACAAGACCTGGAACACCCTCCACACCAACCTACGGCAGACCCAAAATCTAGCTCTTCGATCAGTAGCAGCACCCCCTCCCCCCCAGCGCCTTGAGACACTCACGGGTATGTAGTGTGCTTTATAAGTATCTTGATTGATTGATTGATATCTTGGGAAAAAGCGAGAGCAACTCCATTCCTCCAAGGCTCCTTTATGGTCACAAATAACAGATCCAGGCTTCTTGTTATCTTCTGCAAGTCCAAAAAGTGTTCTGAGGAGGATTCCTTCTGGAGCCACGTTTATGGTGTGCACATGTAAGTGTATTTGAGTGATTCATGGACACTCCTGAGCAAACAGGTAAAATGCTCCTGGGGGTTATACCATCCCTAATTTTGCAGCACATCCTGTTTACCTTTCTTCTTGTGTTCCAGTCAACGATGTTTTTAAGGAAATAAACAGTCTCATGCAAGGTGTCCACCCCTAAATGGCTCTGTGGGGCAGTTCTCTCCCAATGAGTTTGGTGCCAGCTGGCTAGCATAGACTTTGGAGAACAATGTCTTTCTCTTCTCCAGGTCTCCTTGCACACTAAACCATGAAAGTGCTGGCTTCAGCTCTACCCTTTCAAGTGAGGTTTCTGGGCACATCACAGCTGTCCATCCTGAGCTGATATGGATCACATCCCCGACCCCTTGCATCCTTCCACCTGGTGTAAGCCATTGTTCTCTTCATGGGCAGCTTTCACACCTCATTAAGGTCAAACACGGGCTGGGCAGAAGCTGGCAGGCTTATTCAAATTAGCCACCAGGAGTGTCAGGCAGGAAAAGGTAACTTCTAACATTTACTTTCCCTAAATATTTATTAAAATTAGACTTTACTGTTGTTTAACATGTCTAAAGTGCCCATAATTCTAATGCTAGCAATACTAGGTTCTAGGAAAAGGTGAAACATAAAGTGTGAACATACAGAAAAGGCAGGTTTGCTACAGTCCCCAAGAATAACGTCACTCAATAAATAAAACTGTTCCTTCATGCAATACATTTACTTAAAGATTTTGCATAATTTAACCTGCCAACTCCTTTTTTGTCACAGTTTCCCTGATGACTACAGTTACCAATTTACCATTTGTTATAGAGTGTAATTAAAAAAATACTAAGTACATTATTTTTTCTCATCCTTCCCTGAATAATTAAATGATAGTTTTGTATTGTATGAATTTGTTTATTGCATTTGCATAAATGCCTAATGTAGTAAGCATTGTCTGGGCATCTGTCAGGATCAAAGGCCATAGCAAAATGTCTTCCTAGCTGCCAGTGTTCTTCCGGAGAAGTTGTTTTTCATGTCAGATTTTATTTTATTACATGGAGAAAAGAATAACAATTGGCTCGTCTAAATGTACCGAAAAGAAATGCCTCTTGATGACATGGATCAAACAATAAAAAAACATTTCCAAGCAACGTGTTTTGGGTAAAAGAGTATAATTTATTATTAACACTTCCAGACAGTTATTTATTCAGATGTGATTTAGTTTAGTGTGAGGAGCAGGCCGCCTAGTGAGGTTTATATGGGCCAGCATAGTATTAGAACATGGCTGTGCAAGGTTGTATAGTGATATCATTGATTTGTCAAGTCATAGCTGGACACTCACATGTGCTATGCTGGACATGTGATGTTGCTGCCATTCTTCAAATTTCAGGAAGAAAATCCATGTCAAAATCTGACCTTGGACCTTATTATGAGGTACTGAGGTACTGACAAATCTTGTTTCGGCCAATAACAGAATTACCAGCTCCGTCAGGAATTGCAAGTTCCTTCGGCATACTGCAGGGCAGCGGCTTTCAACCAGGGACTCCAGCTGTTGAAAGTAGCTGAAATCTCAGATAGAAACTCTCTGGGGAAAAGAGGAATTAGTAGAGGAATCACATGCAGTGTTCCCTGTTCCCATGGTAATATCTAAATTCTGGTTGCACTCTGTGTCTCATGTGTAAAGCAATGATCTTTCACCACCTCATACTTCCTGATACTCCTGAGCCCAGTGTCAGAATATGCCCGGTGTGTGCCTCTTTTAATTTCTCCCCAATACTTTCAAGGGTGGCCAAGAAATAGAGCGCTTACAGCACTCTAAATTGTATGGGTGGGTTATATTCATGGTTTAAATGCACTTACATATATTTTGTCACTTGCAGTGTTTCATAATTTTTCAAATGCATTTATTCAAGTTATATAAGCATCTGTAATGTAGTATGCACATGTAAATAGGAATTGTATGCATTAGAAAGTTTATTATTCCTGTATGTATAATGTGCAGGATGAAATTATATTTGTGCAATGTAACTGTGTAGTTTAAGTTGCCTTCATTGTTAGCCCAACCTGCAGGTTGTTTTGAGTTTTATTCCTACTTGGTTGCTCAAGAAATAATTAAATAATCTTTTTGTATTTGAAAATGGTATGTTCTCATCCTACTGTAGGTGCAGGAATATAACCTCGTTATTCATAGATTAAGGAGATACCCAGAATGTCTTTGATGAAGACTGGAAGGCGAAAAGGGAAGACGCCTTTTGTGTGTGGCCTATCTGAGAACCAAGGCCACTGGAGAGGAGCTAAACAAACTCCTGTGGAAATTTACAAATGCTGCAATGCAAAAGTTCAATATGTGACGTATTGCGGGTTGAACATTGACTTTTTGTACGATGCACAGGGACAGATTTGAGAGACTTCTGCTCTTTTGGAGGGAAAGATACCTTTTGTTTTTTTCTCAATGAAAATTGGACTTAGCTTCTCAGAGATTTGGACTCAGCTTCTATTCAGGGTTGCATTTTGATTTTGGAGTTTATCGCGTTATGTCTTTTGTGCGAATGATATGTATTTGTAAATCGGCTCTGTATTGATTTTTATGTACCTATATTCTCTGATATTTAGGTGTGTTTATATTCAATTATTTTTGGCTTCATAATAAATTCATCAATATGAAGTCCAGAGTCTGTGGTCCTTTAATGCTGACTAACTTGTAAGTATAATTTTGAATTGTTTTGCTCCCCTCTACCACTTTTAGCAGGCAAATAAAAGACCATTGTTATTGAATTCAGCAGGGAAGGCAATGCTAAAAGTTAGCATAATCAAATGGTAGCACAGGATGGTTTGCCTCTAAAAGAGGGGAGAAGGAGGAATTAGAGTAGATAGGCAAAAACTTGGGCTCTGCACACAGAGTAGACAACGGTGAAGGCGTAGACTGATTGAGGTCAGCAGATACTGATGGTGAGGCGGAAATGGTGGTATTGAATTGTTGGTGTGTTAGATTGTGGTGATGAATAAATTGTGTGATGTCTTGCAAAGTTGGGCTGTAAGTTGAGTGAGTGAGGGTTAATGGGTTTACTGGTCCAGACACATGCGGATCAGGAAGTTTAGTGAGCAGACTCAAGGGAAGTTCAAGATACCGGGATAGTTGTATTTGTAATTGTCTGATCAATACTGTGGGTGTCGTGAAGCGCTATCGACGATTCACTTGTGACAAGGAACTTTGTGTGAATGCAGGAGTATGTCGCGGTAGAAAGCCTTAGGTACTGGGGTGGGCTACGGCGATTGAGTGACCAACGCAGATCAGGTTCACAGTGGACGAATGATCTTGTAAAAGTATTCTATCGATCTTTTAGCGGATGGACAATTACTTGTTTTATGTAACTGTAAGTTATTGTGACTGTAGTAGGAAGCAGTTACTTGGTTTAATAGCTTTTGGATTTACAGTTACTTGTATTATGAATGTGTGAGCGAGTGTACGAGGTGAAATTGTAAAGGAGGGTGAGCCGCTGCAAAGAGGGAGCAGTGACGTCAGTGCACACCTCGCTGGGATAGGCCGGTTGGTGTAACTCGCGCTGGGATTGGTGGCAGTTCGTCTGAAGTTGAAAATTGATATTTGGATGGCAAATTATTGATTTTCATGATGAGATGTTTTAAGGTGTTGTAAGAGGCGACACAGGGGTGGTGGGATTGTGACTGAGGTAGGAGAAGAAGCTTCACCAGAAGATACCCCTGCTCATTATATGGCAATGAATGTGGGACTCCATACTTTAGTGTGCCTGAAAAATTGGCATAAAATTACAGAGAAAGAGGGAGAACTGGTTTTCCCTCGTACGTGTCATTTCGAATGGAGATGCTGTACCAGCTGAGGGGAGTGATGGCTTCTCTGAAACCTCCACCTAGACCAACACAATTTGAGGCATCAAATGCATGGATGAGAGCTGCAATGGCAAAGAGAAGAGAAGCATCACAGGGAAGAATGAAAAAGGCAATGAAGGCAGATGCCAGCAGGGATACGCAACTGAAGAGATGGAGAGTAGACACCACTGAGGGAGAGCGTTTATATCCATTCAGGATGCTAGAAGGAGGTTCTGGGGGAAAGAGTAAGACAGAGGAGGACAGTGATAAGGATGATAGTTTCCTTGAAACACTGCTAGCAGAACATCCTCCACCTTGTGACTCCAGGTTGGAGCCGGAGAAAACACAGCAAACGGAAGAAGCTTTAGGAGTGGCACAAATGGGTTCAGAGGAGCAGACAACAGGAGTAAGATGGAAAATGTCAGTGGAAATAGGAATTCCAGGAGGATCCGGAGGGATAGGGTACGCAGCCCCTGAGTCAGACGAAATAGCATGTACCATGCGATTGCAGAAGCTCTGTCAGTACTAGTTACTATTGGACCTGTAGTTTCAATATATAACCCTAGGGAGAGGACAGGTGGAAATCAACTGCAAACAAGAGAAGGGGAAGGGACTATCTCTGGAGGGAGTCTTACAATGAGTAGAACAGGGATGGCTCAGAAGCCAGTGGAAGCTAGTACTCCACTGCCAGCTACGGCTGATCCATCAAGAATGGACAGTGGGTCAGAACGAAGATGAACAGGAGCTTTGGTAAATTCTAGGTCAGACATCAGAATGTGGGTTCCACCAGTGAAGGAGTCATTGATACAGAGAGCGGAATTGGATATGAGACAAGAAACATCTAGAGTACTGTTCGAACCACATAATTTGTGTGAGGGTAACAATTGGAGGAGTCGAAGTTGTCAGAGAGAAAGTCACCCAGTGTTGAGAATGGAGGAGATTATAGGTCCAAGGAGAGCACAAAGTTGTGGCAGGGAAGAATCAGGAAGTGAGGGAGGTCAGAGAATTATACAAGTTGCAATGAAGGCTTCATTGATAGATGTGGTAAGATTAAATGCAGAAATAGATGAAGTGATTGAAGGGAATCTGCCTTTGGAAAGAATTGAAACATATGACCCAAGCACATTGCTATTTGTAGCTAAGGATTTTACTAAAAAGGCAAAGCGATCTCATGAAGCATTGGTACAGTTGGCACGAAGGTATGAGGTGGACTTGACCAAAACACAATAGATTCAGGGAAGCTGTAGATCGAATTATACTGATCAAGACTTAGAAGAAAAGCGAACGACAGGACTAAAGGCACTAATTAGAGACTTGGTGATAGGGATGCAACCATGGAGAGAATTAGATGAAGGGGAAAAAAGGTGGTCTAAAAAGAAAAGTGCCAAGAAAGTGATAGGAGATACTCTGCATCCGGGTGGGGGAATGGGAGCAGCAGGAAATTACCCTCTGAGAGAAGTTCAAAATGGGGGGTATGTACAGGTACCATGGAGTATGGGTGGTTTGGCAGCATTCACTAATGATTTTCCTTGGCTGAGGTCAAACCTGCTGATTGGTATAAACAGATTGACAGGTTTGTTAAGATTTTGAAGGTGTTATGGATTGATTTGAATACTCTGTTTGAGATAGTGGTCTCGGGTGATTTGTGGGCGGCATGCAAGGTTGCCATTGACTGACCCACTACAGAACCAGCTAAAGATGAGGTAAATCATGGTCCTTCACCCGAGGTAATGAAGAAATATGAACAAGTGATCACATGGTTACATTCCAAAGTAGCTCCTCAGACTGTTGATTGGCTTAAAATCGATTGTACTACTCAAGATCCTAAGGAGTTGGTACATGACTATTATGAGAGACTTTTAGTGGCTTTTAAACAACGTAGGGGATTGGACACCATTGAGCAGAAAGACATGGGACAGTTTGGCTCGAAGTTTGTGTTGGGATTGAAATGCGATATTAGTTTAATGATACAGCATCATTTGATATGTTGGTAGAATAAGTCTATGGCCAAAATTCTGTGTTATGCAAAATAATGAAGTGAGCAGGTAGAGGCATCACAAAAGAAACTGAAAGATAAATTGATGTTGGTACAGTTGAGAAATGCACAAAGGCCTGATTGGATGCAAGGGTTTGGTGGAGCGATGGGTCGAGGAAGAGGAAATGGTAAGGGAATTAATCAACAGACGGTACCTCAACCTGGACAGAGAAGAGGAAGAGGTATGGGTATGTATGCAGGTACGGGAGGTGATTAGGGAGCAAATCAAAAGAAGTTCAGTGCTTGTCATTATTGTCACAACATCGGGAATTGGAAGCACGAGAATAGTTAAATCCATCAAATCAAATGCAATATGAGGGAGAGGAACAGATGTCTGAGGGTCTGAACACCGTGATAAGACCTAGATCCATATATGGGGGAGGTTGTGAGTCTCAAATGAAGATACCTCAGTCTCTAAGAATACCCATAAGTAATCAGGTATATCATCAGATGCCTTATTTTGAGATACAAGACAGATTTGACCAAACTCAAGGTCCTCGTGAGTGTCAGATGGGGTGCAGGGAGAGTGCACTTTGAGTGCTGCTCTGGAAGTATATAAAAGTGGACCGTTTGTAGATGCAGAGGTGAATGGATATCCTGTTACCTTTTTGTTAGACACCGGAGCTGCGAGCTCCACAGTATGGACAGAAGTGGTCCCAAAGCTATCCCTTTCAGGAAAATGGATTCAAGTGGTGGGAGTTACCAATTTGGAAATGAATAACCCATTGACAAATGAATTACCTGTGAGAATAGGACCGTTCTAAGACAAACATCAATTTGTGGTGTGCGATTCAAGCCCAGTCTGTCTATTGGGACAAGATATTTTGTGTAAGCTAAATTGTACTATATCTTGTACTCCGAGGGGTGTGGATGTTGCAAACCTATGATGAAGATGCTGATTTTAAAATGGCCAATATAAGCTTGTGTGCAGAAATGTTTGTGGTTCTCACAACAGAATAATTACCCCATGATTTGAGAGATTCGGTTTCTCAGAAAGGCTGGGATTTCGCAGGAGCGAAGGTAGGATTGATTTGAGGGGTTGAATCAGTTAAGCTTTAGAAAACAAGGGACCCCTATAATAACAGCTAGCTATAACATAGGGAAATTGTATAGTTAAGAAAAATTATAGCTAAATGCTGATTTAAAATATGGACCAATTTAATAAAAATACCTCTAAAGCAAGAAAAAAACAAGAAAAACAAGAAAAAACTACCCTATTCTCACAAATGTGTACACACAAAATTATGTATCAAACCAAATGTATTTTCTTATTTTATATATAGATCATGATTGGCTTCATAGATCATATTTTCATTTAAGAAATCCTTTTCATTATAAGCATTTCATGGAGATTATTTCATCAGACCAACAATATTGTACACAGATCAAATACGATAGACGTAAAGTTGATGGAGGCAGTGCGGCAGATGTCAACTATGCGCATTTCAGCATACGTGCCTTCATCAGGTAGCCGTCTATTGCACATATAATTTCTATTAAGTATCGTTGATGGTGTACTGTAGCTTTTGATAAATCTAAATTCTATCGGCTGAGCGTAGAGATTTAAAAACTCGCACAGAATCTGTCTCCCTCATTGTGGGTATAATATGCAGCAGTATAATCGTAGGGATTTGTCCGGCGACTGAAAACAATGCTATCCGGTAGCTTAGTTCCGATTATGTGTAGTTCGGAATGCTTTCATATGTTTACGGGGGTGCCAGGATAGATTAGTCAAAAAAGTCGGCTAAGATGTGATGAGGGTGTTGCCCTGTTATGTGGATTGATTTAATCGTCCATCCCTCTTATCGGAGTGCCGCAGAATGGGGTCACACACGGATTCAAACCATCTGACAGAGAATAGGGTGTTTTTTTCTTGTTTTTTCTTGTTGTTTTTTCTTGCTTTAGAGGTATTTATATTAAATAGGTCCGTATTTTAAATAAGCATTTAGCTATAATTTTTCTTAACTAGTTGAATCAGTTAAGCTACAGGTCAAACCAAATGCTGAATTCCCACAAACTAGGCAGTATAACTAGACTCCAGAAACTGTGGCTGGAATAAGACCTGTAATTGAGTCGATGATTGCATGCAACATTCTAAAGGAGATAAGAAGTAGTCCCTGTAACTCACCAATTATGGGACTGTAGAAGCTTACTGGCAAGTACAGAGTAGTGCAGGATTTACGCAGGGTTAATGAGATAATGATCCCATGTTGTCCTGTGGTACCGAATCCAGCTGTTATATTATTTCAGTTACCATGTGAGGATCAGAATGGTTTACCATTATTAATTTATGTCAGGCATTTTTCTCCATTCCACTCCAAGAGGATAGTATTTATTTGCATTTAGGATGGATGACCGTGTGTTAACATGGAGTTGTATCCCTCAAGGGTATACAGAAAGACCCTCTAATTTTAGTCAATGTTTGAAAAAGAATCTTGAAGGGCTGGTGATGCCCCAGAGTTCAGTTCTGGTCCAGTATATTGATGACCTTTTGGTCGCATCAGAGACTGAAGATGCTTGCAGAAACGACACAGTTGTTTTGCTGAATCATTTGGCAGAGAATGGACACAAAGTGTCCCCAAACAAACGTTAGTATTGTCAGACAGAAGTTCATTATCTAGGTCACCAGATTGAGAAAGGAAAACGGAGAGTGCAGGGCAGACAGGGGTAGTAGTTGAAGCATAACAGAGCATGGAGCGCAGAAGGGAGTATTAGGAAAATGGACCATGGAAGAAAGGTGGGAAGGATAGTGGACTGGAACATGGACAGGCAGGGTGGAGGTGACAGGAAGAGGTGGCAGCCATCTGACCCTGCTAGGCAGGTGAGAGGGGCAGTGGCAGCTCAACAGAACACTCAAAGTAGATAGGTGAGTGTCAGATCAATGGAATATGGTGGGTAGAAAGGCGTAAGACACACAGACAGAGGACAGTGGGGAGAGTAGGTACAGCAAGCTAAGCACAGGGGCTAAGCAGGGGGGCAATGAAGCTGCATAGAATTAGGGAACAAAGGGCAGGAGGAGTGGGCAGGGAGATAAAGCTAAATGGAAGGCAGTGGCAGCATAGGGGACCTTGCGAGGCAGGAAGGAGTGGCTGGTGCATGGAATTGGAGAATAGAGGGTAGGGAGAAGGTGGAAGGAGCAGCAAGCTAACTGTATAGGGAAGAAATGCAGGAAGGACAGTGGCAGAATAACAGGCACACATGGCTTTAATGAGGGAGCAGGGTCATGGACATGGATAATGGATGTTAAGGAAGAGGGGGGCAGGAGCAGCAAGCTTGTGTGGGGGCAGCACAATACAAGGCCAGGCACTGCATTCAACCCCACCCCACTGTGCATTGTGATGGGCATCTTACATCATGTTGAAAAAAACTTACAAATTCACTGAAAAACCCAAAGGGTAGAGGTACGATGTAGTTAGGAAACAGAATTTTAAAAATCCTTAAAAATTCTCTGAAAAAAAAAAACTTTACAGGGACATTGTAGTTAGGGTCAAATTTCACTAAAACAAAACAAGTAAAATATGGCTGTCATATTAAGCTGAGCTGAATATATCTTGTGCCCTCGCAATGCACTGCTTATGACCTCACATATTATATCACTCATGACATGGTCAGTGACATCACTCATGACATCTCAAAAACATTACTGATAATATCATCCACAAAACACCAACACACCCATTCACACCACATAGAACCTTTCATACAACCACTCCCACACAATCATTCACAAACCCATTCACAGACCCACACCCGTACCTTCACACCGATTCACTGATTCATAGATCCACATACACATCCACTCACTCACCCATACAGCCACTCATACACCCACTTACTCACTAATACAGCCACTGACATATCCACTCCTACACCCATACAGCCACACACACACATTGTCAGTCACACATAGAGCAACTCACACACCTACTCACTCACCCATACAATCACACAGCCCCTTACTCACCTATACAGATACATATACACCCACTTACTTACTCATACAGATAATAACACACACTCACTCACTTATAAGTCACTAACACAGCACACACTCACCCATAGAACCACTCGCACATTCACTCGCTCACTTATACAGTCACTCATATATCCCATCACTCACCTATGCTGCCTGTCACATACCCAGTTTCTCACCCATATACCACGGACACATGCACTTACTCACCCACACAGCCATACACACCCTCACTCATACAACCCCTCATACACGTGATTACTAACCCTTACAGCCACTGACTCACCCACTCATTCATCCATACAGGCAATCACACACACATTCTCACCCACCCATATAGATGCTCAGACAACCATACAGTTACTCAGATAACCAATAACTCACCTATATAGCCACTCACATACCCACTGACACAACCCAGTAGCCATTTAGGCTAATTAAAAAATTCACACAACCAGTCACTCACCCATGCATTCACTGAGCTGACTATAACTCAAGCCCCCGCATGCACTGCTTAGGAGTTCACATATTACATCACTCATGACATGGTCATTGACATCACTGATCATATCATCCACAAAATCACCAACACACCCACTCACACCCCATAAACCCTTTCATACACCCACTCCTGCACAATCATTCACAAACCCATTCACAGACCTACACCAGTACTTATACAACCATTTACTGTTTCATATAGCCACACACACATCTTCTCACTCACCCATACAGCCACTCATACACCCACTTACTCACTACTCACCCTTGCGGGTGAGTAGTGCGCTATACAAGTACAAGTATCAATTTACTAATACAACCACTGACATATCCACTCCTACACCCATACAGCCACACACACACATTGTCAGTCACCGATAAAGTGACTCACACACCTACTCACTCACCCATACAATCACACAACCCTTTACTCACCCATACAGATACATATACACCCACTTACTTACTCATACAGTTATTAAAACACACTCACTCACCTATAAGGCACTGACACAAACACACACTCACCCATAGAGCCACTCTCATATTCACTCATTCACCCATACAGTCACTCATATATCTCATCACTCACCTATACTGCCTGTCACATACCCAGTTTCTCACCCATATACCACAGACACATCTGCTTACTCATCCACACAGCCATACACACCCTCACTCTTACAACCCCTCATACACGTGCTTACTAACTCATACAGCCACTGACTCATCCACTCATTCATCCATACAGACAGTCACACACCCTCTCACCCACCCACATAGACACACAGACAACCATACAGTTACTCAGACAACCAATCACTCACCAATACAGCCACTCACATACCCACTGATACAACCCTGCAGCCATTTAGACTAATTATAAAATTCACACAACCAGTCATTCACCCATACATTCACTGAGCTGAATATAACTTGAGCCCCCGCAATGCACTGGTTAAGAGCTCACATATTACATCACTCATTACATGGTCAGTGACATCACTGATGATATCATCCACAAAATCACCAATACACCCACTCACACCCCATAGAACCTTTCATACACCCACAATCATGCACAAACCCATTCACAGACCCACACCAGTACCTACACACCCATTCACTGATTCATAGAGCCACACACACACCTTCTCCCTCACCCTGACAGCCACTCATACACCCACTCACTAACTAATACGGCCACTGACATATCCACTTTACACCCATACAGCCACACACACACTGTCAGTTATCCATTGAGTAACGTACACACCTACTCACTCACCCATACAATCACACAGCCCTTCACTCACTTATACAGATACATGCACACCCACTTACTTACTCATACAGATACTAACACACACTCACTCACCTATAAGTCACTGACACAAGCACACATCCACCTATAGAGCCACTATCACTTTCACTCACTCACCAATACAATCACTCATATAATCTCATCCCTCATCACTCACATATACTGCCTGTCACATACCCAGTTACTCACCCATATACCACAGAAACATCCACTTACTCACCCACACAGCCATACACACCCTCACTCATACAGCCCCTCACACATGCACTTACTAACCCATAAAGTCACTGACTCACCCACTCACTCATCCATACTGGCAGTCACACACCCTCTCACCCAGATTGACACTCAGACAACCATACAGGTACTCACACAACAAATCACTCACCAATACAGCTGCTCGCTTAGCCACTGACACAACCCTGCAGCCATTTAGACTAATACAAAAATTCACACAACCAGTCACTCACTCATGCATTCACCGAGATCACTCACTTATACAGTCAGTTATGCAACCACTGAATCATCCATGCAGGCAATCATACACCTACTGATTCACCAACACACCGTGGGACATATATTTAACATTCATACACTTTTTATAAACACTCAAAGTAACTGGATGATATCATCAGTGATGTCATTGGAGATGTCGTTCGTCATGTCATCAGTGATGTCAATGACCATGTCATGATTGAAGTAATATATGATGTCATAAGAAGTGCATTGCGGGGGAGCTTGTTATAGTTAGCCCAGCTAACTATAACCACTGAATTTCACTGGTTTTCTACGAGTGAAATCTGAGCCTTATTATAATGTCCCTTTAATATTATTTTTTTCAGTGAATATATATATATATAATATATATATATATATATATATATATATATATATATATATATATATATATATATATATATATATATATATATTCACTGAAAAAACCATAGGTTATAGACCATATATAGTTAGGAATTAGCATTTAAAAAACCTTATTTTACTCACACAAAACCATTGAAATTCCATATATAGTTAGTAGTACTAACTATATATCGCGCACCCGCAATCCACTGCTGATCATGTCACATATTACATCATTCATGACATGGTCAGTGACATCACTGATGACATCTCAAATGACATCACTGATGACATCTCATTTGACATTACTGATCACATCACTGATGACATCATTCATGTGATAATACGATGAACCTCTTCAGACTCTAATATAACCTTAGATACACTCAGTGTAAACAGACACTCACAGACTGTCACTCATCCATGGAGTTACTTACACACCTAGTCAGTCATGCAAAGAATCAATCACACCTCAATTTCCTCAACTATACAGTTATACACACCTTACTTATTCAAGTAAGTACTCTCTTTTACAATCCCTGATACAAGTTCACAATGATCCATACAGCCACTCACACATTCACTGACTCTTATGCACAGTTATTTATATATGCCAATTCTCACATGTACTGTGTTTTACATATGTACTTACTTTGACATGTAGCACTGAGATATCCATTCATTCACCAATGCACTCATGCACACAGTCAACCACCCATACAGCTGTTTCCACATGCACTTTTGAACCCATACATCTAGTGAATCAACTGCTCACACATCTATGCACAGAGTCATACACCTCACAGCCACCCACACACACACTCAGTCTCCCATACAAATACTTGAACAACCAATCAATAACCCATATACTTACTCATATAGCTACTGATCAACACATGCAGCAGTTTACAGAACAACAAACATAATGATGCACAAATTAAGACAGTTCGTCACTAACCCATGCACTCAGTGAGACACATTTAACCACTCACTCATACAGTCAGGCATGCACCTACTAAATCCTTCATCCAGACACTTCTATATCCACTCATTCTTCAATATGTAAGACATATTTTAACTTTACAGAAATACACAGTCACTGGATGTTGTCATCAGTGATGTCATTTGAGATGTCATCAGTGATGTCATCAGTGATGTCATTTGAGATGTCATCAGTGATGTCATCAGTGATGTCATTTGAGATGTCATCAGTGATGTCACTGACCATGTCATGAATGATGTAATATGTGACATGATCAGCAGTGGATTGCGGGTGCGCGATATATAGTTAGTACTACTAACTATATATGGAATTTCAATGGTTTTGTGTGAGTAAAATAAGGTTTTTTAAATGCTAATTCCTAACTATATATGGTCTATAACCTATGGTTTTTTCAGTGAATTTTCAAGGTTTTGTAAATGCTAATTCCTAACTATATATGGTCTATAACCTATGGTTTTTTCAGTGAATTTCAATGGTTTTTTAATAGCAAATATCATAAGCTGTCGATTGTCAAGTACGTGGTAAGAAAAAACATTTTCGTGTTTATGCACACTGATCTGCTTTCAATGCTGCCCCCCCCCCCTCATTTCTATTAGGAGTACTCTCTCTTTCCAGATAGTGAAGGTTAGTTAACGCAGGCCTTTGCCCCCGTTGTAATCCGTCGTGCCTGCTTCTCTCTCCATTTGATTGATTGTTATCCAAGCATTTGCAAACAAGCACAGAATTGCCATACTCTGTTTAGTCTTTGCAGATAGTGAAGGATAGGTAAATGCAGACTTTTGTCCCAATTGTAATCCGTCATACCTATTTTTCTCCCCATTGATTGATTGATTGAATCGAGCATTGAATTGTTCGAAGTTGGTTCTCTTAAGGATCTTCTCTGCCTGCAAACGGGGAAGAATAGGAATATTCTCTCTCCCTTTGCAGATAGTGAAGGGTAGGTAACGCAAACCTTTAACACATCGTGCCTATTTCGTTCCTCATTGATTGATTGTTTGCCCGAACATTGACTGTTTGGGAATTGGTTCTTTTTGGAGGTATTCCCTGTTTGCAAATAAACGTAGGAAAATATTTGCAAGTAGTGAAAGGGTAGGTAATGCGGACCTTTGTCCCCCGTTGTAATCTGTCATGCCTATCTACTCCCCACTGATTGATGCACCTGTTTTACCCGGACCATTTACTAGAGATAGGTCATCTGGCCCGACCAGAGAGCACCCCTAGTGAAAAGGACATATGCAATAATAACGAAGTGATCACTGTATCCTGTTAACAGAAACTTTAGCATGAAACAACCTGGAAAGAAAGGAATAGGAAAACGAAAATCAGTAGGCCACTGATGAACTTTTTTATTAAATAACAAACAAAGAAACGAAAACAATACGTAATGATAAAACCTATTATTGTCCTAGAAACAAGAAACGTTAGAAGTAAGCCCGTAATAAGAAACCTGAAAACAGTAAGAGAAACCAAGTGTGACATTGCAACGGCCACAAGGCAACGAGGCTTCATCGCCCCTCACTGCCCCAAAACGTGTCTGTCCCACCGCCTGCCACGGCCAAATAACGGCAAACTGGGAAAGATATAAGTCAGCAGACAGCCGCCCCATTTTGGAAACTTCCAAAGTGCAACAGGTTTCCGGCTACGCCCAGCCGGAAGCAACACATATAAGGCGGGTCCTGCTGCCAACCGTCGGCAGAAGATCATCACGTAGGGTGTAGCCGGAGGAAAGGCCGAGGCCAATGGCACCCGTCCAGGGGGATTGCTACGACCACCCTGGAGAGTTGCAAAGGGGGGAATGTCTGTGTCCTCGACCCTCCCCTCTCTCTCCCAGTCCGGCCACCATCAACCAGAGGCCGAGGCCGACGGGATCCGGCCGCGGTGGCGGTAACCCTGGAGAATTGCAGGTTAGACCCTCTCTCTCCCAGTCTGGGCCAGCATCCATGGAGGGCCTGGGAGTGGAGAGGCCACTGCACGAAAGGCCCAGGAGAGGCACCACACGCCAAGGCCTGCCCCACCGGATGAGCCAAGGAACCCGTTCATGGGGCCAGAGCAAAGGGCGTCCGGCCGCCATCCACCGGAGGTCCGGCCCAAAGACGGACGGGACATTTCTTCTTTCTTTTATAATGGCTGCGACAACACTGGGGGGGATGTCTTGCACATGCCTCCGACCCCCCCCCCTCATCCTCATCGCCTGGTCCGGCCATAACAAATGTCAAGCGAGACGCCGTGGGGTGCACTGGGTGGGAGAGACGGTGCGAACAGGCCTCTCCCGCCTCCCCAGGTGGAGGCTTCCCAGCTGCACCCTCAGCGCTCCAGGCGCCCGGAAAAGGGTTCTTCCACTGTGGCGATGCTGCAACGTCTCGCCCGGCAGGGTGGAGCCCGTCCGCTCATTTGACCCCGCGATCGCCGGTAGCTACCGAACTCTCAAAATGGCGGTCGACCTGGCAAGAGCGGGCCCAGCATAAAGAAATGGCCCGGTCACTGGTTGACTCCACCACCGTAGTCCTCCACGACCTTGAAGATTCTAGAGGAGCCGCAGGAGTCCCCGACCCCCGCAGACACCCCCGATGGGGAATGACTGCCATGATCGCCCGTGGAGTGACGAAACTGTAGCCGCGGGACGTCGGCGCTCCCATGCTGGCGCCAGCCTCAGTTTGAATGACTAGAATCCTGCAGACCTCAGTTCCGGTGAAAGCACAGTGTGACCCGGTAGGAAAAATTGTTGCACCCCCTCCCCTTTTTGACTGATGGTTCAAACCACCGATTCTTTCCTTTGCCCTTTTAACGGAACTTTGGACTGCCTCCCCCCCCCGCGGCGCCCCACGCCGTTATTTGGTGGGCGGCAACTTACTGGACATCACCTTGGTGCCATCCAGATTTCAGCGCGTTCTGCTGCCTTGGAACTATTCGCACAACAGACCGCTACTGACGACCCACCCCCCGGGACGCCCCACGCCGGATACCCAAATCAGTGCGGCACCCAGGCAACATCTTCTGAATTTTCATAATTTGAAAGAACTAGTAACATGTCCTCATCAGGAATTTCCTCTTCAATCATCTCATCAGGAATCTCCTCATGAAAAGTCTGCAATGATGATTCTTGTAACTCTATGGTCTCCAAACATTCGATAAATTCGCCATCAAGAGATTGATCAAAAAAATCATTCAAGTCATCTCCTCCTTGTGAGAATATTTCATTATTGGTGCTGTCAATTTCAATAAATGTAGTGGATAATTCAAAAGAAATTACCACGGTCTCTTCATTGTTTAAATGTTTTTACTGTTTTTGTTTTGTTGTATATATTTATAAGTTATTAAAGTTTTATATTCCTACTACTTTGTTGGAGTGCTATATATTTTTAATGTGACACATAATTGTAAAAACTTTGATGTACAAAGAGTCATCCCTGGAATCTTCCGCTTCAGGCTCGGTCCCCTCCCCAATCACAATACAGGATGGTTTTCAGATAGTAGGAACGCGTGTGGTGTGACGGATCTCATCGGGTGTGGGCCTTGATCTACTATAACTCCTTTGAAGAGGGGTGATTCTTTACAGCTGGGGCCATAAACTACATCTGCAGGGCTAGCTGATAGCCTGGGACCGGCCTGGACAATCGGACACAGAGGAAGAGGAGTGTCAGAGGGTGCGGTAGTGAATAGGGCGAAAGGGAGGTGTCGGGCGGGCACAGGGTGTGATTCTCAGGGAAGAGCAGCGCAGATGGGGGGAGGTTTATTGCCCATGCATAAGACAGAGAGCGGGGGTGACCAGTGCCTGGGGAAGATGCTTGCGAGGGTGGGGAGCCATGCTACGGATCGACAGCGTGCAGAGAGTGGGTCTGGTCAAGGCATCTAAAATGGCTGCCGTGCACGACAAAAGTGTGGCATTTGAAAAAAGGCAAGATGGCGCAGACAATGTTTTTCAACACTTCCTCATTTCCTTCGAATCGAACGTTAACAGACGTTGGGGCATATTACCAAAGTTAAGCGATATTTATCCCTAACGATGCTTAGCAACGAATTTTTTACCGCTAAGCATCGTCAGAAATTATCGCAGATAAACCTTGCTATTATCAAGGTTTATCGCAAATGCCATAAAAAACGGCCGCAATGCATTAATATCGCTGAAAAGTCAGCGATATTCATGCATTACCGAGCTAATGCTCTTAGCCATGTTATCCACCTCCCATTGGATGACATGGCTAAGAACTGCTCAGGACAGGTGTTACTTTTTGGAGATATTCGCGCTTAGCGCAAATATCTCCAAAAGTTGGTAATAGGAGATAGCGATGTTAGCGACTGTTTCCAGTCGCTAACATCTTGGCATGCCCACTTTGCATGTCATTAGTGATAAATATCACTGACACGCAAAGTGGAGCCCAAGATGGTCGCTATCTCCTACTAGCGGTCGCTAACTGGTGTTAGCGACAGCTACGTAACACGGAGATAATTTTATCTCCGCTTTCTTGGCTTTTAAAGCCAAAAAAGCGGAGATAAACCCCCTTGATAATATGCCCCGTTATCTCTCCCACACTACCGGTCCCCCTGGGCTTAAACGCCAAGATGGTAGGGACTGCATCCCGTGGAGATAGGCCGACACGTCACTCAGCAGAAAAACAAGTCTATAAACATACAATAAGTTAAAAGTCAATCATTCTTTTTTCCTTGTAGTACGCTCCCCAGTCCACTTCCCGTTACGCTAACCGGGCGCACCCCACCAAAAAAACGATTTTTTTTTTGCCCCTCCAAAAAGAACCAATTTTTGCACTCTATACTATAAGTCTTTTTTTATACTACAATCACTTCGCTACAACCTCATAAATTAAAAATAAAAATGAATAATGTCTCAAACAATTTTTGATTTCTAAATATAAATTTATTCTTCTGAATTTTCATAATTTGAAAGAACTAGTAACAGATCCTCATCAGGAATTTCCTCTTCAATCATCTCATCAGAGATCTCCTCATGAAAAGTCTGCAATGATGATTCTTGTAACTCTATGGTCTCCAAACATTCGATAAATTCGCCGTCAAGAGATTGATCAAAAAAATCATTCAAGTCATCTCCTCCTTGTGAGAATATTTCATTATTGGTGCTGTCAATTTCAATAAATGTAGTGGATAATTCAAAAGAAATTGCCACGGTCTCTTCATTGTGATCCATTTTATTTTGAAATATCTTGCTGTAAATTGCAGAAAAAAATAATCACTTTCATTTATCGTTTTTAGTAATACATAATATAAAACTAACTTTATCAAGTATTTAGTATAACAGAAGGACTGAAAATGAATAACAGAAAACATTTTTCAAATTATATTAAAGTGTACAACATAGTTCCCCTTACAAATTAACAACTCACCTTTTTGAAAGTAGGAGAAGTGTTAGTACTGTGTAAATCAAACACCAGAAATTGAGCACCAAAAATTCCTCACAAATGTACCTCAGACAGTAGTATCACAAAATGGCTGTGGTTTCCTCTCATTTTTGATATATACATAACCAATTAACTTTCATCACACACAAATACAAAACCAAAGTAACATTTTAATTGGTTCTAAATTTCAACACTTTCAAATGTGTTTTCCCCATGCAATTTTCCATAGGACATTTAGATACGTCTACAGCCTGAATGGCTGAACGGAATTACACCAAACTTGGCAAAATGGTACATCAAACCTAAGAGGTCAGTGAGGATCTACTATGCCCCCTTATGGTCATTTGCCCCTTCGCTTTGGCCTCCTCTTGTCTCTCGATCCTACCGAGAGACAAGATGGCAGCCGCTACGGACTGTTTGGAATGTTTACAGACGCCGGAGAACCAATCAGCTTCGCAAAGCTACGTAACGCGAAAAGTACGCGAAGCAGAGCGCTGTTACAGATATATATCTTTTTTTGAACGTTAATTTCTCAAAATCCACTGGAGCACATATATTGAGACCTAGCAAAGGCACATCGGGCTACCAGTCCCTACAATTTTGCCAAGTTTCGTGCAAATCCATTCAGCCGTTCGATTATTATTATTTTTTTTTTTTCCCCGCGGGGCCCATTTAAAACCTCCACATCAAACCTAGGGGGTCAGGGAGTATCTACTATGCCCCCTTATGGTCATTTGCCCCTTCGCTTTGGCCTCCTCTTGTCTCTCGATCCTACCGAGAGACAAGATGGCGGCCGCTACGGACTGTTTGGAATGTTTACAGACGCCGGAGAAAAAATCAGCTTCGCTTCACAAAGCTCTGTAACGCGAAAAGTACGCGAACTGGAGCGCTGCCTGGTCCGCTGTTACAGATATATATCTTTTTTTGAATGTTAATTTCTCAAAATCCACTGGAGTACATATATTGAGACCTAGCAAAGGCACATCGGGCTACCAGTCCCTACAATTTTGCCAAGTTTCGTGCAAATCCATTCAGCCGTTCGGGCTAAAAGTGAGGCCAACCGCCCTATGGAAAACTCAATGTTTAAAACACGTTTTGGGACCCCCCTTTTTTCTCGGCCCCCCCTTGACGGAACCCCCCCAAATTTTCAGGGTCTGCTCGGACACAAAATGTTCCATTTTCCCGAAAATGTCAGCCAATTCCGTCCACAAACGCCAAAGTTATTAGACATAGAATTTTCAAAAATCCCATAGAGAAAAAATCCTAACTATATATACCTACTGGCGACCGCCAGTAGGTAATATGTATATTGTCGCTCCAAGGTTGTCCACCTTTGAGTAGCACACGAGCAGCAGCTTGATTTATGTGTAGGTGAGGACGGGGATCCGCTTGTAGATGCCGCTCCGTAATGGATCTGCCCGACGCGTTTCGAAGCTCCATATGCTTCTCTTCAGGGGCTTTAACGGAAGCGGTGTGCACAACCGCTAACCCACTTCTCCATTTTCCATATGACACACCCACCAATGGGAGGCTCAAGTGAGACTGTGTATTATGGGAAGTGTGGTGCGGAAAGCACATAATCAAGTCCTGTATGGACCCCGCAAGTGGGCCCGTCCTCGATCGCGTGTACGGCTGCTGTTTCCCTTCCGTGGCCCCAAGGATGACGGGGTGGTGCATACTCCGCGGCTGTACGGCCGTGTATAAATTGTCGCTCCAAGGTTGTCCACCTTTGAGTAGCACACGAGCAGCAGCTTGATTATGTGTAGGTGAGGCCGGGGATCCGTTTGTAGATGTCGCTCCGTAATGGATCCGCCCGACGCGTTTCGAAGCTCCATATGCTTCTCTTCAGGGGCTTTAACGGAAGCGGTGTGCGCAACCGCTAACCCACTTCTCCATTTTCCATATGACACACCCACCAATGGGAGGCTCAAATGAGACTGTGTATTATGGGAAGAGTGGTGCGGAAAGCACATAATCAAGTCCTGTTTGGACCCCACAAGTGGGCCCGTCCTCGATCCCGTGTACGGCTGCTGTTTCACTTCTGTGACCCCCAAGGATGACGGGGTGGTGCATACTCCGCGGCTGGACGGCCGCGTATAAATTGTCGCTCCTAGGTTGTCCACCTTTGAGTAGCACACGAGCAGCAGCTTGATTTATGTGTAGGTGAGGACGGGGTTCCGCTTGTAGATGCCGCTCTGTAATGGATCTGCCCGACACGTTTCGAAGCTCCATATATATATATATATTCCAATCCTGAAATCTTTCGTATATAATCAGGCGCTGACACCGTGGGATCAATGCATCAAAGAAAAAGTTTATTCCAAACAATAGACTTGACGCGTTTCGGCGGCAAAACCGCCTTGTTCACAACATCTGTCCTTAAAAAATGAAGTGCATTATATGCATGTGAATGGCTTAGTAGCAGCCTACGTGGGTTGTCATGGAAACATTCCCCACACGAAAGGCATAGAAGAGGTGCGCTCCTTAACAGGTGATGAGTCATGGTGCTACTAGCAGTATTTCTTTTAACATCATTAAAGTTAAATACTGTGAAATACATGTTGTTATTTGTTTTAATTTAAATAAGCAAACAGTTACGTCAAAAGTAAAAAGTAAATTGCAAATCATAAATGTTTTACTCACATTTTTCATTTTAAATTAAAATAAAGGTATACCTTTAGATGACGGCGTTACCCGACACTGGTGAAAAGGTCGTGCAATATATACATTGTGCTCCTTAAAATAATAAGTGACATTTAACTGTGCGTTTACCATGTTTTGTGGTTGTCAGAAAAGAAGTATAAGTGCCTATACTACCTTAGTTTTAAAACCCTGAATGTTCCGGCCGATTGGGATGCTACGAGTTCCCATTGTGTTTGACTACAGTGTCGTAATGTCAGTGTCTCTACCGCGTGTTTGGATTATGTTTGTTAGTATTTATGTATTTAGGCATTGAATTACTATTTGTCCTGCGGGCTAACTTGGCTTACATGTCATGCTGGTGCAATGGTTATTACATACAAAGCCGGTTAGCGCGTTCCGTCGATGATGCCCAAGTGGGCATGCGGGACATAGACATGCCACGGGTTAGAGACATATGGGCCACAAGTTCTTACTGGGTTGATTTAGGGTCGAGTTGTTTACCATGAATGCACACTGCACAGTGAAGGGACAAAAGTTTTATTGAACCTAAAGAATACACAAAATGTAGGATAAAAAATAAAATGAAAAATAAAAATTGAATATTAGATTAAGAAATTAAATGTTACTGTAAGTTTGCCTTTGCCACCGAGCAGAAAAGGTTACTAATAGTAAATTGTTGAAGGCACAAGTGTTGAATGTTAGGAGGAGTGGGTCTAGGAGAGGGAGAATCAGTTTATATCTTTGCGTCGGATCAATGTCATATAAGGTGCTTGTGGTTTCAGAGGTGCACACTCATTGCTTCGTCTACATTGAGGCCATTGGGTGTCTTGGAGTCTAGTAGAATGATGTATCTAGACTCCAATCTCCAGAACGCTAACTGTCTGTTGCCGCCCCTTGCATTTTTCTTCACATTGTCAATTACAAAGTATTTTAAGTCTTCTGCCCTGCAGCCATGATGTGCATTTATGTGGCGTGCCTCAGGATATGCGGGATCATCATTACTGATCGCACGTAAATGTTGCAATATCCTCACATGGCCAGGGTGTATAGTACTCCCTATGTATCTTTTGCTGCATGTGCACTGCAAGACATAAATTGCAAAGTCTGTTTTGCATGTTAAGTTCTATCTTATGTCTAGAGATGTTTTTCTGAGCGAAAGCTGTACTTTGTTTGTGTTAATGCCATGCCTGCAGGTTTTGCACTTTGGGCATTTGTGAAAGCCATTTGTGCTCTTTAGCCACAGGGTGTTCCTCTCTTTGCGTGGTGTATTGGACACTAATTCTTGCCTCATGAACTTTGCCCGTCTGAACGTTAGTTGGGGCAACTTGGCACAAGAGGGTCCTATGGTGGGGTCGCTACGTACTACTGTCCAGTGTCTGTATAAAATTTTACGTAACTGTGTGTGATATGCATTGTACCCTGTGATCAGTTGTGGTGTTTCAGCTGAGTTGGTTGACGGGGGTTGTACAGGTTGTTTAAAGATAAGCCCTTCTCTACTTTTGGTGGTACATTTATGCTCATCTTTAGTCAGGGTTTTGTTGTTGTAACCTCTGATTCGTAGTCTGTCAAACAATTCATGTTTAGATGTTTCAAAACCTTCCTGTGTGCTACAATTGCGCTTCATCCTGAGGCTTTCCGCGAAGGGGATGCTGGTGATGAAGCTAGTGGGGTGAAAACTGTCAGCGTGCAAAATTGTGTTGCCTGATGTTGGTTTCCTGTATGTTTTGGATTGTATCTTGTTGTTGCTGACAAATAATTCCTGGTCTAGGAAGACTATGGATTCCTTACTGGTCGTGCAGGTAAACTGAAGGTTCAGTGTGTTTTGGTTGAGTTCTTCAGCAAACTTTTTTGCACTGTCCTCACTGCCTTTCCATAGCACAAAAATATTGTCGATGTAGCGATAATATGGTGCCACACTTTCTGACATTTGTGTGCGGTATGTCGACATGAGTAGTTGCTCCTCCCACCAGCCCATATGCAAATTAGCATAGCTGGGGGCGAAGCAAGTACCCATGGCTGTCCCCTGTGTCTGTTTGTCAAACATGAATGTGTTATTTTGCAGACACCACTTAGGGCCATATGTATCACCAAACTATTTTGCATTTCCTAAATAGCGAATTTTAAGGAATCGCTATTTAGGAATTGCAAAATGGTATGTATGAAAAAAATCGCTTTTTATTTGCGATTCCTTAAGGTTCCTTATTTGCGAATTCGCATTTTGCGAATTCGCAATTAAGGAATCATTTCCAATGCATTCCTATGGGCCAGGAGGCCCATAGGAATGAATGCAAAATAATTCTCAAATTGCGAATTCGCAATTTTCTAATCGCAATTTGATAATTATTGCAAGGGTGCAGAGGTGTCTCAAAGACACCCTGCTGCACCCCTGAAAAGAACATGTGTGTGCATATGGCGCACATACATGCCCTATGGGCATGTGTGTGCTTCACATGCCACCTTTAAAAATGCCAAATTGTGCATTTTTGGAAGAATTCGCAAGTTACCATCAACTACAAGTTAGTGTTAGTGATGAAACATGTCGGTTGTGGTTTTTAATGGACCTCCCTTTTTACTCAGCCCCCGCTTGATGAATCACCCCCAAACTTTCAGGATAGGAGCTAACTTGGATAGACCTTTTTTGGGAGAATTTTGTGAAGATTCGTCAAATGACGGCAAAGTTATTAGCAAATGAAAAAATGCTTTTCCTATGGAAACTAGGTTCTAACTATAACAACATACTGGCAACCGGCAGTAGGTAATATATATATATATATATATATATATATATATATATATATATATATATATATCTTCGGTAGGTAGTCTCTACGAGAATACCTCCAGATACATATACTACTATTTACAACCCTATGTACGAAATCTGCCATCGTATGTGAGAGATACGTCAGATTTCTTGAGAATTATCAATGACATCACATGGAGCCCGGAATACTGGCTGGTGAGCTTTGACGTCACAAGCCTGTATTCCAGCATCCCCCAGAATTTAGGGGTAGAGGCCTACAAACACTATCTAAAAGAAAGATCGGTCTCCTATTTGACACATACCAATATGCTCCTTGACATGATGGGGGAATGCCTTATTAACAACGAATTCATCTTCAATAATCAGATGTATAAACAGACGAGGGGGACGGCGATGGGTACTTGCTTCGCCCCCAGTTTCGCAGGTTTGTACCTGGGCTGGTGGGAGGAGCAAGTGGTGAGTAAGATCTCCCACTTTAGTACCCACGTCGTCCTTTGGAGGAGATACATAGATGAGATCTTCTGTACTTGGAAGGGCACACTGGATCAAGCAAAAGAATTTGAAACCATCTTGAATGAGAATTCCCTTAACCTACATTTCACCAGTGTTATAGATAAAAAACAATTGGATTTTTGGGATGTAAGACTACAAGTTAGGAAGGGGATACTAAATAGCTCCCTGTTTCGGAAATCTACTGCAGGGAAAAGCCTTCTGCATGTGGATAGCTGCCATCCTCCTAGCTTGATACGCAGTATACCCCTGGGGGAATTAATTAGAGCCAAACGGAATTGCAATTCTGTTGAAAGTTTCAATGAGGAGAAAAAAACGATGTGGAACAGATTTTTAGACAGGGGCTATAGCCAAAAAGTCATCAAACAGGCTGCGGAAAGAGTGGATCAAATGGTCAGAAATGACCTGTTGATCCCTAAAGAGCGCAAAAATGATGACAAAATAAGATTCATCACCAACTATGATTGCCAGGCTTGGAAATTGCGACAAGGTCTGGGAAAGTACTGGGACGTGTTAAGATTGGACAAAGACTTGAGGGAATTTATCCATGAAACCCCCTCATTGACCTTTAGAAAGGCTAAATCCTTGAAGGATAGATTAAGCACTACATTAATTAAAGAAAAGCAAAAGTCCAACACAATACAGGGATTCTTTCCATGTCACAAGTGCAAAGCATGTAAATATAGCCACAATTGTAAAACATAGAAATTATCAGAAGAACGAAGTGCTCATAAAATAACTAAACCTCTCAGCTGAAATACTGAATATGTTATTTACGCAGTGCAATGCCCATGCAATAAATTTTATATTGGGTGTACCACAAAGCAGGCTAAATTGAGAATCCTAGAACACCAAAGGGCAATCAGGAACGTAAATCAGCAGTACCCAGTGGCCAGACACTTTGCGGAGGAACACAATAAAAATCCAAACTTAATGCAATTCTATGTACTGGACTGTGTGGAGAACAGGGTAAGAGGAGGTAATAGATGGCTGGAATTAAGAAAACTTGAATCGAAATACATTATCAAGTATAACACAATGCAACCCAGGGGGCATAATCTGGGGGAGGAATCAGCCATCCACCTGCAGAACTGAAATTGTCACTTTACGTAACGGTGTGTTTAGCAGCTGCTGCTTGCTCTGTAACTGTATTCTTGTGTTTTTAATATGTTTTTAACTTAGGAAACACGTGATCTGACATAGGGAATTTTGCTAAGATAGCAATGTCTTTTTTTGAATACAGGAACTGGAAGGATAACCAATTATTATGGATATATGGATTAAAGCCCACTGGGGCAGGATGAAGTATATGCACTTTAGAATTACACGGTGATGTTTGAGATAAAAAGACAATTGCCCACATGGGCAATATTTAAACTCTGAAAATGAAGTGCAAAGCAGAAGTATTGACTGCAAAAGACTGCCAGCAATAATTGTCATTGGCCTTGAGCCCACTCGGGCTCTATGTATGCCGTTTTTCTAAAGTATCCGTACGTTAACTAATTTCCAGTTTAAAAATAGTTGCATGCATGAATACAATGCGAAGTAATCAATTTGAATAATTTAAACGTTACAGTGTTTAAATCATGAATTCAAAGACATTCAAGCAATATAAATACTTTGTTTATGTCTATAGATCACGTGTGAGTGTGAAACACGGTATTTTCACTTTAAAAAGAATGGTGGTACACTGAAGCAACAATAACAAACAGATGGGTGGAGGGTCCTAGGGAATATTTAACGACCACACAGTTACTACCCCCTACACATAATATGAAATACAAAAAGAGTACCTGTGGGTCTACAATGAATCTATGTGTCAGAAGATGACTGAAGCTCCACCCGTGAGCAAGAGGTCGGCTGACCTCGAAAGGCGTATGGTTTTTTCTTGTGCCAAATAAATCTGAAGCACAGTCAAATACATAGGGGCCTCGACTCTGGGTTTTTTCGTGGAAAAAGAAAAGCGGACCAGGAGTGTTGGTGAATATTGAGGGGTTAGCGAACCCTGTCGAGTGCCCGCCGTGCAAAGCGGCAGAAGCACGCGATTCGTGTGTGTTTATTTATATATATATATATATATATATATACATATATATATATATATATATATGTATATATATATATATATATATATTCACTGAAAAAACCATAGGTTTTACACCAGTTATAGTTAGATGGGAATTTTACTCGCATAAAACCATTGAAATTTCCACGTTGTAGTTAGTTGGACTCACTATAACTTGCGCGTGCAATGCACTGCTGATGACGTCACATAATACATCACTCATGACATGGTCAGTGACATCACTCATGATATCACATTTTATAATGAATTTTATATTGTATAAATATGTAAAAAAAATAATTAATTAAAAAAAATTTTTTTTTGCCTGGTGCGCTCCCGGGGCGCGTACTGGTGAACGCACGGGTAAGCGCAATATTACTGCGCGCCCCGGGGCGCGTACCGGGGAGCGTCCCGTTAGCGCTATTCCCGCGAACGAAAACAACATCGTGACGTATCGCGTAGCTGCGTGATGCGTCATATGACGCACTGCGTAAGCGCACCCGGAAGCATGCGATCGCATACGATCGTGCAACGTAAGCACCCCGACGCGCTTACGCTACGCGCCCCGGGACGCGCCCCAGGGCACGTAGCGTAAGCACGTCAAGCCATGTGACTTTAAAATAACACTTTTCATTGGTTCAGAACATTTATTTTTCAAAATATTGAGAAACCCACCCATTTCTCTCACTATTGCTTTGTACTTGGAGAGAGCAAGAGGTGTTCTTTGCATTAACTGCTTCTCAAAGTTTCCTGATCTACAGCAATGGCTGCAAGGGAGTCATCCAGCAGTGATTCTGATGGTTTTTTGCGTGAGGACCCTCCTCACCACAAAACAAAGGACCACTTCATTTGGAAATTTTATGACATCCCTGAAGGAAAAAAAAAGGTTAATGCTGCTAAGGTAACCTGCAAGATATGTGGCAGTATTTTATCCAGAGGCAATCCTAATAAAAAATATAGCTTTGGAGATGCCAATTTAATTAGGCATGTCCAGAGAAGACATCCAAAAAACTATGCCAGGGAGAGTGTGAGGGACCTGGCACGGAAATTACCAAGAGATGGCAGCAGCACCTCCACTGGTGGAGCAACACCTTCAGGAACACCACGTGGAAGAATGGTCCCTAACGTGCAGCTGGTGTTTGCAGGCATAACATTTCTATGCGTGGACTGTGATGAACTGCTCTGTTATGGGGAGCAGAGCGTTGAACTCATTGCTATAAAGAGACAGGAACACCGCTGCCCTCCCCGTCCCTAATTTTTCACAATTTTTTGCTCCTGTTGAGCAGTTTTGGAATCAATGTTTTTGTTTTTCCCCTGAAAAAAATCCCCAAAAAATATAAAACCGTTTAAAAAAAGTATAATAAAATATTAAAAAAAAAAAAAAAAAAAACGTATTTTCAGAACTACCTCCAAATAATAAAAAAAATGCTACATTTTTAAAAACTCTGTCATTCTTTTTTCTCCCTAGCACGCTCCCCAGTACGCTCCCCGGTGCGCGTACCGGGCGCTCCCCCCGTGAAAATCGAAAAAAAATAAAAAAATGTTTTGTCCCGCGGGACCCTTTAATGGCCCCCACATCAAACCTAGGGGGTCAGGGGGGGTGTACCCTGCCCCCTTTTGGTCATTTCCCCCTTTTGTTTTTAGCCACCTCTTGTGTCTCGGTCCTACCGAGACACAAGATGGCGGCCGCTCCGGACTGTTTCGAATGTTTACAGACACCCGAGAGCCAATCAGCTTCCTGTACGGAAGTCGCGTGGCACGCCGGAGCGCTCCCCGGTGCGCGTACCGGGGCGCGGCTCTAGATATATAAATTTTTTTGAACCTAAATTACTCAAAATCCTCTGGAGCTCATATCTTGAGACATAGCAAAGGCACATCAGGCTACCAGTCCCTACAATTTTGCCAAGTTTGGTGAAAATCCATTCAGCCGTTCGAGCTAAAAGTGCGACTGACCGCCCTATGGAAATTAACATGGGGAAAACATGTTTTGGGACCCCCCTTTTATCTCGGCCCCCACTTGACGAATCCCCCCCAAACTTTCACAGAAGGAGCGGAGCGCCGCGAGGCACAGTTGCTGAAAAATTCAGGCCGATTCCTCAACCGGCGCCAAAGTTATTCCAAATAGAATGTTGCGATTTCCCTATGGAAATCAATCCTAACTATAACTACCTACTGGCGACCGCCAGTAGGTAATATATATATATATATATATATATATATATATATATATATATATATATATATATATATATATTCACTGAAAAAACCATAGGTTATAGACCATATATAGTTAGGAATTAGCATTTAGAAAACCTTATTTCACTCACACAAAACCATTGAAATTCCATATATAGTTAGTTGCACTAACTATATATCGCGCACCCGCAATCCACTGCTGATGATGTCACATATTACATCATTCATGACATGGTCAGTGACATCACTGATGACATCACTGATGACATCTCAAATGACATCACTGATGATATCTCTTTTGACATCAATGGTCACATCAATGATGATATCATTAATGTGACAATACAATGCATCTCCTCAACTTTAATATAACCTCTGTTACACCCAGTGTTAAATACAGAGTATAATTTTTGAAACCATTGACACACCAATACTAGTTACTACATACGCATTCACTGATTCCTACGTCTACACACACATTCACTCATTCACCCATACAATCATTCATACATACAATCACTCATCTTTACAACACTATCATATGCACTCATACACCTATACAGACACTCACACTCTGCCACTCATCCATGGAGTTACTCACACACCTAGTCAGTCCTGTAAAGAATCAATCACACTTCCATTTTCTAATCTACACAGTTAAACATAGAGTACCTTACATTTTCAAACATATACTAACACATACTTACTCTCTTATAGAATCACTGATACAAGTACACATTGATCTGCACAGAGTCACACACCTCCCAGCCAGCCATACACACACTCAGTCTCCCATACAAATACTTGTGCAACCAATCAATAACCCATATAGCTACTTATATAGCTACTGATCAACACATGCAGCAGCTTGCACAACAACAGACATACTGATGCACACTTTCAGACAGTTTAGTCACTAACCCGTGCATTTAGTAAGACGCATTTAATCACTCACTCATACAGTCAATCACGCACCTACTAAAACCTTCCTTCAGACACTTATACATCCACTCATTCTTCAATATGTAAAACATATTTAAACTTTACAGAAACACATAATCACTGGATGTTGTCATCAGTGATGTCATCAGTGATGTCACTGACCATGTCATGAATGATGTAATATGTGACATCATCAGCAGTGGATTGCGGGTGCGCGATATATAGTTAGTGCAACTAACTATATATGGAATTTCAATGGTTTTGTGTGAGTGAAATAAGGTTTTCTAAATGCTAATTCCTAACTATATATGGTCTATAACCTATGGTTTTTTCAGTGAATTTTCAAGGTTTTGTAAATGCTAATTCCTAACTATATATGGTCTATAACCTATGGTTTTTTCTGTGAATTTCATTGTTTTTTTAACAGCTAATATCTGTAGCTGTAAAATGTATTCTTCTTTAAATCCAAAAATATATTTTATATGTTTATGAATAATTTTTTTTTAAAATATTTTTTTTTCTTCGTTCCCGCTTCGCGAATCGGGAAGCTTCCCGTTAGCTGACCTTGATGCCGCGAAATAGACCGCGAGCCGGTAAACGTTTCTTTACCGCAAGTGCCGCGTTAGAAAACAACATCGTGACGCCTCCCGTCCGCATGACGTTCCACGTTGTCGCGTGATACATCATATGACGTGCTACGTTAGCGAACTGGTACGCGAAGCGAGTGCCAAAGCGCAGGTTTCTGGAAGCAAACCGGGAGGCCCTGCAAAGCGCTTAACGTAAACACAGCAAGTCATGTGACTTGGTAATAACACTTTTCATTGGTTCATTTCACTTTTGGTTTCCTAATGATGTAAGACTAGGTCATATAATCTAAAATGAACACTTTTGATTGGTTGAGAACTCTTGTTTTTCCCAAATGATGAAAATCCCTCCTTCTTTCCTCACTCTGACTTTCATCATTGTGAGAGAAAGACCCTTTGTGATCACTGAGCAATGGCTTCTTTAGTAGCTTCAGCTGGTGCTTCCCCACCAACTCCACCACATCCAAGGAAGAGTGGACCACCTGCTCAAGTTGTAATTCAACAAGAAGAAGAAGAAGAGGAACAGGAGGACGAGCACGAAGAGAGGCAGTTTTTGCCTGAGCAGCCCAAGACGTCTCACCGGAAAGAAAACTTCATTTGGCAATTTTTTAAAATTCCCAAAGGTCAGAAAAAAGTAAATGCAAGATACGTAACTTGCCTTATATGTCAAGATAGACTGTCCAGAGGGACCGACAAAAAATACAGTTTCGGAAACTACACAATGCATCGCCATATGACTAGGTGGCATCCTAACAACTACAGTGCTGCACAGTTTCGGAACGACCTAGATAATCTCCCTATTATGGCCAGAAGATCTGTTGTACCGGAAGTAACGGGACCAGAGGGCAGGGAGATGGTGCCAAATATACAAATGAGATTTGGTGAAGTAAAACACACCTGCGTATTTTGCGATGGATTCATTTCCTACGGAGAAAGAAGCATCACTCTGATCAACAGAGCTATTGACTATCATATGCAAGTTTGTCCGAAACGCCCAAAATAATAAATACTTCTTTTTTTTGTTTTGTTGCTCCTGTTGAGCCCTTTACAATGAATCGTTTTCATTGCCCCCTCCAAGAAAAACCCAAAAAAATATAAAACTGTTCCGAAAAATTCAAAAACATTAAAAAAATGTTCAGAAAAATAAAAAAAAAAGTTCTTTTCAGAACTACCTCCCCGTTATTAAAAAATTGGTACAATATTTGGAACTGTGCCAACCTCTATTTCTCTTAGTTCGCTTCCTAGTTCGCTCGCTGGTACGCGAACTGGAAGCGAACCAAAAACAGTAAGTATAAGGGAAGGAAACACACACTTATGTTAAAAGAAAGACAGCTATAGGGGAGTAAACTAGAGATACTATTACCCATAATCCACTACTGATGATGTCACATATTACATCATTCATGACATGCTCAGTGACATCATCAGCAGAGGATTGCGGGTTTTTTGGCAACATGCCTTATCCACGGTTTAATAACGCTGCCTTTTGCTTTATATAAGTTTTCAAATTGTATGAAATATATACCAATAGGTCTTTATGAACCTTTAGGTAGTGCTTTTGTTCATGAGGTCTGGTCGCTTCCATACACATACAGATGTTTCAAAGATGATCAAGAAGTTTATCTGAATGGAGAGGAATGCACTGAGACGCCAGATCATTCACTAATGTGTAGGCACATACAGTTACACGATTCATGCAACAAACACCGACCAAATATGGCTTGCGTGTTGCAAGGCATGCCAGTTCCTGCTATCATCCCCACGTTCAAGTTGTTGGAAAATGGTAGTTATTTGATGCTCAATAATGAAGATTGTTCTGAGTTAATTAAAAGTATTCCTTTTATCGTAACAGTAAGTGAACGGGTTATTTGCTGCAGAAATGTTCTATTTCCTCCCACACATGAACATAGGGAGTTTTCAATCTGGCCACAAATACCAACCTTGGGACACGTTTCAACGGCATGACAAGAATAAGAGCTCTTTTGTCTCAGAGAGAGGTGGCCTTGAGTTCGGCCCGTGAAACTTTCGTACTTCACATAGCGAACACCCGTACACAGGTTTGCCTTTCAATTTCAGCAACATGTTTCCGACTATCTTTAACGCATCCTCCACAAAATCCCTGGCACACTTTTTTAAAGTTGTTACCAGTGGTCTCGTGACTTCATTTGAGAAAATCTTTGGAGTCATCCCTGCTCCCTTTCATTCCATTTTCTCCACTCTGGTTCGTGGATTGCATTTTTACTTGCATTACCAGCGGACGCTCTTGTGCTTTTTTACATTTTTAAATATGGATGTCCCTCCTATGCAACCTCCGACCCTGCAGCTGCTGACACTGTTCCGCAATCGCATGCTAGAATATTATGGCACAATGCCGTTGGCGATATTAAGCACGGCATATGGATTATCTTTTCGGTTCTCCTACTTCACCTGTGTCCAGCCTGTATTTCACTGCCTGACCTGTGATTTCGATTGGGCCATTGATTTGTGTCTCTGCGGACCGGTTTCTCCTGACGTCGACTTTAATCAGCTGATGACTCCTATCATTACTCACGAGTTGATTTGTCCTGGCGAAAGGATTATGGCTGTGGCATTGATGCATGGACTACTTGGTCCCTGGAATTTACTGGCGGCAGCACAGTCTTTCTTGGAACACAGCTTTCTTGAAAACCCACCGAGCTGTCCTCTGATGGTGATAGAGGATCCGGTGCTGGGAGAGCACGTATGTTCTTTTCCGCTTTTAAATTGGATGGCTGAACTGTTTTCGGATGAAGACGGTGACTTCCTGTTGGAGGCTGTTGCAGCTTATTTTGCATACACAGTTATGTCATAGACCTTTTTCATGTTTCATATGCTGAGTACTAGCATTTCATTGACAATTCATTGACTTAATTGTCAAGTTTTTATTATTTACCTTGCCTATTGGCTTAAGACTCGATAAAGTACTTGGCTGTTTTATTTTTCTTTAGCATTGAATTTTCCTAGTTTTTAATGCTTTACCTTGCGGACCGTCCACATATAAACTTGCAATCTGCTCTCATGAGATGGCACTTCTATTATCTTATTCAGTTCGTTTCCGGATCATGAGGAGGTGTCATCTAGGTCCTGGATATCTTTACACCGTGTTAAGTTAGCATGGGCTCATTACCGGTTTAAACGCCATTTTTCCTTTTTTGCAACTTCTGCACACGACATTTAGTTGTTGCTTTAGCTTTCCACCTAGTAGTTCATCGTGGTTTACATGAGAATAATATGTTATTGGTCTACTATCTGCTTTACTTGTTAAACTATATCTGTACAGCGAGTGCTAAAGTTTCAAGAACAACACGATACAGAATTGTTATGAGGTCTGATCTCCACGACTTCATACTCATAACATAAGTGCAACTTCTGCCAATTCTGGGCATGAGGCGGGTTTTATATTGCTTTGCCGAACACACATACACAACAGTTGATGCGGTTCACATGAAGAGAGAGCTGGTGTATGCTGATGTGATTCCTTCAAATCTAAGACACTAAAGTATGGGCACGCCCTAAACCAACACAAAGAGACCTTCTTAGCAAATAATATAATATGTGTATTAGGGAGGGTGAGATATAAGCAGCCGCGGGCCGTGGAGGGAGTTACGGTGAGGCAGGGAGGCGGGGAGGGGGAGAAGCAGGGTGGAGCCCTCTCTACCTTGCCCCTCCCCCTCCCCGCCTCCCTGCCCCACCGTAACTCCCTCCACGGCCCGCGGCTGCTTATAAGTGTTGCTAACTCTTATTCATTTACAGCATGTTAACATACTGTCACCATTCGCTTTTTATGTACTAGTAACTATGCTGGTAATTTTGCTACTGATAATATGTGTACTTGTATTCTCCACCCTGCTTCTCCCCCTCCCCGCCTCCCTGCCTCACCGTAACTCCCTCCACGGCCCGCGGCTGCTTATAAGTGTTGCTAACTCTTATTCATTTACAGCATGTTAACATACTATCACCATTCACTTTTTATGTACTAGTAACTATGCTGGTAATTTTGCTACTGATAATATGTGTACTTTTATTATCTAAGGTACTACGCCTGAGAAGACGGCATTAGTAAATAAACATTTCAAATACACATGTGTTCTTCTTAACTCCATGTTCTGGTTTCTAAGAAATATATAACGACCGACTGTTCATGAGTTCCACGTATCCTGAGGTACTATAAGTTCATATTATGGATTGTCTAAACATTGAGAGTTTGTTATATCCAATGTGACACTGTACCTAGCTTGCTAAATAGTTTTTGATTACTAACGTGAGTTTTGGGACACCCTAATTCGCCGAGGTTCCAATCCTCTGTCCACAGTTCTGTGTGAGAACAGAAACCCTGCGACAGGGGCACCCCCGACCCTTGCTGGAGCTTCATCACACTTGCGATACAACTCCAGCAATGCGCCACCTTTACGGCACAGATGCATCACGCATCTGTGCTGTTTTTGCCCCATGATGCGCCGCATTGTAAATGCAGCACACCATAGGTGACGGAACAGCGGCACAGAATGACTAACACATCCCTGGTGATGCGCCAGTCATCATAAATCTATCCCTATGCTTCTTATCTTGTTAGAGATGAACCGCCATATGTATCATCAAAGTTATTTGCATTTCCTAAATAGCGAACTTTAAGGAATAAATAGCGATTCTTTACCATTCCTAGTTTGCGATGAGCTATTTGCTAATTAGCCGAATGTAGCCCAATGAAGCCCAATGTAGCCCAATGTAGCCCAAAGATGGCCGCCAGACACACAAAAAAACAAATGTAGCCCAAATATCAGCCAGATGTAGCCCAACTATAGCCCAGTGACAGAATGACCAATCAGCTTCGCAAACCTCCGTTACGCGAAGCGGAGCGCTGTTACAGATATATATCTTTTTTTGAACGTTAATTTCTCAAAATCCACTGGAGCACATATATTGAGACCTAGCAAAGGCACATCGGGCTACCAGTCCCTAATATTTTGCCAAGTTTCGTGCAAATCCATTCAGCCGTTCAATTATTATTTTTATTATTTTTTTTTGCCCCGCGGGGCCCTTTTAAAACCTCCACATCAAACCTAGGGGGTCAGCGAGGATCTACTATGCCCCCTTATAGTTATTTCCCCCTTTGTTTTGACCTCCTCTTGTCTCTCGATCCTACCGAGAGACAAGATGGCGGCCGCTACGGACTGTTTGGAATGTTGACAGACGCCGGAGAACCAATCAGCTTCGCTTCACAAAGCTCCGTTGCGCGAAAAGTCCGCGAACCAGAGCGCTAACCGGTCCGCTGTTACAGATATATATCTTTTTTTAAACGTTAATTTCTCAAAATCCACTGGAGCACATATATTGAGACCTACAAAAGGCACATCGGGCTACCAGTCCCTACAATTTTGCCAAGTTTCGTGCAAATCCATTCAGCCGTTCGGGCTAAAAGTGAGGCCAACCGCCCTATGGAAAACTCAATGTTAAAAACACGTTTTGGGACCCCCCTTTTTTCTCGGCCCCCACTGGACGAACCCCCCCCAAAATTTCAAGGGCTGCTCAGAAACAAAATGTGCCATTTTCCTGAAAATTTCAGCCAATTCCGTCCACAAACGCCAAAGTTATTAGACATAGAATTTTCAAAAAACCCATAGAGAAAAAATCCTAACTATATATACCTACTGGCGACCGCCAGTAGGTAATATATATTTTACCTACTGGCGGACACCAGTATGTAGTTATAATTAGGACCTATTTTCCATAGGAAATCCACAACATTCTATTTGGAATAACTTTGGCGCCGGTTGTTGAATCTTCGCAACATTTTCAAAACTAGTGTGATGCTCAGGTCCACTCCTATCCTGAAAGTCTTTGGGTGATTCGTGCAGCGGGGGCTGAGAAAAAAGGGGGGGGCACAAAACATGTTTTCCCCATGCAATTTTCCATAGGAACAGTTCATCGCAGCTACAGCCCAAACTGCTGAACGGAATTACACCAAATTTGGCAAAGAGGTAGTCTTTTGTTCAGACTCGTGCCTTTTGCTTAAATGGTGTAAATCAATTCAGTAGTTCCTGAGAAAATCACAATTAAAAGTACATATATATCTATGGCCGCGGTGGATCCACGCATCCTGAGCGTACCCTAAGCGCACCGTCCCGATTACGCGCTGAATTGGCTGTCGAGTTGTTGTCAACATTCGAAACCAGGAAGTGTTGGCAGCCATAGTGTACCTCGGTAGAAGCAAGGGTCTAGAAATCAGTGGAATAAGTGTTCAAAATGTTTAAAGGGGGCCGGTTAGAAATATTTTGACCCTGTAGACCTGCTTAGGGGTCCCACAAGGACCTCTAGGGCCCCACAAAAAAAATATATTTTTTTTAAAAACTGGGAAATGTGCGCTGGGTGCATGGATCCACTGTAAAAAAAACATAAAAATGAAGCGCGGGCACCTGTGCTTGTTTAAAAATTAGCTACCTGGGGGGGCCAAATCCCAGGGTCTAAAATATTAAATTTGATGGGGGTCCAGAAGGGCCCTGTAGCCCGGGGATCCCCATCCCTTGGTGCTACAAAATAAACGGGTGGGGGAGTCAAAGGTACTCCCTCGGAAAAATACTTGGGTCGTAGGGCTTAAAGGCCCTCTCCAGCCCCGGTGATCACCACCCTCCCGGGCTTTTTATATTGTGGGAAAGGGGCCGTGTGGCCCCCCTTCTGGGCAGTTGTGGGCCCTGGGGAACACCACTCCCCAGGGACGGCTCCGACTGTGTCTGCAAACTTGAGGGCATATTAACAAGGGCTATTTTGTCCTATTTTTTTTTTAAAGTCAAATATGTGGTGAAAATTATATTGGCCTGTTTACTGTTTAGGCGTATATACAAGGTTGGGGACCGTGGGTGGAGCCCCAATGTCTCTATGGTCCTAGCCATCTCCCCTCATCCTTCTGAAGCCGCCAATACTTTTCCACACGGGAACCTGCTAATATGCAGCTCCCCTTGGGGAAAACCAATCTGCTTTGCATTTTGAAAGAGTGAGCATGTTTCCCTGTTCTCTCTTTCAAAATCCAAACCAAGGGGCATATTAGCAACAACCTCGTTAAAATTAGCGGCGTTTTAGCGGTAGTTTCCTGCAGCTAAAATGCCGATCATGGGCTTGCTAATATGCGTTATAGAATATCAATAGAAGCCCTGGTTAGATGTCTTGCATATCTAACCTGGGCTTCTATTGGAATTCTATAACGCATATTAGCAAGCCCATTATCGCAGTTTTAGCGGCGATAATTTTAACGCCATCCTTGAAAATATGCCCCTAAGTTTTGGAATGTCGACAATCCTGTCTTCCATTTATGTAGCCACAAAGTATTTAATGAAGTGCACACTGTGAAACATGAAGCAGCAGTGTGTGATTGGGATCGATAAAGAATTGCGCATTGTTGAGTGCAGAGTAGGCAAATTGTACATGGGGTTTTGTAACGCCAGTGGCTTTTGCTCGCGCCCTCTCTTGAGGTTAATTTGAAGAGTTGTGCACTTCTTTTGCTCCTAATGTACACAGTGTTCTGTCGTCTCTGTTTGCTTTCTCCTCTGTCACGTAGAATACTTTGGGTAAATATGACGGTTTCTGTACAGCCAACACCTTTGAACCCTACCCCAAAACTGCTTACTGCCTGTTGCCATAGTAACAGTTCATGGAACACTTAATTGAGCACACAGGTCACAAGTTCAGTACGCAATGTTGCCAATCCAAACAGCAAGTGTGCTTGACTTTTAAAAAATTTCCATAGGCACTGTTAATCGCAGCTACATCCTCTGGTAAAGAGCTGGTAAAGAGTTAGCCCCGGTATTACACTTTTAGTAATAAACATCATTCTTTTCTTAGTAAAACTTTGAGCCCCAACAGTTATTCTTTTACAAATTAAGGGGTATAATTTTAACAACTTCCTTGTAAATATGCCCCCAAGTATTGTGGTAAAGTCACATGTGAATTGAGCGCGGAAGGGTACAGAGACGTTTTGTAGTGTAGGAGATTGCCACCTTCCTGAGAATTATTTACTAATTTTTCGAGGAGTTTGAGGCAATTTAAGTCCGGGAATTGTTATACTCAGGATCTTTATTTTAATATGCAGGGTATGCCTTGGCAGTCTCTGAAGCCTCGGTGGTGCTAGGTAGTGCCTTATTTGTTTTGTAATCACACGGACAGTACTTATGGTGTTATAAGGTGATACACTAAAAGAACTCTTGTAGTTATATAATTACTCAGGATGTATGTGCCTAAGTGTTACTTACATTACTTTTTGTAGGTGCACTGTAATGTTAAATAGTTTTTATTTTAAAATCTTCTCCAAGCAAATGATTATCACACTAAATATTAGTCAAATGTTGTCAGAAGAAGAAGACGTATACACTTAGATATTTTTTTTATTATCCTTTATTAAAACAGAAATAAATAAATAGAAACGTAACTTTAATAGAACAATATTATAAACAAAACGTGAGATGGACTCCAGTGGTAGCAGTGTAGGTAACCTGCAAAACAAAAATGAAATATAAGTATGTGTGCTATGTCGAAGAGGTAAAAAAGCTGGTTTGAATTAAAGGATCATAGTGAAAATGGAAGGGAGGGTAGTGGGTGGAAGTGAAAAGGGGAAGGAGAGTTAACATTAGAAAGGTAGAAGGAGATAGAGCATCGGCTTATTGCACTAAGTCTTTAGTGTTTACTGTTCGCCATTCGTTTGTCTAAGATGCAAGGATCTGCGAGATAGAGTGTGGTTTAAGAAGTCCTTAAAATGAAATACATGAAACCAGAGATCGCCGTTGTTTAATAATATGCTCTTACATTATTACTTACTGGAAAATCATGTGCATGCACCTGTGCACCCAGAGTGCTGCACCCTAGTTCCTAACCCGCAATATGCTCAATTGTAGCTCTTGCACACTGAGGCTTCACAGCTCACCTGCTAACACTGGTGTGTCCCACGACATGTTGCTGCAAGATCCGAGTCCGGGATACATTTGTATGGAAGAGCAGGTCTCTACAATGGAACAGTGTCAGCCAATTAATTAATCTCTGTAAAGAGAGAAGTAATTTAATGGTGGAAACATTTGCAGGTAAATGAATGTTTATTTTATACTTGGTAGCAAATAGGAGTTGAGTGCATCCTTCATTTTTGAAGTATGATTAATTGTTAGTGATAATCGTGGTTTAAAGAGGATATGGAATGCACAAGAAAACACAAAGTTAAATTATAATATATCATGTTAATGATAATATACATAGTAATAGAGGGTATGCCAGAAGCTTAATGTTCGCATGTAATGCAGTGGCGGGAGCCTGTGTGCATGTACACCCAGTAAGGAAGTAACTAGAGTGTCCTAAAAGCTAACGCCATGTATCTGTAGAGCAATGGTTGTTGCTGACTAATGTCTATAGTACGGTCCAGTAGGTCCTTAAAATTACATCAATGTGATTGAATGAGGTGAGATATTACATCATTACGGAAGGCAGGATCACTTTTTCTCACATGCACACTCAGGGTAGTGCACCCCACTCCTCCCACAGAATCACCCTCAACAGGAGTCTATAAGGCAGCGCTGCTCATAGGCTTAGGCCTATCTTATGGTATAGATGGTATTTAAAATGAGACAGAGATGTGACTGAATGAGGTCAAAGATCGCAAGTTAACATAACACTTGGCAATATTGCTTATTCGCACATGTGCAGTGTGCCTGATGCATCCTACCCCTCTCGTAGGTCCACGTTGAAGAGGTGTTTGTAGGGAAATGCGCAGTGCCTCAGATCTACAGTATGGTCCAGCAGATCTTTAAAATAATTCAGAGATGAGACAGAATAAGGTGAGAGATCACATCATTATGCAGGACAATATAGTTTGTTCGCTGCTCGTTTAATTGGAGGCCTTGTGCACCTAGGCCGCTCTGCTTACCTTTTGCAAACACTGCATCTAGCAGAGGTTACAACTTGATTTCTGCTTTGGATCTATACTGCAGACAGTGTTAAATTCAGCCCTGATTTCTTTATTTGCAGTGTGGACAGCAGGGTTCATACTTGAAAAGAGAAAGAGAAACAGTGTGAGAGAGAGGAAGAGAGAGAAAGAAAGGCATTGAAAGTGTGCGAGAGAGAAAGTAATAGATGGAGCAGGAGAAGTACTGTTGATACTTGAAAAAATCTTCACAGCTCACCTTTTTGCCATCAGTGTGTGTTCAGCCGCGTGCCGGGATATGGTGGACCCTCAAGTTTAGTGATCTGAAAGATAGTATTCAATTAGTAATTGCATAATACATACAACTGCACACGTATATTTCTGCGTTAAGCCATTGACGCCCAGGCTACGGTATTACATCAACTCCCACTGCAAGGAGGTGTCTGTGCGCTCTTTTCCTCCTAGGGTGCTATACCTCATGCACTCCCACTGCATAGCAGTGAGTTGTAATTACTGCGCAAACAGACAGCTGCACCCTATCCACTCCCAGTGTCCAGAGGTGAGTGCCCTTTCCTGCGCACCCAGACTGTTGCAACCTATCCACTCCCACTGCCCGGAGGTGATTGTACATTCCTACGCACTGAAGTTACTGCACAGTATACACTCTCCCCGCCCACAGGTGACTTCTCGTTGCTTCGAAAACAAGGTTCTCTACTCACCTTGTGCCACCGGCGTGTTTCAAAGAGGGTCCACCACGTGTCGAAGCAACCTTCTTATGTGTTGTTATGATGGCCACGCATCATCACAGATTCCTCAAACGTTGAGCTTTGGAGGTGTTGGGGGACGCCAATTTGTGAAACACAACCTGTTAGATAAAAAGGAAGATAAAATTGTACGTCATTTGTTCATCAAAAGTGAGAGAGTGACTGAAAAGAATATTCACAGCTCACCTTTTTGTCACCGGTGTGTCTTGCACCACGTGCCGGGACATAGTGCACCCTGAAGCTCCACATCTAAAAGATAGTAAAAGAAAGATGTTATGATTGGTAACTGCCACTATCTTAATGTGGAGTAGAATAACATCGCCCTTTCACACATCTTCCATCCCCCATTAAAAATACAACCATTTGTACAATTCTAACTTGTTTAATGGGCTTCGATTTATGAACAATTAGTAGAGTAGTAATGTTTTCCATTCGGGTATGGGTCACGTGTGTTGTGACGCCTGTGCTGGATGGGTGCGGTGTGGGTGTATACCAGCCATGAGGGAGTGTGTGTGTGTGCCGTTCTGACAACTAGACCTGGAACTAAGAAATCACTACAATGTAATTTGTGGCCATGTAGCGTTGTTGTGTTTTCTTGGAAGCGTAAGCGGAGTGGGCTGGCTTGACGTATGCCAGTGCTGCACAAGGCTGTGAACAATGCAACCGGAGCTATGGGCGAGGCTCCGTCGTGAGCTATATGACAAATCAACTGATTCTGGTGTCTGTGTTGTAGTGCTGCCGTTACGCCGGTCTTAAACGCAAATGTGTCGTTATGTCTGTGAAGTCTCACAACATGGCCAACACGGAAGGTATGGGGAATCACTGATCCTACATTTATCCATAGTTCCACACATAAAAGATGGTGGGCATGACGCATGACTGCGAATATGAATGTTTGTTGTACATTCAGTGGAGTGTTGTAGCTGTAGTAATACAGGGTTATGAAAGTTTTAGGTTGCAGTTTTTGGCACATGAAGGGCAGCTAATATATATACGTATGTGTTAATTAGGGTATACAGTAGAACTTGGTGCTGAAATCTGTGTTCGAGCTTCGGAGTCGCGTCCACATCCTGTTATTGTAGACAAATCACGTAATCTACATGTGCCTGAAAATGTACTGTAAATACGCTGCTCATGTAAATCGCTGACATAGTTTTGGGTCGACTTTGCGCTATATAAATATGCTACCAAAAAAACAAAAACTCGAGCAATAGCCTACACTTATACATTTACTATACACTTTGCTTGCAGGATTGTAATGATACAGTTTCTACGTTCGCATTTGTAGAATGAGCGAGAGAAAGTTATATAACAGTAGTTTTTGTTACTGCCAGAGGTAAGATCGTCGCATACGCTGTTTAAAGCACAATATAATGTGGTAGGGCCCAGGGGCGGCATTTTACAAACATAATGAATACACGGACACAGATAGATAGTTGAAGTAGGTACAGGCATATGCGTTCGACTCCATTTTATTACGTTGCTGTTGATAACAAGTACAATAGTAATCATCATATCATACACAAATATTCCATTATAAACAGTTTATGGCTTCTGCTGTACAAAGGTAGGAGCACTACATGTGAAATAATACACGGAAGATTCTATCGTAAAAGGTTCATAAGCTGTGATGCACTGAGGTAGGGGCAGATTGTGTGGAGCCTGCGATGATGCTTGGTCCAGGCAGACACACTGGTAACTTTTGACTACTGAATTTTGCCTTAATAAGGCCACGTGGCGATTATTTATGGTGTACTGAGTTAGTGCTCACCCTACAATGACGCGTGGTCCGAACGGGCTGCACTGGAAGCATTGTCTGTTGCCTACTGGACTGCATCATCTGTAATCATGATTAAATAAAAGAATAACATATATGGAATATGTTGTCGAAATATGTAGGTTTCAGGGACATTATAGTTCAAATTGTGACCTGTGCTATCCGCAGTGTACACTGCAATTCACTGTTCCTTTGCACTTGCAGGATGAAATTTGTTATTTAACTAAACCTAGATATAAAAGAAGTTTTTGAAGGAAGGCTACTAAAAGGATATTGTGTAGGTTTGAGGGATGTTATACTTTGTTTGGTACTGCACTCTGCAAATAATGAATAAAGAGTCTATTTAATTGTGAGCTCTGATGACCACAGTGTAGGCAGGAGGCAGCGGATAGCAAGGACCCACGGCCACGTGGCGCTGGGGAGAGGTGCACAATATGGGTAATTTAGCATGTGAGCAGTCAGTGATGATAACACTGAGTTAGTGGCACTTGAAGCAAGTTTCTGTGGAGCCTGCGATGATGCATGGTCCAGGCAGGCAGCACTGGTAGCAATGTTTTTTGCCTTGTGAATTCTGCCTTAATAAGGCCAGGTGAAGATGACTTGTGGTGCATTGAGTTAGTGGTACCTGAAGAACTCAGCGTATATGTACCCTGCGATGATTCGTGGTTTGGGCGGGTAGCACTGGTACAATGTCTCTTGCTTACTGGAATGCGTCATGTGCAATCGCCATTCTACCTCAATCGTGAGCCCTCACAATGTAGATCGAAGACAGTAGTCAGTACAGACATTGAGGAATGTTTTTTGTCGCATCCTTTAACAAAATCTGAGGACCTATAGTACAATTGTCTCGGTATTAAATAAAGCAAGGCTTGATTCAATGTTGTCCGTAGTGTAGACCCAAAGCTGAATTCAAGTTGTTAACCCTGCTGTCAGCAGTATGGATCGAAGGCAGTAGTCGATACAGACATAAGTCTGTGGTGCTGTGGCGCTGAGTTCGGAATGGGCCTGTATTGAGGAGGCACATGGTCATGGTGGCAGCCACGTGGTTGGGTGAGGACCTTCACTGTGCCAGAGTCTTTTGTCTTTGCACAAGTGAACCACGCCCAAGGCGTAGCCTAATTATTTCTACTCTTACGCTTGAGTTGTGTATGTTGGACCAGCCCACTCCGCTTCTGCTTCAAGGGGGGGGGACAAAACAGCTTCATGACCAAGAATATCCCCAGTGTCTGAGATAATATGGTTGTGTCCACTGTGCAGTACACCACATGAATCAAAACTATATCTTCACATGGAAAAGTTTTTTGTTTCTATAGTGAGTTGTGTATAGCATATCACCGGTACACTTTGGATTCTGTAAATTATTGTTTATGTTCGAATTTACTCCCTTATACATAGTTGGTTGCCACATCTCTGAATGATGTAATATGTGACATCATCAGCAGTGGATTGCGGGCGCGCGAGTTACAGTTACTACAACTAACTATAACAGAGGAATTTCAATGGTTTTGCACGAGTGAAATGTCCAGCTAACTATAACACCCCTGAAACCTATGGTTTTTTCAGTGAATATATATATATATATATATATATATATATATATATTCACTGAAAAAAACCATAGGTTATAGACCATATATAGTTAGGAATTAGCATTTACAAAACCTTGAAAATTCACTGAAAAAACCATAGGTTATAGACCATATATAGTTAGGAATTAGCATTTAAAAAACCTTATTTTACTCACACAAAACCATTGAAATTCCATATATAGTTAGTTGCACTAACTATATATCGCGCACCCGCAATCCACTGCTGATGATGTCACATATTACATCATTCATGACATGGTCAGTGACATCACTGATGACATCACTGATGACATCTCAAATGACATCACTGATGACATCACTGATGACATCATCCAGTGACTGTGTGTTTCTGTAAAGTTTAAATATGTTTTACATATTGAAGAATGAGTAGATGTATAAGTGTCTGGACGAAGGATTTAGTAGGTGCATGACTGAATGTATGAGTGAGTGATTAAATGTGTCTCACTGAGTGCATGGGTTAGTGACTAAACTGTCTTAATTTGTGCATCATTATGTCTGTTGTTCTGTAAACTGCTGCATGTGTTGATCAGTAGCTATATGATTAACTATATGGGTTATTGATTGATTGTCCAAGTATTTGTATGGGAGACTGAGTGTGTGTGTGGCTGGCTGGGAGGTGTGTGACTCTCTGCAGATCAATGTGTACTTGTATCAATGATTGTATAAGAAAGTAAGTATGTGTTAGTATATGTTTGAAAATGTAAGGTGCTCTATGTTTAACTGTATAGACAAGAAAATGGAAGTGTGATTGATTCTTTACAGGACTGACTAGGTGCGTGAGTAACTCCATGGATGAGTGGCAGAGTGTGAGTGTCTGTATAGGTGTATGAGTGCATATGATAGTGTTGTAAAGATGAGTGATTGTATGTATGAATGATTGTGTGGGTGAATGAGTGAATGTGTGTGTAGACATAGGAATCAGTGAGTGCGTATGTAGTAACTAGTATTGGTGTGTCAATGGTTTCAAAAATCATACTCTGTATTTAACACTGGGTGAAACAGAGGTTATATTAAAATGTGAGGAGATGCATTGTATTGTCACATGAATGATATCATCAGTGATGTGGTCATTGATGTCAAATGAGATGTCATCAGATTTCATCAGTGATGTCATTTGAGATGTCATCAGTGATGTCATCAGTGATGTCACTGACCATGTCATGAATGATGTAATATGTGACATCATCAGCAGTGGATTGCGGGTGCGCGATATATAGTTAGTGCAACTAACTATATATGGAATTTCAATGGTTTTGTGTGAGTAAAATAAGGTTTTTTAAATGCTAATTCCTAACTATATATGGTCTATAACCTATGGTTTTTTCAGTGAATTTTCAAGGTTTTGTAAATGCTAATTCCTAACTATATATGGTCTATAACCTATGGTTTTTTCAGTGAATTTCAATGGTTTTTTAATAGCAAATATCATAAGCTGTCGAATGTCAAGTACGTGGTAAGTGAAAATTTTTTCGTGTTTATGCACACTGATCTGCTTTGAATGGTGCCCCCCCTCATTTCTATTAGGAGTACTCTCTCTTTGCAGATAGTGAAAGGTAGTTAACGCAGGCCTTTGCCCCCGTTGTAATACGTCGTGCCTGCTTCTCTCTCCATTTGATTGATTGTTATCCAAGCATTTACTGTTTTAGAATTGGTTCTCTTTGGTTCATTCTCTATTTACAAACAGACACAGAGTCGCAAAACTCTGTTTAGTCTTTGCAGATAACGAAAAATCGTGTAAAAAAAAAAGAAAAGGAATCGAGCAAAATCAGTAGGCCACTAATGGGATCTCTTTTTGACCTCGCTAAAATAGAAACATTAGGAACAACCCCTCATGACAAATACAAAACTAGTGAGATGAACTGAACTCCACACAATGATGGCTGCAAAACAGCTCGGCTCCGCCACCCACCCCACCCAAAATAACGATAAAGAGCGGCTGCCATGATTGGTTGCGGAATGGCCACGACGGAGCTACGAAATGGTGGTGCTCTCATGCTAACCCCAGCTTCAGTCTGAAACATCCAGAAACACTGTAGACTACCAATTCGATCAGTTTCGGTAGCGCCCCAATGTAACCCGGTAGAGAAGAACTAGCCCTCCCCTCTTTGACTGATGGTTCTTGTTGCCTGTCCCTTCTGTTGTCATTTAACAGAACTATTTAGCCTGCTGAAAGGGGTTGTGTTCCGACCGCTGGTTGGTGGAGACATTTTGACTATATTCTGGACCTGCGTTGTCGCGTAATGCGTCATATGACGCGCCGCGTTAGCGCATCCGGAAGTCATCCGGGGCGCGACGCGCAGCGCGTAACGTAAGCATAACAAGTCATGTGACTTGTTAATAAAACTTTTCATTGGTTCATTTTACTTTTCTTATTCTAATGATGAAAGGCTTGGTCATATGACCTAAAAATTATGCTTTTTATTACTTCCGAACATTATTTTTTCTTAAATATATGTTATAATGTTCCAGGCTAATGTACTTTCCCGGAAAATTTACAACTGTCCTGCAAGTAAAATATATTCTTTTTTCGAGAAAAAGAGCGTTTCTTCGTCCCATGACGGAGCCGTTGAGCAAAAGAGGGTCGACCTGCTGTCTTAGTCGCCAATACGCCTGAATATGAGATTCTTATCGATCACTTTATGTTGCAGGAGTAGAAAACACAACAGCCCTTGACCATTTATCTTTACTGCGTTCCTGCGTATTATACCTTTTACCCTTCATGTAATTGGTCTGCTTTATTTCACTTGCCTTTTAATGATTCTAAAACAGTGACTATTATTAAAAACTTTACCAATGTATATACTACTACCATGTTTTCTTTTAAAAACCTTTATTGTGAAAATTTCATTATACAAATACGAGCCTATAACCACGTAGGCCGGCCACGGAGCAAACTGTAATCGTATATGATGAGTAGACATTTACACTGTAGAGGAACGTAACGGGCGGGCCATTAGGTTGCAAGAACTAAGGTGTCTAACAGTTGCGGAATCGGTGGACGTACATTTTATAATTAAAATACGACAGGGCCAGTTACAATAAAATTATCTAGATATACATTTGCGGGCAAGTACCATGGGTGACGTTAATTCGAACTTTCAATAGTACAGTAATCAATAACACATCAGAACTTAATATCAATAGGGATGTCAAAATATTCAATCAATTCTCGTCCCCGCCCGCCATATGCTTCAAAACTGCATACGTATCTCGTGATTTCAAGGTTGTGCAACCAGTACACAACAAGGAGTTACGAGTCCCATTTATTCCGGCGCCATTTTGGGCGAGGACGGGCAGGTCCAGGATATAGTCAAAATGTCTCTACCAACCATCGACTATGATGATGTTCATATGCTGTATTTATTAGAGTAACACTCATCTGTCCACATGAAATTAATTTGCCACAATCTAAACATGTCATTTTAATCTTTCCAAAGTTCTAAATATTTGGGACCATTTCCCTTGCCTCTGATGCTGTCAGTGCCACTTCTTTGATGAATGTACTGGCAGGTCGGGGGTTCTCCTCCAAATCTCTCTTTTATGCAGCACTATAATTAATTGGTGCCACCTCTCCATATGACGATGCATGGTATAGTTACCATAACTATATTTTTTTTCGGTTCCTCTGGAGAGTACATCGTGGCAGATGAAGCGTGTAACGTACCGGGTATTTACATTTTTTTGCATGTACAGGAAAGGAAAAAAAAAATCGAGCGTCCGAGTTCTAAAGTGTCCCAGGGCCATTTTAGTAGACCAGGCCCAAATCCAAAGAACAAGCCGCCATTTTGAGAGTCCTGTTGCAGCCGCCTGTCGCTGTAGCATCAAGAGCAGCCGAAACTCAGCTGAATGGCAACTGAAACGGTAAAGGGGCGCCCCACTACAGCAGACGAGCCTCCACCTAGGAAGGCCCGTTCACGCCGCCTCCCCCCCCCCCCTTCGGGCACCCCACGCCGTTATTCGGAGCAGTATTGTAGGATGGCCACACCAGTGCGGCAACTTGCAAGACATCACCTCGGTGCCATCCGGATCTTCGCATCTCAACGCCTAGTGGTATCTTCCATACAGAAAATATTGTTGCGCTGCCTTTGGCCCCATTCGCACATCGGTCCGCTACTGACACCATCTCACAGGCCAACAGGGCGCCCCACGCCGACTTTTACCATTGTAGGATGGCCACACCAGTGCCACAACTTGCTAGACACCACCTCGGTGCCATCCGGATCTTGGCATCTCAGCGCCTTGTGGTGTCTTCTATTCAGAAAATATTGTTGCGCTGCCTTTGGCCCCATTCGCACATCGGTCCGCTACTGACGCCATCTCACAGGCCAATGGGGCTCCCCACGCCGACTTTCAACATTGTAGGATGGCCACACCAGTGCGGCAACTTGCTAGACACCACCTCGGTGCCATCCGGATCTTGGCATCTCAGCGCCTTGTGGTGTCTTCTAGTCATAAAATATTGTTGCGCTGCCTTTGGCCCCATTCGCACATCGGTCCGCTACTGACGCCATCTCACAGGCCAACAGGGCGCCCCACGCCGACTTTTACCATTGTAGGATGGCCACACCAGTGCCACAACTTGCTAGACACCACCTCGGTGCCATCCGGATCTTGGCATCTCAGCGCCTTGTGGTGTCTTCTATTCAGAAAACATTGTTGCGCTGCCTTTGGCCCCATTCGCACATCGGTCCGCTACTGACGCCATCTCACAGGCCGACGGGGCGCCCCACGCCGACTTTCAACATTGTAGGATGGCCACACCAGTGCACCTTACTAGACACCACCTCGGTGCCATCCGGATCTTGGCGCGTTGTGCTGCCTTCGGCCTATTCGCACATCGGTCCGCTACTGACGCGAACTCACAGGCCAACAGGGCGCCCCACGCCGACTTTCAGCATTGTAGGATGGCCACACCAGTGCTGCAACTTGCTGGACACCACCTCGGTGCCATCCGGATCTTGGCGCGTTGTGTTGCCTTCGGCCTATTCGCACATCGGTCCGCTACTGACGCCGCCTCACGTGCCAACGTATTTTCTCCGCATTTTATACCCTATGCCGCATAACAGGTCATGTGACTTGTTTATAAAACTTTTCATTGGTTCATTTTACTTTTGGTTTCCTAATGATGGAAGGCTTGATCATATGACCTAAAAACAACACTTTTCATTGGATGAAAACTTTTTTTTTTCCCCTAACGATGAAAGCCCCACCTTGTTTCTGGATGTTTCAGACTGAAGCTGGCGTCACCATGAAAGCACCACCATCTCGTGGCTCCGTCGTAGTCATTCCGCGAGCAATCATGGCAGCCGCTCCCCACCAGAAGCCTGCAGGAGTCGGGGGCCCCCAAAACTTTTGATGAATCCTCAAGGCGGAGGGGACGCTTTCGAGAATGGGGTCCAAGACCTAGCAGACAAGCGTCCGATTTCCAAGGTGTCCCAGGGCCATTTCAGTGGACCAGGCCCAAAAAGGAAACAGCCTGCCGCCATTTTGAGAATCCTGTGACAGCCGCCTATCGCTGCACCGCAAGAGTGGGCGCAACTCAGCTGAATTGCGGCTTTTGACACAGTGGACCAAAAGCGGACGGAATGGCAACTGAAACGGTAAAGGGGCGCCCCACTACAACAGACGAGACTCCACCTGGAGAGGCCCGTTCACGCCGCCTCCCCCGGGGCGCCCCACGCCGTTATTCGGAGCAGCATTGTAGGATACCAAAACCAGTGCGGCAACTTACTGGACATCACCTTGGTGCCATCGTTCTGCTGCCTTGGAACTATTCGCACAACAGTTTGCTACTGATGACACACCCCCCGCGACGCCCCACGCCGGATTCCGAAATCAGTGAAATCTGGACGTTGTGCTGCGTTGGGACTATTCGCACAGCCGACCGCTACTTCGTTGTTTTTCCCTAAAAATGTTTATATGTTATTACTGTTTTTGTTTTCTTGTATATATTTATAAGTTATTAAAGTTTTATAATCTTACTACTTTGTTGGAGTGCTATATATTTTTAATGTGACACATAATTGTAAAAACTTTGATGTACAAAGAGTCATCCCTGGAATCTTCCGCTTCAGGCTCGGTCCCCTCCCCAATCACAATACATGATGGTTTTCAGATAATAGGAACACGTCTGCTGTGACGGATCTCATCGAGTGTGGGCCTTGATCTACTATAACTCCTTTGAAGAGGGGTGATTCTTTACAGCTGGGGCCATAAACTACATCTGCAGGGCTAGCTGATACCCTAGGACCGGCCTGGACAATCGGACACAGAGGAAAAGGAGTGTCAGAGGGTGCGGTAGTGAATAGGGCGAAAGGGAGGTGTCGGGCGGGCACAGGGTGTGATTCTCAGGGAAGAGCAGCGCAGATGGGGGGTGGTTTATTACCCATGCATAAGACAGAGAGCGGGGGTGACCACTGCCTGGGGGAGATGCTTGCGAGGGTGGGGAGCCATGCTAAGGATCGACAGCGTGCAGAGAGTGGGTCTGGTCAAGGCATCTAAAATGACTGCCGTGCACGACAAAAGTGTGGCATTTGAAAAAAGGCAAGATGGCGCAGACAATGTTTTTCAACACTTCCTGATTTCCTTCGAATCGAACGTTAACAGACGTTGGGGCATATTACCAAAGTTAAGCGATATTTATCCCTAACGATGCTTAGCAACGAATTTTTTACCGCTAAGCATCTTCAGAAATTATCGCAGATAAACCTTGCTATTATCAAGGTTTATCGCAAATACGATAAAAAACGACCGCAATGCATTAATATCGCTGAAAACTCAGCGATATTTATACATTACCGAGCTAATGCTCTTAGCCATGTTATCCACCTCCCATTGGATAACATGGCTAAGAACTGCTCAGGGCAGGTGGTAGCTTTTGGAGATATTCGCGCTTATCGCGAATATTTCCAAAAGTTGGTAATAGGAGATAGCGATGTTAGCGACTGTTTCCAGTCGCTAACATCTTGGCATGCCCACTTTGCATGTCATTAGTGATAAATATCACTCACATGCAAAGTGGGGCCCAAGATGGTCGCTATCTCCTACTAGCCGTCGCTAACTGGTGTTAGCAACAGCTAGGTAATACAGAGATAATTTTATCTCCGCGAAGCGGAGCGCTGTTACAGATATATATCTTGTTTTTGAACGTTAATTTCTCAAAATCCACTGAAGCACATATATTGAGACCTAGCAAAGGCACATCGAGCTACCAGTCCCTACAATTTTGCCAAGTTTCGTGCAAATCCATTCAGCCGTTCGATTATTATTATTATTTTTTTTTTTGCCCCGCGGGGCCCTTTTAAAACCTCCACATCAAACCTAAGAGGTCAAGGAGGATCTACTATGCCCCCTTATGGTCATTTGCCCCTTCGCTTTGGCCTCCTCTTGTCTCTCGATCCTACCGAGAGACAAGATGGCGGCCGCTACGGACTGTTTGCAATGTTTACAGACGCCGGAGAACGAATCAGCTTCGCAAACCTCCGTTACGCGAAGCAGAGCGCTGTTACAGATATATATCTTTTTTTTAACGTTAATTTCTCAAAATCCACTGGAGCACATATATTGAGACCTAGCAAAGGCACATCGGGCTACCAGTCCCTAATATTTTACCAAGTTTCGTGCAAATCCATTCAGCCGTTCGATTATTATTATTATTTTTTTTTTTTTTGCCCCGCGGGACCCTTTTAAAACCTCCACATCAAACCTAGGGGGTCAGCGAGGATCTACTATGCCCCCTTATGGTCATTTGCCCCTTCGCTTTGGCCTCCTCTTGTCTCTCGATCCTACCGAGAGACAAGATGGCGGCCGCTACGGACTGTTTGGAATGTTCACAGACGCCGGAGAACCAATCAGCTTCGCTTCACAAAGCTCCGTACCGCGAAAAGTCCGTGAACCGGAGCGCTGCCCGGTCCGCTGTTACAGATATATATCTTTTTTTGAACGTTAATTTCTCAAAATCCACTGAAGCACATATATTGAGACCTAGCAAAGGCACATCGGGCTACCAGTCCCTACAATTTTGCCAAGTTTCGTGCAAATCCATTCAGCCGTTCGGGCTAAAAGTGAGGCCAACCGCCCTATGGAAAACTCAATGTTAAAAACACGTTTTGGGACCCCCCTTTTTTTTCGGCCCCCCCTTGACGAACCCCCCCAAATTTTCAAGGGCTGCTCAGAAACAAAATGTGCCATTTTCCTGAAAATTTCAGCCAATTCCGTCCACAAACGCCAAAGTTATTAGACATAGAATTTTCAAAAATCCCATAGAGAAAAAATCCTAACTATATATACCTACTGGCGACCGCCAGTAGGTAATATATATACATATATTGGGAGGTTTCTTTGCACCAAAACCGGTTGGAGTTTCATAAATACAGGACGAGGTCTGTTCCTGTTAGCACGGACCCCTTTGCATGAAGTTGGCTGACTTGAGAAACGGACCGTTTGGAGTTTTTGTTTTGGGAAAGCAAATTACGTCAGCCCCCTGGAAGAGAACGCGAAGCTGCCGACGTCCGAGTGAACTGTTACGGGAATATTCGTTGAAGAACGAGGATCCCGTGCAAAGTATCCCGGAATTGTTTGGAAACAGACGCCGTGATTTCCTCTCCAGGTTTCAAAGGTGTTCCATTAACCAGCGGTAAGGAGCGGCACACTCTAACGTGCCATTTCCTTAAATTAATAACATTTGTGCATAACAAAGTGGGGCAAATAAAAGAGAATGTCGGAGGAGCGGGAACGGGAGGAGGCGTTCGATCAGCTGTTTCTCAATTTGCCGAAAGTCACACAGAATCGAGACAAAAATAGAAATGTACATGCAGAAACTGAGACGGGAAATGACATTAAAAAATTGTTAAGAGACTTGGAAAAACACATGAGGAGTGAATTAACAAAGTGGTGGGAGATCCGCTCACTAGAAAAATACCATGAGGTAGGCAGAGTGCCACGAGGCCTAAGGATTATGCTAGTGCCCAGCTTCGACAATCCAAACCCTATGCTCCTTAAGGAATGGGCAGAATCTAATTTGGAAGCTTCAATGAGACTGTTATGTCTTTTGATAAAATATGCCAAAATTGATCGAGATAAGGATCTTTTGGAAATCATACGTATAAATGAAGAACTTGCAAAAGAGCAATTTGCCAAAGATCAGGCGCTGCTTGAACAGACACGTAAAGACATAAAGAAACGGTTAAGCAAACATGAAGCTACAATTAAAACCAGAAAAGTATATAAGTTTGCCCGAGACGAACAGGATTATAAATTAGGGCAAATATATACATTTGCGCGAAAATACGACCATTTACGCAGGCAAAGGGCGTCTGGAAAAAATATGCCCAAACAAGTACAAGTCCAACCACAAGCACAATCCGCATCAACAAATTTGGGCGACTCAATTGTAACAACGTCCAATGAGAGTCTGGTGCCAACCAGTGAAGACTCTGACAGCGGAATCCCAGGTGCAAAGGAAGGGGATATGTGTCAACTAACCCTGAGAGAAGAGTTGGAGTTTATGAGGATGCAACGAAGGGGCACTTTGCGTTCAAGAAACGCTCAAACAAGCAACTTAGGAACGCAAGGCGAAGACAACGCAGGAAGTGCGCAAAGAGGAAGAGGACGACCGCCGAAAAAAAGGAATTGGAAAAGCAACAAGTAGTAAATGATAACACTATCATCAACCTTACTGATGTTGCACTGGATCAGGCAGAGAAACAACTTTTAACCTTGGGACTTTCCTATTGTCCAGAAAGTAATTTCAATTATGGCCACACCAGAGTGGATATATTCAAATTCATCAGAAAAATAAAATTACGGAAATATTTTGCAATCAAAGAAGGAATAGGAACAACGAAAAAAACCACAACAATGGTTCCTACCCCATTAACAAAAAAAAGTGGATTGCAAGCTAAAGACATTGCATTAATGAAAACGATGCACACATTACAATCAACTGAGGATGTATCCCTCCAAGATACACAGGATGTAGCCAGACAAGAAGGTATCAACCTGGATCAAACTGTAGTGAGCCCTTTTAAACCACCATCGACCTTTATGCCAGTAATGCCGAAAGATGCAATAGATGTATACGCAGAGCTTGTAATAGATGGACTGAAAACACTCAACATACGTACCAAACAAAAAGAAGGACTAACAAACGTCAAGACAAGACCATATAATGAGTTAATGGAAAAACTGAAAACCAATGAAACAGTTATTGTCAGACAATCTGACAAAGGTGGGAATATCGTACTTTGGGGCAAACAACAGTACATGGAAGAGGCATACAAACACCTTAATGACCCTGAATGTTATACCCAAATTGACTTCAAAATCGCCAGATCCATTCAACAAGCCTATCATAAGGAACTTCATGGATGGAAAAGAGAAGGTCTTCTATCTAAGGAGGAAATTAACTTCTTACAAAAAGATCATCCAGTATTACCAAATATCTATTTCATCCCGAAAGTTCATAAGGATGTTGTCCCTATTCCAGGGCGACCAATAGTATCTGCTATAAACAGTTTATTTGAAAACACTTCTAAATATATTGATCATTACCTGCAAGACTTTGTGATTAAATTACCTGCCTACATCAAGGACTCGACAGAATTTCTTAGGAGTATCAACCAGTGCAATTGGTCTGCAGAATACCTTCTAATGACAATGGATATTGCCAGTCTTTATACCAGCATTTCACATGGAGACGGCCTGAAAGCCATCAAATTTTATTTGGATAAAAGGCCTGTGGAACTGTACAAACACAATGCCATGCTGATCACTATGATCGAACGCTGCCTTAATAATAATGTCTTTCTTTTTGACGACAAGGTGTATAAGCAGTTGAGGGGTGTGGCTATGGGGGCATGCTTCTCCCCCAGCTACGCGGGGCTCCACGTGGGCTGGTGGGAGGAGCATGTCCTCAAGGTGGAACATTCCACATTTTGGAACAACAATATTGTGAAATACATAAGGTATATTGAGGATATTTTTATTGTCTGGAGAGGGAGTTTGGAAGATGCCAATTTGTTTGTATCTAACATCAACAAAAATGATTCTAATCTAAAATTTTCTGCTGAAATAAGCAAAAATAAGATCAGTTTTCTCGATGTCTTAGTTGAGATAGTGGATAATACCCTGACCACAAGCCTCTTTAGGAAAAGTACAGCAGGGAATAGCATCCTGCATGCACAAAGCTTTCACCCGCAACACACTATTAGAGCAATCCCTTATGGGGAGTTCCTTAGAATACACAGGACTTGCAGCACGGTAGAACTTCGAGATCAGCACCAAAAAGAGGCAAGTTTACGTTTGGAAGCAAGGGGCTATAAAAGAAATGCATTGAATAAAGCCAGAATTAAGGCAAATAAACTTGACAGAACAAGCTTACTAGCAGAAACTATGATGAACCAAGATAAAACAAACTTGACAGACAATGACAATGCAATCAGATTGATTACCAGCTATAGCAGACAAGCCCGCCACATCTCTAGTTTAGTGCGAAAACAGTGGCCTGTAATTCTTACTGACCCTGTACTTAATGATATCTTACCAGAGAAACCAACAATAACATACAGAAGGGCTTATAGCATGCGCAATGAATTGGTGTCGAATGCACCAGAAACAACTAAGAAGGATGAGTGGTTGTCACCCCGTAAGGGTTTCTACCGCTGTATCTCTTGCCGGGCTTGCCATTTTGGCATTAACACCAAGTCCTACACAACTCCTTTTGATCCAAAACCCATTGCAATTAAAGCGCACTACACCTGTAGAACAGAGCTAGCGGTGTATGTCCTAACCTGTACTTGCAATTTGAGATACATAGGGAGCACCAAACTGCCTGTGTACCAACGTATTCTCCAGCATGTGCGGGCTATTGTGAATTGTGATCAGAGCTACCCAGTAGCTCGTCATTTCGACCAATTCCACAATAGAAACCTGTCGCAGTTAAACTATTTTGTAATAGATGCTGTGAGAACGTCCAAAAAAGGTGGGGACTACGAAAAGAAGTTAAGACAACTGGAGTCAATGTACATCATAAGACTCAACAGCAAAAGCCCTGCAGGTTTAAACATGGGAGAGGATTTAAGAAACTTTCTATAATTCTATAATCCTTTATAAATTTCCGTCTTTCAAGTGATGTGTTTCGGATCAAACCCAGAATGCCCACAGCAGAAGCGAATGTGTTCAAATTGGAACTACTATTGTAAATATTTGATGTATAAAGGGATTCGGGGATGTTTCCTTCTGTGTGACTTATAGAGCAAACAGGATGTGGCGCAAACATCCGAGAGTATGATTAAATCAACTGTAAAGATTTATATTTTATTGTCCAAAAGTTTACATTGGTACAATACAAACCTTGTTTTAATTTTGGTTCTTTGGATTTGACCGCACACACAACTTGTCAAAACGAGCCTGATCGCTGACATTTTGTCACTCCCCCACTTTTGAGAAATATTGAAAAATTATGTTTTTATTATGAGATGGACAAACGTTTTATGCAATTATGAGGTCAAAATATTTTGAAACATACGGGAAAAGGGGTAAGGACACTTTGGGCATTTGTGCTCAGTTAGCAAAGTACTTAATGAACTAATTGATTCCCTTTTGTCAAAATCAGTAATGTTATGGGGTATTATGGCATGAATGGATGATACAGGCAACAAAGGAACAACAAGAATCTTATTATTTTTTCAAGTATTGGTACAGAGAAAAAATCGATTTATTTGTAAACACATATAATTTAAACTATCAAATGTGCAGAATGTATTAATTTTATAGACATTGCCCATATACCATTATTTGCCTGCATGAATTGTGATGCAATAGATCTATTCAACTGTCTATGATTTTGACTAAGTTAAGATGGCTGCCAAATATTTGTTTGCATCTCTTGATACTACATTTGGCTTTAGTCCTTACACTATGTTTCCCAATTCCCTTAGGGCGCGCAATTTTGCAGTGACCGCGCCTTTCATTCAAAATGTATGGTACATTATAAAAACGTTAATCCGTCCATCTTACCGCTAACAGTGAGCAAGGGCGGCCACGCCCGAAACGCGTCTGTTCGATGTTCTTTGATTTTGCACCCCTGCACTTATGATTGAATAAAACAACGATGAATTGAAGACTGGGTTCGGAGCGTTATTTTGAGTCCGTGCGCTGGAGAAAGTGCTTGGGAGGTTTCTTTGCACCAAAACCGGTTGGAGTTTCATATATATATATATATATATATATATATATATATATATATATATATACCTCAAAATCAAATTGCCCATGTATAAACGCCATCGCACAAGAAAGTTTACTCCATGCTTTTAATGCGAGCTGCAGCATATCACATTCACGCCTTCAGTAAATTTCAGAAAAGCCAAACGCGTTTCGGGCAACACTCTGCCCTTGGTCACTGGCTACAACAAAAGTCACGGCTGCAGGTGAGAACATTTTATAATTATCCACCCGCCCCAGTGGGCGTATGCCACATTGCTTTACGGTCCATGTAGTTTTTCTCTAGTCGTAGGTAACAGTCTCTTACTTTCAAAAAGTGACCACATGTTAGAATCTACATAAAACAGACCACCCTTATCTGCTGTGGTTTCAAAGTCACAGAGTCTTTTGCATGAGCTTTAAAACTATTTTTCACCTTTTTCTTTTGGCTTTCGCAGTGTTCCTTTCCCTTTATTTTCTCTCTCCGGGACACATTGCAAGCATTTCATTAAAAGCATTTAGTTTCCAACGTGTTTCTTTAGACATTTGCTGTAAATAAGCCTTCATGCCACAGTGCGTAAAAATCATGTGAAGTGCCTTTGTCTTCTCACAAGCTCGTAAAAGTGAGCTCCACAATTACTTCCCTCACCCAATTCCACTTTAATTTCAGGTCAGGTTACTCTGTACCTTTTTCATATCATAATGGAGACAGGCAGGTCAGGTTCCAGTTCAATAAATCCATCAACAGCGTCTCCGTGCAGGAACCCAACTTCTTATCAGGGCGGCCTCACTTGTTTTTTTTTATATTCACTAAAGGTTCTAAGGGACCCTTTCCCTGTTGCAAGTGAGTCACCATCTACTTTGTGGAATAAGAAACCTATCAGTGGTTTGTGACTGAAATTCCAGGTAAAAAAACATTGATACTTAGCATTGCAATTTCCATTTTGAAGGGACATCCTAAACATGCGCCCTTCCTAACTGCAATTTGGTACAGCTTTCTAAATCCATTTTGAGATTTTATAAGCACTTAATGAGTCACAAAAGGGTTTAGTACATAGTAAAATGTAACCTAGCAATTGCGCTATGATTTAGTGAATGTACAACCCTTGGATTTTGCGAGTCGCAAATTGCGTTGTTTTGCAACTTGCAATTTGTGACTCACAAAATGGAATGTACAACAGTGTCTCAGACACTGTTTGTGATTCCCAATGGGATCACAAATGACACACCTCATTAATATTCATAAGGAGGTTTGCAATTTGTGACCCCATTGCGGATGGCCAACACTCACAGGAATGGTAGCCTGCTGGGGTCAGCAGACCACCATATCTGACACTGCTTTTAAATAAAGCAGATTTTTTTTTTAATTTCAGCCCTTTTTCCTTAAAGGAAAACAGGCTGCATTTAAAAAAAAAGAAAAATGAAATGTTCCTGTTTCAATTTCTAAGAGTAGGCAGTGGTCCTTGGGATACTGCCTGCTCTTCAAAAGTATTTCTTGATGCCAGTCACCAAGGTGTAGGGGTCCCCCTTCCCATGTGGGAGTGACTTACCGCCTACTTGAAGCAGGTGGTAAACTGCAAGTGTTTTGCAACCACAATCGCAGTCGCAATACAATCGTAGATAGAAGTGTGACTCGCTATTAGGAAGGGACTCCCTTGGCACGCCCCTTCCTAATAGCGAACTGAAAACCCTAGTTCGCGAGTTGGTAATAGGTTACTGACTCGCAAAATAGGATTTGTGCATTGCACTGACCTATTGCCGTTTGCGAATGCAAAAAATGGTTGAACGTCTGGCCCTTAGACCACTAAATGGCTTTGTACCTCTGGCTCCTTACAGTAGAAGAGGCAGTGGCACAATGCCAGGGCAGCTTGTACCAAAGCTCCACTACTGATCACAAAATAAGAGATCATGAACTAAAGTGATGCCATGCATAAGCTATAAACCATCCCGACAACGAGCGGTCTCCTAACAAAAGGTGCAGCAAACCACTAGAGCATACTGATGAGAAGGATACAACATAAAGCCTGCAGATGAAAATGATACGGTGCTATCAATCACTGTCTAAGGGGACCCAGTACATTTTTAAGAAAAGGTTAGAAAAACAGAGGCTGTTAGCCACTTTCCAGATAATTACTCCCTCAATGCTGATATATGGATAGATATCTCCTTGCTGCAATCTTAGGCTCCGCTGTGCCTTTTTGACCTTGACTCCTTCACAAGTGCCAAATTCTCTCTTTAAAATCCTCCCCGTCGCCCCCTCCTCCTAACACCGTACAAAGGAAAACTATTTTGATTTGTAATGCGCTTCCCACTTTTCGTTTTGACTTTACATTACGCATATAATGCACCAAGTGCCTATTACCATACAACCCCTGCAGGTTTGCGCGTGTTCACTGCTTGGCCACCAGTTGCCCTTCTGTGAGATGAAATACAACTGGGAGCTGAAAGTTTCCTTGGAATATATATATAGTCATTTTCCGCATTTTCTATATGAATCTCATTTCAGGCTAATAATATGCATTTTATGAAACCCTAGCCAAGGCTAAAATGCTCATTAGAGATAATAAGTTGTGCCAAGTTTATCAAATTAACATCCAACAAAATCGTTGCCTGAGATACCGAAATGTTGCATTGCATTAATTTAGAAGTTACACATAGCCTTATTCCTCTCTGTCTTTGTCTCTTCCTCTGGTTCAATCATGGTCACAGTCTCGTTCTTGGTTGTCTTCTCTCTCTATTTCTATCACTGAGTGTCTCGCTATCTGGCTATCTCTCTTCTCTCTTTCTACTTTTCTTTCTTTCACTTTATCCATCTGTCTCATTTTCTAGTTCTTCCTCTGCATTATTTCCTTCTCAACATCTCTATTTATGTCCCTCTTTATTTTTCCTCTTTCCCCTTTCTCTCTCCCTCTTCCTTTTATTTTCCTACATTGATCCCTCTCGATCTCTCTTCCCTTCATCTGTTCCATTCGACCTCTCACTTTTTATCTCCCTCTAACTCCTGCTTTATATATTTCTTTCCCTCTAAATCTCTCCCCTCACTCTTGCACACTTGAGACGTACACAAACACACACACACACACAATATACGCACACGCGTGATCCGCTGCTACCCAGAAAATCATCCCGAAATATTATACTGTAAATGTTTCTCGACTCCATTGTGCAATAAAAGGATGTTATAAAATTCCATCTGTTTCAATGCATTATCCTTCCAGCTGGGCATTTTATTGAGTGCTTTTATTGCCTTCTGTACTTTTAATGTCTTCTAAAATAAGTAAACCAGACAATAGCATAGCCTTTGAAAGCTAAGAAGACTGCACGTGATAGCCTTGGGGCACATCAATTAAAAGAAAAGATATATACTTCAATTTACAACTTCGTTCCTGCAAGCAATTTTGCAGTAATATGAATGTCTTGCCTTTACAATAGTGTGCACTCCGTTCCATAACTCTTCGATTTATTGCTTACTATTTTTTTAGAAACTATTTTGCAGTGTCTTTTCCAGATAAACAGTTCATGATTGTTTGCTGTTCTGACATATTATGAAGACTACTTCTCCTATTGAAACTCACTTCAATGAGTAAATACTAAAACGTAGGGAATTCTCTCGTTTTAAGTGATATGCGAATGTATTTGTCAAGTATAAAGGGAGGGCGTTTTGTTAAATATAAGTTAAAGGAACACAATGCATTTTGGGAGCAAATTAAACTCAAAATAAAATGTATCTTTGCTCGGTCAGGTGGCTCAATGAACTGCCGAATCGAATCTGGTGGCTTAGTGGACTAATGCATTCACTAGAGCAATCTATGTTCGACCTCTTGGCCACGTGTGGGAGGCCACGCTTCCATGCTTCCGTCAATAAAATGAGTACTCTTAAGGTGGGTCACAAAAACAGCGAATATTCAGCACTACCATGCCCCCAACAGTTGAGCATTCACATGCTTATGAGAGTAGGATTCTCTTCTCAGAACACTCCCACTGAAACTCAATCCTGTCATGCTGAATTTTCATGAATTGTGGTATATGCTCTGTTGTCAGGACCTTGCCTGTGTACCTCCCAGTGCTTAACTTGAGCCAGTGGTTTCCGGTGCTCGGCAACAGCACTTAATTGTAAGCACTGGCTAAAGTGACAGTCCACCACAAGGTGGTGCTGTGTGAGATGTGCACTTCAACATGTTTTTTAGGTCAAATGGCATTGAAAATGAATAATACTAGCCTCTCACGCCATTATTATAGCTTTGTGTTTCCTAAAATTGTCTGAATTGTCACACTTGTAGGAATGCGATGGTTAGGTGTCATGTTGGTACTGGCAATGCTGGCAGGCGCATGGTGCACTCTGCAGTGGCCTTCCAAGAAGGGCCCTGCTCTTATGTTTTTTACCTATTAAGCACTGGTACCTCACGCTGCCTTGCAACCTCCATTACAAGTGCAATACTGATCCTCTGACAGATTAACCTTCTCATCTATAGCTATTCTGTTTTGTGCAATTCAATACATTTCAGGCATTGGCATTACAACCAACAACTAGCTGTGCTAGTGCAATATCATGTATCTGATAAAAGCAACATTTTCAAAATGAAACAAGTAGGGAATGCAATCTGCTCACCGTCCCCCTGAACACAAACACACAAGCACAATTGCACTTTCTGGCCTCAGGGTTTTATCGCTGCCTGAACTACTGACCTGGTCTCACGTAAATTTATCTCTTAAAATGTGGGTCACCCTTTCAACCCACTGACGCCCCTGTTAACATCGACTAGCATGTACTTGTGTCAGATTGCTACACTGGGTAAAGCAAAATATTAATAACCAACTCATCATAGATTATCTGCATGAGCACAGAGCCACTTAATCCAGTAATTTATTTAGTTATGTGACGACGGCGAAGAATATTTTTCTGACAGACCAATACATTTGATGCGGTCTTTGTGTGGCTATCTTAGTCATAGCGGCACCAATTAAGATTACATTTCACAGTTTTACGTACTTTAGAATCTCAGCTTCCAAATGAGAAATACCTTTCCCGTATCTCCAATAATTTTAATAGTATTTTGTGCTTTATTCTGGCATTGATGAATAAAATGCTAATCAACCAATGTGCTAGAAAGAAATAGAGCACGACAATTACACACCTTTCTCTATAGTAAACTGCGAATTAATCTGGAACAATAATGGGTATGGTGGACATGATATTTCCTGGATGAAGCATGAATTTAGAGTAAGGCATTTACAGGTTTTCAGATTTAAATTTATTCGAAATTCATATCTGTCTGATCCCTCTGCCTACATTTGCCCCTGAAGGTTTCGGATGGAGGGGTAAACATTGAAGAATTTCCTGAGACCAACAGAATTCTCACACAGGGATTGGGAGAGATCTGCATCATCTTGATTTATACAATGTTTGGACAGAGAAAGTTCCTCTGCATAGCTTTGGTGAGAGTTCTCCCCTGTACCAAGTTCACCATAGCAATACGTAGTCTTTTTGACTCCCAATTTAGCGTACGCAGCTATCATGCATGTGTACAGAGGGCATTCTGGTGATAGAGTGTGTAGAGACCAACTAGGTCAGTTTTACCATACTCACCTTGGGCCCAGATAACAATCACACTTTGAACTAGTAGACCTGCCTAACCAATTTATTAATTTAATCCCTCTATCAGTTTGCCCAGAGGTCCGCTTTAGGACTTACACCTGTAAACCATGACTTACCAATCCTTGTCACCTTACTATAAGTCCTGTGGATCAGAGAGTTAGAATAAACAGATAGTATTTAAACACATTTACTTTTCTTATAATAACCACAGACTTGGGGAAAGTTTTAAAACCTTTTTCTATGATAGATTTTCTGAGTCAAATGGAAAAGGACCACATTCTCGTCACCATAAATTTTACAAGCAAGAATATAACCAGCAGGACATGAAGTTTGGAAGAAATCACAGTAACCCCTTTAGACATTGGTACTTGGGAAGGGTAAGAAAGGGAAGTAGCACAAGGACATACCACATAGATTATATTTACCTAGAATGGTGCAATGCCAATCCTGGCCATGGGCTGGGGCAAAATACGGACCAGGACCAGGCTCCCGACTAATCAGGTGCCCACGGAAAAAGACAGGTGCAGATCAGGACAGGTGACCTCAGCTAAGTGCAACGCCAGCGTCACACCCCTCTCTCTAGGAAAGCTAATTAGTAACCCATTTGGGTAACCGATTCTTCTGACAGAGTGGTCCGCCAGCACCTCTGCTCTTGATCGCCTATTGAGTGTGTTGGGTCAGTGACAGTTCAGCTATTCAGACAAGTCGGACAAATTCTCTATCTGATCCTACCTTAGTTATACAATTTCGAGGGCAATGTACCACCTCTAAATATTGCACATCTATGTGTTCTCCTTCAGTGATTGGTTGGAAAGACGAGGAGAGGTCATCACACCATACTAAGATGATGTAATTTCAACTAGAATCATATTGATTGAATCCTCACCCACAATTTACTTTCCCATGATTTTATTCCGCCCAACAATATTGGTACACATTTTTAATACATTGTATTTGGTAGCTTCCTTTCTAGAGGTCAGACGATCAGGTTCCCAGGCACATCGTGGGTAAGAAGTGGGCTGGCCGGAGTTCAATGCCAGTGCTTCAGAAAATTCAGAGTCAGAGTACGCATGTGCAGAATCGTCCAAGATGGAAGATGTGTCAGTGGTCAGGCCCAAAGTATGAGCTAGTAGCAAAGTCAAAAAGAAAATATTAGAATACAAAAATAAAAGAATGCACTGTATACCACTTATCTCTACTCTATTCCAATTACTTTATTGTATCATTTGCATTAATGAATAAGCAGAACGAACAAGCTTAGTACAAGCTGCAGCATAAGCCTTAGGATGTGTAATGTAAAGCAGCCATTTCTGGCACTAATGCGCAGAAGCAAAGATTTCCCTCCAAGCAAAGAGATACGTCATGCCACGTAGATGTGACAGACACATGCGCAGAATGGTTCCCACGTTTTCAGCTGCCATGTTAATGCATTAGAGTTACTGTTAGTAAAAGCACATAGCCAAGGTTCCCCTACATGCTAGAAATGTCGTGTAGTGCAAATGTTAGTAAACAAAACATGTTGATTAATATATTAAAAGTTATTTAGAGAGGGCTGAATACAAGCAAGTTTCGGAATATGTGAAATCTTGCTCCATCAATCCCCTCTTTGATTATATTTTATATCATCACAAATTAAGGAACCAGATGCCAACATAAACATTCTTCCAGTTCAATTTCTTCAATTACTTTGGGAGTTTTCTTTTTACCATTATTCTGATAAACTTTCATTCTTTTATATATGTCTCCCTTTAACTCTTCCATTTGAATTTCATCAAGTTTGCGTTTCTTCGTTTTCTCATTAATAGTGTACCTTTTTCTATTTCTGCAGCATTTGCACCAAATCATTACCACTGATATTATTAGTGATAATCCCATTATTGCATCAGTACTTTACCCACAATATTTTTACCTACATTAGATATCCAAGTACCAATAGAAGAGAGACCATCAGTAAGTCTCTTCCATACACTATCAACTTCCAGTGGTTTCAGTTCTACTTCCAAGTGAGTAATGTTCCTTACATACCTTCCAATTTCATTGCTTTTATCAGGTATGTAAGTGCAACAATGTTGCACTTTCAATATTCTAATGACTCTGCCCTCTTTTGCCAATAATATGTCAAGAGCAAGTCGATTTTGTCAAACCATTGATCTGATAGCAACCAATTTGGTATTGAACAATAAAAATCCTCCAGCAGTCTCAGTCGATAAGTGATCCATTCTGTAGATAATTTACAAATTCTTTGAGCATTCAGAACCACTCCCACTGAAGGTATCAATGCACTAAATATATCACCTACAATGTCTGCAAAACTAGCTCTTTTATAACGTGCTAGTTTATTTTCGTGTTAATTGTTTCCAGTGATTCTTTTTACATGGTATACTTTTGGAAATACTGTTCCAAAATGGCAACTCCCATACCAATGATCAGGCAGCTTAAAGTAAGCCTTATTCCCACAAATGTAATAAACTCCAGGAAATTCTGGATCAGTTCCCCCTTTTAGTCCCCAACCCCCAAATATGAGGAAATTGTGTTCACATTCACTGGAACCAATGAATACATTGTTATACTCAATTTTCTTTCTATGGAGACAGATTTTCCCCATCTTTTCACAGTCCAAAGACATAGCAGCATGAGGTTTGCCAGTTGCCATAAATTCCTCCCTTGTGGATGGTTCCGTTTCACTTGTCACTTCGTTCACCTGTTCAGGTTCTTCATCTATTGTCACTAGGTGATATTTCAGTCTTTTAACAAAACCAGACCATTTATCACCTTTTATGAGTCTTTTAGCTGGCACTGTGCTTTCTTATTTTTCAAATGTTCTTTTGTTTTCTGTAAGTGTGGCACAACTTGATTTTCGTCACCTTCAGGTTTCCTCTCTAACTCACCTGCCCCAGGGCTTATTACAGTTGACTCTTCTGCCTGCACTGATCCTTCTATCTTAATCTGACCTGATTCAGGATATGACTTTGTTGGGCCTGGACATTTTATCTTCGTCCTGAATCCTTTTGACTAATCTTGTCTGGTCCTGCACAGGTCTTGCAGATTCCTGATCGTCTTCCACCTGTGTGTTTTGACTAGTACCTATCTGTCCCTTTCCCAGACAATGGAGTTCTGGTAGATGTGTCGTTGCTCTGAGTATATTGCTGTTTCCTTATCTGTTCCTTCTCATGATTACCATTAGCTTGGGTTTCTGTAATCTGAGTAGGTTCTTCTATGCCTATCTCATCCTCACTATCGGTCTGACTATCTAATTATGTTTGGCTTCTTGTTCTCACTCTGATTTCAGGTATGTCAACCACTGGGATCCATTCATCCTGACTGGTGCTCAGTTGCTCTTCGTCAACTACTTCAGGATCAACTACTTGAGACCCATCAGCTGCACAACCTACAGCCTCAACTTTGTCAGGTTCTGGTATCCTCTTGGTATGGCTTGCATGGATCCAAATTAGGATTCCCTTGCACTTTACAGCTGTGGTGGTAACCAATATCACTTGCTCTAGCTTTCCCACCTTGGTGCTAGGCAAGATTCCAGAGTATGATTCTTTATCACAACCCAATCTCCAGGGTTCAAGTCATGTGCTGGAGTTGAATGTCTTGCTTTTGCGTCTTCCCCAACCTGGTGAGAGATAGAACTCACTTGGTCAGCCAACTCTTTGCAGTACACCAACACTAAATCATCAGATGTAGTTAACAGCTGATGTCCTGACACACATGCTTGCCTCATTGCCAATCCCATGAGTATCTCATGTGGACTCAAGCCTGTTTTCTTGTCTGGAATGCTTCTGAGTCCCATTAGAACAAGAGGTAAAGCATCAGGCCATTCAAATGGGTAGATTCACACATCTTTCCCAATCTTGCTTTTATTGTGCCATTCAATTGTTCTACCACTCCAGAAGCCTCTGGGCGATATACAGAGTGCAGTTTTTGCTCAATTTTGAATGCTTCACAGATTAGACTAATTATTTCATTATTAAAGTGCCTTCCTTGGTCTGATTCAATCGTTACTGGAAAACCAAATCTTGGGATGAGTTCCTGCAAGAAGACTTTTGCTACTTTTATGCTATTGCTATCATTCCTGTGAGTAGGGTATGCTTCTACCTATTTTGAAAATAGGCAGACAATGACAAAAATATACTTCAATCCTCGACAAGCAGGTAACTGAATGAAATCAATGTGTAGTCTAATTAAAGGACCTTCTGCTTTCCCTATTTTCCCAGGGCACACTACAGTTTTCTTACCAGGGTTTAATCGTTGACATGTAAGGCATCTCTGGCAAAGACTCTCTGCTATGTTCCTGAACCTTGCATTGAAACAGTTTCATCTAAACAACCTCACCATGGCATCTCTCCCTATGTGTGTGTTCCCATGGTACACTCTAGCCATTGGTGCAAGCATACAGTCAGGTAACACTGGTCTCCCATCTAGGTAGACTATCATGCCATCTTCAGGTCTCACTCGGCACCCTATTTTCTGCCAATCTTCTTTTTCTTTGGGCTCTGACTCACCTTGTAAATCTCTCACTTCCTCCCATGTATTCACACCACACAAAAGCATAAGTTGGCAGCTGTTTCCACATGCTTCAATTTTCTTGTTTATTGCCATTTCATATTTGGCACAACGTTGAGCCACTTGGTCCACATAATGATTACCGGCTGTCACTCTGTCAGTTCCAGATTGGTGAGCAGCACATTTGACCACAGCTAATTCTTTAGGTAATTGAATTGCTTCAAGTAATTCCTTCACATATTGTCCATTTTTGATAGGGGTTCCTGAAGAAGTCATGAACTCCTTTTGCATCCAAAGCTGGCCATCGTCATGCACAACCCCGTAACCATACCGACAATCAGTGTAAATGGTTACTCTCCAATTTCCCCCAATGTTGCATGCTTTTATTAAAGCAATCAGTTCAGCTACTTGTGCTGACTTGACTCCTGGTAAATAGGATGCTTCGACTATGTTTTATAGAATGCATACAGCAAAAGCAGCGCTTAGTCCTCCTTCCTCATGGCGCATACACAAGCCATCTACAAATAACTCATGGTTTGGGTCTTTTACAGGTTCTTCTTGTATGTCTGCTTGAGGTTTTGTACTGAATTCAGTTAAGTCAATACAATCAAGTTCGACTTCCTCTCTGACTTCTTCAAAGTGAGAATTGGGCAACAAGGTTGCTGGATTCAGAACAGTGCATCTCACTATAGTCACATTCTCTGAGCCAAGGATAATTCTTTTATACTTAGTCATCCGACTAGGTGTTAGGTGCTGTGTGCGTGTTCTGGTTAACAGAATCATGACTGAATGTGGAACATACACTGTTACAGGATTTTCCATTCCAATAGATCCACTTTGCTCAAGACTCATGCATGCGGCAGCTACTGCTTTCAGACAATTTGGGAGTGCAGATGCCACTGGGCCCAACGTTGCAGAAAAATTTGCCACAGGTCGTCACATTAACCCATGGGTCTGGGTTAGGACTGAAAGTACACAATTATCTCTTGTGTCACAAAAAAGTGCAAACTCTTTTGAATAGTCAGGCATCCCTAATGCTGGAGCTTCACATAGGCTGTTACTCAATTTTAAAAAGGCAGTCATGCTTTCATCGTCCCACTCAACTGGATCTATTGCTCGTGTCGATATCATTTGAATCAATGGCTTCGCAAGTCCTGCAAATCCCACAATCCACTGCCTGCAATAACCCTCAACTCCGAGAAACATTCTGATTTCTTTCTGAGTTTGGGGTAATTTCATGTTCTGAATTATTTTGATTCATTCAGATGTCACACTCCTGACCCCTCTTTCTATCTGGAATCTCAAATACTTTACTGAGGTGGTACAGTATTGCAATATCTCTGGAGATACCTTATGTCCACCTTTTGCTAAATGGTTCAGCAATGCAATGGAATCGATCACACAGTCATTTCTTGTTCTCGATGCCAGATATAGGTCATCGATATACTGCACCAGGACAGATTTTCCCAGCAGTACCAGTGATTCAAGGCACTTTTTCAGAAATTGATTAAAGATGGATGGACTTTCCGCGTACCCCTGAGGGACACGATTCCAAACATAAACACGGTCGTCAAATTTGAACGAGAATAAAAATTTGCTATCTGGATGCAGTGGGATGGAAAAGAAAGCAGGGCATAAATCAATTACAGTGAACCATCCTGCTCCCCATGGTATTTAGTACAGAATCACAGCAGGATTTTGTTCTACCGGGCAACATGGGACAACAATTTTATTTACCTTTCGGAGGTCTTGGACCACCCTGTACTTTCCGTTTGGTTTCTTTATGCCAATTATAGATGAATTACAAGGACTGGTCATTATTTCTTCCAGAATACCTTGTTCAACCAAACGCCCTATTTCTAGTGCAACTACTACTTTTAATTTGGGACTCATTTTGTACTGTCAAATGTTTGGGTAAACTGCACCTTCTTTCACTGTAACTTTTATGGGATCGACATCTACCATTAGGCCTACTTTTTCCCAATAAAATCACACACATCAGGATTAACAAAGGTTTCCGTTCTCCAGGTAAATCTTCTAGGCACATCTTTTTAACTTCTGTTTCTTGTCTGGCTAGCATGATTTTATACACTCCCTCTTCATCTGAAGTCTGAATTTCAACACCATTTGGTGTACAAAAGATTGTGCAGTTCATTTTGCACAGTAGATCTCTTTCTAGCAAGTTTACAGGAATAGAATCACACACTACAAATCTGTGCATTTCTCAGAAGTTGCCAATACAAACTTCCATAGGTTCTGTGACAGGGGTCCTAATTTGTTTACTAGAAACGCCCACTATTTGGATCGCTTCTCCCGAGAGCTGTAGGTTTGGGATGCCTGCTGTTCTCACAGTAGAACAGGTAGCACCAGTGTCCAACAAAAAGATAACATTATTTCCCTCCACTTTCCCTTCAATGTAAGGACCTGACTGATCTACCGGTAAGGATGGGCCAAGTATGCAATCCTCTACCCCCCCCTCTGAGGCACAGTCAATCTTCAAATTCAAAAAATGTATCCTGAAAAAGAAACTGTGGTGTTACTGTATTTTTCTTACCACTTCCCTCCCAAAATCCAGTGTCCACACTGTATTTGGGATGACTCACAAAATATGACATAGGGACTTGAGGCAATTGATTCTTTATTTCCTGTTGCGGCTGTCTCATTGACACCTCATTCTGCATCTGTGGATTTAAATTTTGAATTTGGACATTATTATTCTGTATTAATTGACACTCATTTCTCCAGTGCCCTAATTTTCCACACCCATGACAAGGAAACGTTTTCTTTGCCTCTTCTTTACTCATTTTCCCTCTGGGTTTACCCCCACTTCCTTCACCTTGGCCTTCCCCTCTTTTCTGATTATTTGCTTGCTGACTTAACTGGAGTTCCTCTTGTTCTGCCACTTTAACTTGAGCCCACATTACTTTTTCTTCTAATTTCGTTTGTTTATTTGTCAATTTCATTCTCACAGTATTTTGCATACTTGAGAATGTCATCAACAGGCTTTGCTTGCCAACACAATTTATGCTCTCTAATCATTTGGGAAATTTCGGGTTTTAGTCCAGACACAAAATGATAGATAAAATGTGTCATGTCCTTATTATCAATGTTTTCTAGACCACTGTACTGTTTAAATACCTGCAAGAGGCGTTCATAATATGCATGCACAGATTCATCTTTATTTTGGGTAGTTCTGTCTATTTTAGTCCAATCAGGTTTTTTAGGGGGGATTTTCCCCTTTAAGTAAGTTATCACTTGATTATTTTTTTTCATTACCTCTCAGAAGGCGCTCCGGTCGTTTGGTCTCTAGGGTATTCCTCACTAGGCCAGTCTACAGTGATCTTGCACGTGGACCACAAATCAGCTGGAATGACAATGTCAAATAAACCATCTAAATCATATAACAATACTTTCGACACTTTCACAAACCTTTCGACTTGTCGATACCATTCTTCAGGTTTTTTTCTGTGCTTTGGGAAATCACTAGTAAATGATCAAATATCCTGTCGGGACCATGGGACATGTACATAACCTACTCCTGGCACTTCTCTCATTGGACAGAACCTTTTGACCTTTTCTACTTCTTTTAGTAAGTATTCAGAAGGCGTTTTATTTGCCTGTGCTTCTTCCTTTTTCTTTGTGCATCTAACTTTCCATTTGTCTAAATCTCCCCATTTTTGCAACAACGACAACAATTCCTTTATCTGCAATTTACGACCTGACACATTCATGTTTTCCAAATCTTTGTCAGAAAATTCAGTTCTATGTGATTTCTGTAGTACATTTGATTTGCCAATGTCAAATCCCATTTCCAAAGTCAAATTCATTAATTTGTCATGATATATTTTTGTATTGCAAGTAATACTTCTGCATATAAATAATAATTTGTCTTCATCAAATGAATTCAGTCTGTCCAATCCCACATTTCCCTCAAACATTTCCTCTAATTCCACCCTTAATTTAAATATGTCCAATACCTACAGTTGAGTTTTAGGCTTCTCTATGTTTTGAGTCCATCTGTCTAATTCTACCGGACTTACTATAGTTGCATGCCTCTTTCCTGAGGATGTTTCAATCAGTACCTCTTTTGAACATGGGGGTGATCGAGTCACCTACTGGTTCTCGTATAGGTAAATCCATTAAGGAAATTACCGACTCGCACTCACTTGCTTGATCATCAACTATTAGGGTTTCTTTTCTTGGCTGAATTATGGGTGTAGTCAGAACAGGAGTTTTAGAATTAACTTGCTTATCTCCATACAAAGGAATTAAGGGACCTATTGTTACAGGTATTGTCAGGGCATCAGGACCTGTATTTAATTGGGAAATTTTCTAGATTAATTCACTATGCTGTTTATTTAATGCTTTCTTTTCTCTTTATTGAAGTATCTTTTCTAATGAGGTTTCATGTATAACTTGTGGAACTAAAGGTGGTTGAAAAAACGGAGCACTAGGAGTAACTCTCTGAGTCTCTTCTTAATAAGGTGGCAGATGTTGGGGGCGTGGCTAAGCACGTAACTGGTATGGACGCCTTTGGGTAGAGCTCCGCTCCGAGCTCCCCTTCCCAGCGAATTTATCCGCTGAAACACCTGCTGCAGCTGGCCGAAAACTACAGGCGCCACTGCAGGACATCGTGAACGTGTGCCCAGCCGATTTTGGAGGAGATCGGTGAAGCCAAACGACACCGAGGTTTTCGAGGTGCGGAGGCTGGGCGAGTCAGCGCCGGACCGGGCGCGACCACAGAAAAGACCGCGGCTTCGGCGGGAAAGATTGGCCCAGAAGTGAGGCCTGCGACCGGACCCGACAGAGTTGGCAAAGTCGACCGGAACCACCCGAGATGTGAACTGGGACTGACTACTAAAGTACAGAGGGCAACAGATCCCACGCTCTACCTCCCTTGACAACAACACGGGAGGGAACCGTGAACGCGGGGGGCCACCGTGGGGTGACGCAGCACACAAACCGGCACATAGAGGACGGATGCAGAGTGCGGCTGAATGAAAGAGACGAGACCGAATCCCGGAGCCGACAATCCTCGAAGCCCCGAGCTGGAATCCGAACTACGACGCCCACGCAAGGACACATCGAGGTAGTGGTGGCAGAGAGCTGTTATTGCGGGGGCGCTAGCGGCCAGGACCTGGGGTGCCAGAGGCGTCACCCTACGCAACAGCGACTGGCGCATAGACACGAACAGAGGCAGCCGAGGAGAGCGTGGGCGGCCACCGCTACCGTGGGGGGCGTAGGGGCAGAAGCCCACAGCCAACGGGAAGCTTGAGCAATGGCAGGTCCCACGCACACCGAGATGGATGCAGAAGGGGGCGGTGTATAGTGCCCCCATTGCCGGCTGGGATACACCGGAGAACCACTCGTGGAATACACTGGAGGCTGCTCCACCCGGCGATACAGTCATACACCTCCTCCCCGGACGGGTGGCGCTGGACGCGGCGCGGTGCGCTATCCGCGACACCGGGGACTGACCGGCAGACACTGACGCTGGGATACACCTGGGAGCCGCGTGACGGGCGAGAGGCGGACCGGCACTGTCCATGAGCACTGACAAGACAAAGGGAGGACATTACTACCCAAGGACCAACTGCTAAACAGATATTCACACCAACCCACTGGCCAGTGGGTGCACTACTGCCGCTCCCATTGAAGAAAACCAAGCGCACACCGGGGTGCTAATGTCAGGTGGGACCAGAGCCCGGACTGGGACCGGGAACACGCACCCTAAGGGCAAGATGGACAAGACCGGGAACAACATTGAACCGGACCAAATGGCGGCCAAGCTAGACACCATGCTGGCTGCCATGGAGTGATTGGAGGAATCCATTCAGCTTACTCGCACCTCCCTAGCGACCAAAATTGATAATGTCGTCATTGACCTCACCCACCTGAGAGCTGACCATAAAAAATTGGTAGATCGCACCACATCCCTGGAAGGCGACATGAAGGAGCTCCGACCACAGGTCACCCAATCAGATAAACAGATACAAGACCTCCTGAACAGGGTGGAGTTCCTAGAAGATCGTGCTGAGGATGCGGAAGGAAGGGCACGGAGAAATAACGTGTGGATAGTGGGTGTACCGGAAAGATGGGAAGGAAGGAATCCAGAGGAACACATGGAGAAGTGGCTGAGAGACATTCACCCGGAAGGGTCCCTTTCACTGCACTTTGTGGTGGAGCGTGCGCACCGAGGTCCAACAAGGCCATTACCAACGGGCTCCAACCCCAGACCTATGCTGCTTCGCATACTGAACTATCGAGACAGAGACTCCATTTTGCGCAAAACACGCAAACTTCAGGAAGTGTGGATTCAGAACACGGCTGTGATGTTCTTTCCGGACTACACGGTGCAAGTACAGAGACAAAGGCACTCCTTCCTGGTGGTGAAGAGGCGCCTAAGGCACCTCGGCCTATAGTACTCTCTTCTGTTTCCTGCAAAGCTGAGGGTGGTGGCTCACGAGAAGACGCACTTCTTCACCAGCCCGGAAGAGGTGGAGGCATGGCTCGACAGTGGCACGGACACGACCCCTAGAAGAACAGCTGGCATCTCTGCCCAGCGACGCGGCGGGGGAGACCGACGACGACGCAGAACCAGACAAAAAACACCGGATGGTACACGGGAGACAACAGGTCTGAGCCCCCCAGCGGAAATCACACAACAGGAGAAACAGGACGCCCTTCGCATGGTGATGGAACTCAGCCAATCCCCTGCGCTGAGCGAAGTGGCGGACTGCAGCCCTCGGAATCTTCCTAGCGACGACAAAGCCATCTACGGCATACCAGACTCCCAGGCCTCGAAGGAACGACCTGATGTCACGCCTCAGACGGCGTATTTAATACACTGATTGAACACTGGGAACCCATCGCCCTTGGAGCGTTTGCTGAGGAGTGCTCAGGGGAAAGAACGGACCTGGAACTGACCTGTCCGTGATACCCCAGCCACTTGGGATACTCGACCCTGCTGGGAACAGCCCAGGACCCAAATGTACGTGGAGGGACGTAAGCTCACCGGACATCTGGCCAATGAGAGTCATGTCACGGAGATGGTGCAGTGAACGAGATAACTGTGGGGACCCTGGGGACAAAGGGCCGTGTATAACTGACACACGGGACCTGCGCTGGCCCGCCTGGCTGCAACTCGATTGGGACACGTAATGTATGATGTTTAATGCATGTACAATCATTTACTTGCTCTTCTGATAATGGTCTAGACTGGTACACAAATCCCGGGAAGGATGGGGCCCTCATACTACAGACTTCATTAACCGAAAACACAGTTACAGTGCTAATCGCACAGCAACCCCCTCAGTTTTAGACTTTGTTTCTCTCCTTGAGAGTATGGACGGGGGCACGCTTGGCAACCAAACTTTTGGTATTTTTCACGTATATAGCCTTCCATGGTTTATCGTTTTGCCTGGAATGTTCTTTTTCCCCTCTTTTATTCCAATGCTGTGGTGTGTGGATATGGCTGCAACTCCGAGATGTACTTATGGGGATGTTTCCATGTCGGGGGCCTTGCGGTTAACCGGGGGGGTGGTGGAGGGGCCGGGGAGGGGGATGTGCTAATGATATGCAATGTCTACTGTCAGGATCTGTACGTGGAACGTGAGGGGTATGCATACACCATCTGGTCGCTATCAGATTTACTCTTACCTCAAACACCACCACATTCAGATAGCCCTCTTGCAGGAGACACACCTCAACGACACAGAAAATCGTGTCTTACGCCGCAGATGGCGTGGGCAACTATATGCCACAAACTACTCCTCCTACGCTAGAGGGACCTTAGTGTGGGTAAGACCAGGCACCCCTTTGACAGTAACTGACACACGCATCGACCCCGGAGGGAGATTTGTTATAGTGAACGGCAGACTAGATGGGAGGCCGATGGTCTTGGCCTCCCATCTAGTCTTAATTAATGAATAGACTCGTGGAGATACTGCGCACTGTTATGGCTTGAGTCAATGAATGATGTTCTGTTCATGTTTCTGTGAAAACAATAAAACATATTCAAAAAAAAAAAAAGGTGGCGGATGTTTCATTAATAAGTCATCTAATAACTCATCATCCGAATCGCCACTAGTCATTACATTTTTCCCTGTACCTTTGTTTCCTGTTGGGTTTTCTATGGTAAAAACAGGAGATAATCCTTCCACTAGCATGGACTGTCACCACCTTTTCATTTGCTTATCTCTTGTCTCCTTTGGAAATTTAGGGTAAAACATACTCCAATTTCTGTCACTCCTGGACCTGTCTCGTTCAAATGCCTCGTTCTCCCACTCTTCTAGGGCTTCATATTGTGTTAATCTTGGTCAGGGATCTAATTTATTCATTTGATTTCTTAAGTTGTACAAAATTCTACCATTGAAGGTACCATGTTCGGGAAATGCCAAAATACCTTCTTCCTTAGTGTACTCTATCCAGTTCTCTAACCACACACATGTGTGATAGCCCCTTTTTACCATCATGTATAATGCAGGCGTATTTGGTGGTGGAATAAGAATCCCATCTCTAGTTGTAATAACTTTGTCTTTATTGAAATAATTATTTATTCTTTTGAATAGCAACATCTTTCTCCTATCTCTTAACATGATATAAGGTCTTCCTCTAATTTGTTGTTCTCTTGCAAATCCTAAATATTTTCTATCAGGACGGTTTCCTATAAATGCTGGTTCTAAATGCCACATATACCGCTGTTTAATTTTGCACGAAATGTCAATAAATTCAATTAACTCAGTTTGTTTATTTTTCAGAAATAATTCTCCAATACCAGCGCGTTTCTTAATTTTAACGACCAATGAGGTTTAGACTTACAAGCTGCATTAACCAATCATGGTGCGGCTTTTCTGTGATGTGAATCTCACTCTCTGCACTCACAGCTACACACCAGCTGTTTCTACCAATCCCAGCGTGGCTCTCTATGACATCAGTGCAGCACCTGCAACTGACTCCCTCCTTTGCAAGGTAATACGAAAATTCAATTTCTTTTCAAATTTTCAATTATGCATTTCATGAAAACATTTGTTACTGTGCCTGATTGACTAAAAAAAGATAATTTTCTTTCACAAAGAGGAAACCTAATTCCGCCTACTCTTCAGACACTGCGATTAAAAACAACTTATCGGTTTACTCTTCACTTAAGCAAAAAGAACCATCTAATCCTTTAGAATTGCCCTTTCTAGGTGATATAAGACCAATGTTTCACCAGGGAACTTCTTTGCTACCAATCACTCTCACTATTATACTCAGGAAAAATAAACCCTAATTAGTGGTTCAAGTTTTACTTAACTTTACGCACCTATTCCTCAAGGCAAGTGACCTCACTGCAGTGTGGCTTCTATTTACCACCCGCTTTCTTTATCCTAGGATATTCCAGACAACATTTAACAATACGAGCAAATATTGGTTAGTACATACAAATCAATAAACAATCAATGATCAATAGTCGATACACAACTAACTACCTATTTTTAACTAATCCCTTACCATACTACTGCTACCAAGAAAAGTATACTGATAGAGCGCGCAGAGACCAACTAGCTCAGTTTTACCATACTCACCTTGGGCCCATATAACATTCACACTTTGAACTAGTAGTCCTGCCTAACCAATTTATTAATTGAATCCCTCTATCAGTTTGCCTAGAGGTCTGATATAGGACTTATACCTGTAAACCATGACTTACCAATCCTTGTCACCTTACTATAAGTCCTGTGGATAAGAGCGTTAGAATAAACAGATAGTATTTAAACACATTTACTTTTCTTATAATAACCACAGACTCAGTGAAAGTTTTAAAACCTTTATCTATGATAGATGTTCGGAGTCAAAATTGAAAAGGGCCACAATCTCGTGGCCAAAAATTTTACAAGCAAGAATATAACCAGCAGGACATAAAGTTTATAAGAAATCACAGTAACCCCTTTAGACATTGGTACCTGGGAAGGGTAAGAAAGGAAAATAGCACAAGGACATACCACATAGATTATATTTACCTAGAATGGTGCAATGACCAATCCTGGCCACGGGCTGGGGCAAAATATGGACCAGGACCAGGCTCCCGACTAATCAGGTGCCCACGAGAAAATACAGGTGCAGATCAGGACAGGTGACCTCAGCTAAGTGCAACGCCAGCGTCACACCCATCTCTCAAGGAAAGCCAATAAGTACCCCGATTGGGTAATCGATACTTCTGACAGAGTGCTCCACCAGCACCTCTGCTCTCGATCACCTATTGAGTGCGGTGGGTCAGTGACAGGTCAGCTATTCAGGCAAGTCGGGCAAATTCTCTATCTGAGCCTACCTTAGTTATATAATTTTGAGACCAATGTACCACCCCTAAAAGTTGCAAATCTATGTGTTCCGCTTCAGTGATTGGGTGGAAAGGCAAGAAGAGGTCATCAAACCATACTAAGATGATGTAATTTCAATTCGAATCATATTGATTGAATCCCCACCCACAGTTTAATTTCCCATGATTTTATTCCGCCCAACAATATTGGTACATATTTTGAATACATTGTATTTGGTAGCTTCCTTTCTAGTGGTCAGATTATCAGGTTCCCAAGCACATCGTGGGTAAGAAGTAGGCTGGCAGGAGTTCAATGCAAATTCAGAGTCAGAGTACGCACGGGCAGAATCGTCCACGATGGAAGATGTGTCAGTGGTCAGGGCCAAAGTAGGAGCTAGTAGCAAAGTCAAAAAGAAACATTTTAGAATACAGAAATAAATGCATGCACTGTATACCACTTTTCTCTACTCTATTCCCATTACTTTATTTTAACTTATGCATTAATGATTAAGTAGAACAAACAAGCTTAGTACAAGCTGAAGCATAAGCATTAGCATGTGAAATTTAAGGCAGCCATTTCTGGCACTAGTGCGCAGAAGCAAAGATTTCCCACCAAGCAGAGAGGTACGTCATGCCACATAGATGTGATTGACGCATGCGCAGAAGGGTTCCCGCATTTTCGGCGGCCATTTTAATGCATTAGAGTTACTGTTAGTAAAAGCACATAGGCAGGCTTCCCTTAGATGCTATAAATATCGTGTAGTGCAAAGGTTAGTAAACAAAACATGTTGATTAAGATATTACAAGTTATTTAGAGAGGGCTGAATACAAGCAAGTTTCGGAATATGTGAAACCTTGCTCCATCACTGGTATTTTCCGCCCTTTTTGACATTTTGTCTGCCGGTCCTCTGCAACTAGGTCCTTGGCCATGCCACACTTCCTTCTATTTTAGATGCAGACAAATCCAGTGCTGCCTAAGAAAGAGGGAGAGGAAGGGACCCCAGAAAGCTGTTGTGAATGAAAGGTTCTTCTATGGCGTTCCAGAGACCTGTGTGATGGGCAGAAAAAAGATAATTTAGGAAGCAATGGGTATCTTTAAAGTTAGGGACTTTCCCCTGCCAGTTGTTCTCTAGGAGTGTAACTATATGAAATCCATTTTTTCTGCATGGTCATCCTAGATTTTTTGCATTTTGCTGGACCCTATATTTTCTCCGGCTTTAGAACTATGTGCACTTTACCCCTGGTAGTAGGAAGAAAAGTGCCTGCGTTCCTCCTTTTAGTTTAGTTGAATTGGCATATTCACAACTGTTATATTTAACTTATCTGTACATCCCTAGTATATGATACAAAGTGAACTCAGAGCCTGGACATTAAATGGCACCAGTGGACTGCAGCATCTATTGTGCCATCCACTACAGCGGCAGTGCAGACAAGGTATTACGTCTACCACTGTAGTCTCATTGCAACAGAGAAAATCATTCACTGAATATTGTCAAAGTAAAACACAGTTGAGAGGTAAAAATCTTCCTTTCAAATATTAAAAATTACCCCCTTGTAGTTCTCAAGGCGCAGGGTGCATGACAAATTAAAAGTAGAACCTGTAGAAATGTAAAGATAGCATGTCCTTACTGTGACTAGCCCACCCCAAAAGCTATTTTTACTCTAGAAAGTCTGGCAGGCCCCCAGAGGAACACTGGGAAGAAATATTAAATCCTGATACTGTATCTAAGGAAATTGACAATCTAGAAAAATCATTAAACCACTATTATTATAAATCCAATTCAGTGGTGAACTTGGATGGTAAAAAAAAGTATAAAGAATAAGTAACGTTCATAAAGTTGCCTTTTGCCTGCCTGAACTTTCAGGGGCTAATTAATAAAAAAATAGGCTGCTAGCTCGCAGTCAGGATCAGCTTTGAATGGGTGAGAAATACCCCAGGATCAAATAATAGTCTGACCAAAATGGACATAGATGACTCCTTTGAACTCTGCAAAATATGCAAGGTGGCCCTACAGTGGCCTGACATTGTCAAATCCTGCTTGATTGTCAAATCATGATTGACAGGGCTGCTGGGTTCACATGTAACACTTGGGGAACACTTGAAAGGGAAGAGAATAGGAAGCCAAGATAAACCTTGTGTATCCACTGTCTGATTGCTGAACCACTCTGCTTGTTTCCTATCAGACCTCTATCTTTGTGGTTACTATGTGTACAGTGGCTGCCTGGACTTAAGTTTTGAATGTAGGAGATAAGTAGGATTACCATACTTCACCTGGTCCACACACCATCAATCCTCAAAGCCTAAGTTTATTGTAGCTGAAGACCTTCAGCATCTTTAAAATGTCCAATGTGCATAGGGTTGTTCCCCTGGAATCTTTATCCCATTATTTAGGGTGTGCCCAGGTGTCATTCCCACCTACTAGCTAGTGCCAGACATAAATGTGGCATCTCCAGGCACCCATTTCAGAATACTCTCTGTATCTGGGGAAAATCAGTAGAGGATTAAACCTGATGTCTGTAAACTGAGAAGAACCCTGAAGAACTGGACCTGCTCTCTCTTGTATCCAGGATAAAGAAGTGGAACACTGACTTTTCGAAACAGCTTCCAACAAACTTAAATGCTGGAACCTGGTCAATAAGCCAGCAATCCCTATTGGAACATCACTCCTTCAAGACAGCTTCCAACGACCTTGAACCTGGTCATTCAGCCAGCATCCCCTCATGGAACTACGTCCCGACTGCTTAAACCAACCTTGAATCCTGAATCCTGGCCAATCAGCAGGCACTGCTGTCCCCCATCACCGTGACTACAACCATATTTTCATCATTTGACGCCTCCGCTATTCCAGCCCTTTACACAGACATCATGTTTAGTGCACTAACTGGGCGCTTCTAGTTTTAATATCCCCTTTTTCCTCAAGGACATACTAGCAATTGAACAACTCTTTGAGAAAGGGGAACATACTAATTATGTGAAGTTATTACAGCCAAGGGATCTAGAGGGAGAAGGGAACCCTACCAAAGGCAATCGGTTTCCTAATTTAAGTAGAAGCACACAAAAGTACTCTCAGAGCAGAGGGCGGAGTGGTGAGATGTAGTATATATGGGGGAAGTAAACCTGTGAGATAAACTGTATCTGTTGGAGAATGCTTTCCTTAGGATGAGAACCCTCACTCACCCTTAGGTGACATTCTTCATCATAGGATTCCCTCCTCACACCTGCACTGCAAGGCACTTGGTGAAGGTTATAACTTTCAAAAAGAGAGAGGAGCAGAGTTTTTTGGTGGGTAGATGAGCAACAATGTTAAGGTGAGGTGCAGAGGGCTATTTCATTTTAGCATAAATAGGGAAGGAGTATTTAATATAAAACTGTCTCCTTGTAGGTGAAAGCTCAATTGGTGTCTCCAGTGGACAGGATTAAAAAGAAAGAATGGCAGGGAGTTTGGAAAGAACAACCCCTATAGCATTGAGTTAAACATATTTCTGTCCTTAAGGGACCCAAGCCGGGGTTCAGGGGCATTCGTCAGGACCAAATAACTAAAATGTCACTGTGCCAACAATTATGTGTAACAACCTTACATCCACCTTGTCATAGTAAGCCAGAAGATAAAAAACATGTGGCCTACAATGCCGCAATCACGGGGTTCGCTTCTGTATTAAATAACAAAACAAAACAAAAAGGAGTTAAAAGCATTCAAAACCTGACTTTGGGGTGAAAATCTGTAACAGTGACTGGGTGAGTGGAGTGAATCAAACAAACACCAACATAATTTGTTTAGATGGAATGAGGGGTATTTCTTACCCATAATCAATAATGTATTACTCTTTCTCAATCCTCAAAGAATGGCTATCATGCAGGGCAGTATGGTAGGAAAAATATATATAACATCATGTAGTCTCTATGAACTATATATATTGCATTTATGCCGAAGTCCCTCTAGAGTTGCACATAGGCATGTTTATAAATGTACATCATCTGGTCTTTACCTGAAATTATGCATACTTTTAGTGCATATAAACAAGTACTTGGCAAGACAAAACACCATATGGGCCATGGCCCACACCTAGTCAGTATCTAGTCCCATGTTAAGTGTTAGGTGCACTAGCACTCAACTATGAAGAAAAGGGGAAACTGCAAACCATCTCCATGGTATTGAAACCAGAGTCATGGGGAACATTCTGATTGAGATAATTTAAGGAGGAAATGAGATACATGAGTGCAAAATGGTATTGTGCACAGTTACCTTTTTGGGGTCGCCATGACGGGAGCCTTTTAAATGAAGTCAGGCAAGGATGTATCATGAAAAGGTGGGAGAGAAGGAATATCTCTCAGATTGATGAACATGCTGGGCTTCTTGAGAAATAATTATTAGAAAAATAGCTACATTAAGTCCCTGATACAGCGTGAGCTGGCTCAATGTGGAGGGGGCGAGCGCTGGGATATGTCTTAAAGAAGAGCATGCTCCACTCACGGAGTTGCTGCACAAGACCTTAATGTCATAACATTTGTTCGCCCAATACCCACATACCTGAAAGTCTACTGCATGGACCCAACTGACGTCAAGCCCGATGAGATTATGTACATGCTGGCAGGGTTGTATTTAAAGGTGGAGCGCTCACTATTTGGTAATCAGTTGCAGGTGTGCCGAGTTTCTTGGGAGTTGTAGTTAGTCCGTCATAGGCACCATCTACAACATGGTTAACAGCACTGGTTTATGGGAAATTAAGTCCTTGTTCATGTCCTGTGGGATTCAAGATGACATTCCTAGGTAAAAAGTCATCCTTCACACAGAGCACACATCAGGGAACACTGACCACTTTCATTGTCATGTGTATCCAATACAGAATACGGTTGAACGGGGTATAAAATAGGGGGGGGGTGTAAAATGCTAACGGTAATGAATTCAGGCTCTTGCAGAGTCTAATACCAAATTTACATAGCATTTGTTAAAAGCAGAGGCAAGGAGAGCGTGTCTCTCGGAACACTCTGGAGAGAAATAAAATTATAATTTGGGATATACCAATACATAAGTAGGGAATAGGGCCTCTATAGAGTATGCAGATTACATAGACAAAACCATAGAGCTTAAAATCAGTGATGTATGTCTTTTGTAAAAGCCTATAGAATTTTGATGTATCTGTGTGACTAAATCTTCTATGTTACAAGGTAGTCCGCAGGATGTCATCATTCGAACAGGTTTAGACAACCCTTCAATTTAAATATCCAACGTCATTCCCTGCAGAACAACAAGGTCTTTAAATCACCCATACCCTTAGTGTAATGGGGCTTGTCAATGATAAGCCATTTAATGTCCTCTTCTGTGTCTAGTCATTAAATAGTGCCTTGTCACTTTAGTGTGAGATTTGTTACATTTAACAGAGCTGCGATTTTCCAGTAATCAAGTTTTTACCTTGCGAGTAGTTTACATACTTTAGTATCCAGGGGTAAGTAATAAGGCAAATTACTCCACTGGTGTTACAATGTTGCATAACAACCATGGAGTCCTCAGGCCTAGGTCTACATGGCTCAAAGTTTGTGTTAAATGACAGGGAGAGGTGTGGCCGAGGCCACAACAGCTGACTCTGGAGCACGGGGCTCACAGTTTGGTCCCCAGTGGCGTCCCAGGTTCATCTGTAAAGGGTTATCATCTGGGTAGATGTGGGTGGTCTCGAAATTGTGCATGTAAAGATTTGTCATACTAGGAGCAAAGGTACTGCCCATTGATGTCCCAGTGACCTGCGAAAGAGTTGGTCTTTAAACTGGAGAAATTCTTCTTCATTGTTATAGTTGCACAGTCCATGACAAAGGATTTTTTAGTCAGATCATCTCGTTCCCTTTCTGCCAGCAGTCCTTTGACTGTCTGTAGAGTATCTTCCTGTGGGATATTTGTGTAAAGTGACTCCACACCAAATGATACCAGATAATGTATTTGAGGGTCGAACTGCACATCAGTAAGGAAGGAGAGAATATGCTACATGTCCTGTTGGTAGGATGGCATCTTGGCCACAATTGATCTAAGGAATCAGTCCACAAATTGGGAAAGAGGCTCCAGAAGTGAGCCAATTGCAGAAACAGTCTTCCTGGGGTGGTCATGTTGGTTTGTGGATCTTAGGTAATATATAACATATGTTACCTGTGGATCTTAGGTAATATATAACTACATTGAACAATTAAATCATCCGTAGTAGAACATGCACATGCCTGGCCTGTCATAGTCCAGGCCAAGGGTGGGCCCGTCTGTGCCCATCAAAGCCCAGAAGAGGCTGAGCTTGGCTACCTCTCTTAGCTCTGGGTGTGGATTTTTTGCGAAAATAATATTCAAGTCAGCCTCCAATTCACCACTAACTAAACAGGATCAAGGCACTATACAGTGACTACTCTCTGAGAGGTGGGAAACATTAAAGCAAAGACACCAAAGCAGAGGTATCTCTCTTTCTGTTTTTTCATAGCATATTTGTGTGATTCATCCTGTGCAAAACAATCAGAATTATTATTCTCTTTTTCTGTCCCACTGGCATTTTATCATGGCTAAGCCCCAAAAGGGGAAATACAAAACTAATGCTAGTGCTTCAAAAATGCCTCCAAATACGACCATGGATCCCTTTTTGAAGCACGCAGTTGGCATTATCAACAAAGAAATTGAGCTGGCAGAAACCCTCTTTTTTCTCTACTGCCAAACATCGGCCTGCCGGGCATGCCAGAAAGCCGGGTGCTTAGCCCTTCAAACATAGGCGCGGGCCCATGAGTCTCACTTGCACTGGACACACGACAAGAATAGAGAGATCAGAACCAGTCCCCACTTGAGATCTCTGCATCCTCCTGAGCCCATCAGCCATTTTTTCCTCTTGGAGCTAGAAGTCTTATTGGTTACACCTACAGATCAAGGCGTGGCTGGGAAGAGAAAGAGACTGGAGCCTGTTAGAAAATCCAAATGACCAAGCGTCCAATACCATTCAGTCCCCCAAGAAGAAAGATTTCCCAAAAACTAAAACGATTGTATCGGATACCTCCCAGGATCCACTTAATAACACCATAGTTGCTGTCCTGGAGACAAAGTTAAGCCCAATTCTGGAGCATCGAGCTAGGGCTCAAGAAACCTAAACAATGGGGGCCTCATTGGGGACAAAGAATGCCTGTCCATGCCCGACCCTACCCTGCCCACTCACACACTAATATCTGTTCAATCAGCCCCGGGTGTAATTTTAGAGGACGCATTTTTTAACCATAGCAGTGCCGCACCTTTATTAGTTGTATGTATGTATGTATGTATGTAAGGAATTTGTAAAGTGTAGAAATCACCCCCGCAGGGGTATCTCCGCACTAACATAGAAGACAGAGTTGGCTGGCACATCTCTCCTTCAAACAATCATACACTGTTTCATCCTATGGGAGGAGACTCTGGGGTTAATTATGAAGACCGTATTGGGCTCATGTGGCTCCAAACACAACAAATCTCTAACAAATGAAGTCTCAATGCCACACAGGGCAAATGGTTCACCATTGACCCAGACAGAACCACTCGATAAGGGGCCATGCACAATGAACAAGGAACTTTGGATTGAGCCAAAGGACACTGCCTATATTATTGTGTTGAAAAATGTCCTCACCCTCAATCGCAATAACATGCATTCCTTTGAACAAGGTATGATATTGGCTGCGAAAACATTCCGAATAGTGTAGTGACCTCTCCAAAAACATTATCTCCACAAGGAGGGTTTCTTGGATTGGACAACTACCCAAGAGCTCACTGAGGGATTGCATAATTATCAACTTTAGAGGACCATGTTTAGTCAGGACTTAATTACACTCACTCAGTCAAACTCCAATTTGCCCAGATGGCATCAGAACCCTCCCATTGGGCTTCCTTCAGCCCCTCCCACCCCCCCTGGGCCCCTAAGCTATTATACAATGACAGTAAAGATGATCATTTGGGCACAACAAAAGATACAACTGCAAACCATCACCCAAACTGCCCCCTCCCTCTCTCCAACAGGTTTACTCTTCTGGCATCTTTACAGAAACTGGACTGACTACGCTATTTAGCACCTCATCCAGATCTAATTGGTAACCACTCCACCACCCCACACCAAAACAAAGGTCATTTTACGGCATACTTCTGCAAAAAGGAGACCTTGGTCTCATCTCATAGAATGTGTCAGGCTCACTCTTCAAACTGGAGTCCCCCGAATGGTTGGACACGGTGGGCTACTACCAAAGAATTTGCTGTCAAGAGACTTGGTTATTGGAACCGCAGCATTTAAATAGTTTTGCCGCTTCCCATTTTCCAGCAATCCCCTCAAACTCAGGTCGAGGTAAAGGGGATTTGGCAATGTTTATTTCCATGACTGTGGTGGACTGTAAGGTTTCTGAACTGGTCAACACCCCATTCTTTCATATACTTCTAATCACCCTGAACAAACCATTTGACCTATTACTGGTTAAGTATAACCGTGATATATTTAACCCAGCAGAAACTAAGACTGTTGATGGGATAGAGGATGTCTTGCATAAAATCTCAAATGACCACAGGAAAGAGTCATTAATCTTGTGGGTTAGAGACCTTAACATCGAAATGTGTGGTAATGGACTTTCTGCAATATGTGGAATTTTTAATGATTCTCATGAACCCCTTACACATTTTAAACATACCGCTTACAGGGGCACATTAATCAGGGTGTTCTTTGCTAACAATCTGATATCTGCACCAGAATATAACATACAGTCCCCCATTCAGATCCCAACATACATGGAGTTAGGGTCTATTCTATCATAGACTATATCATAGACTATACATTAATTTCTAAGGAGCTGCTACCAGCACCGATCGCTTGCAATATGGTGGCCTCAGGCATAAGTGATAATAAACCACTAATAAACCACTAATCCTGGAGCTAATATTATTCTTATTCTGGGATACTCAGAAAGCCCCTCAACACCAAATTTAATATAATAAAAATAAAAGTTTAAGCATTAGATGGGAAAAGATTGACAAGGAAGCTTTCCATCGAGATCCATTTACACAAAATACAATGGAGATTAATCAGATCCTGCAAGAGGACTCAAATTCACACTCCGTAATCCAGGCCTTTACCTCCCTTAAAAAGTATATGGCAGATAAACGGACTAAAAGAGCAGGAAAAACCTGCAATTGTCCAAGGTGTATTGATAGCACCAGTTCTAAACCCCACAAAAGTTTACATCTTGCTCTGAATAAATGCCCACAAAACAGATTGGGAGTAGCAGTGGCCAGAAAAACATATAAAGAAGCCATTTTATTAAGGAAGACAGAAATAAGGGAAAAGGCGTCAGAGGAGTAAAGAGTTGCTTGTAAACTCCACACTCTCCTAGGAGAGACCCTCCCTACATTTGAGTGTGTCATTTCAAGCAAGTCCTGGGTGGCCCACTTCTCAAATATATTCAGCCCAAAGGTACAGAACCCCATACAAGATTATGATGCTAAACCTATCTGTGACCCCATTGCTAGCCTGGAAATGTGCATATCCATTAAGGTCTCCAATGTTATCTTAATCAATTGACAATAGCCCCTCAGGAGCCAATAAAATTCCCTTTGATATCTTTAAATCCCTTCCACAGTACTGGACACCCCTTATAGCTAATGTCTTTAGAAGGGAAATCTTCAGCCCTGTGGTAAAAACATGGGAAGAGGCTATTATTCTTCCTATTTTAAAAAAGGGTGATACAAGCCAGCCTCAATGTTATCGGCCAATTTCAATCCTGAATAGCACGTTTAAGTTCCTGGGAAGGGTTATATTGGCCAAACTAGAAAGCTGGGCTGGAGAGACACAAGGGCTATCAGTCTTATAGTTTGGGTTCCGCCCAGGGTTGGGAGCATTCGAACAGGCATTAAACCTGTCCCTTACAGTCAGGGCCGGACTGGGAATCAAAACAGGCCCTGGCAAACTGCTTGGCCGACCCCACTGGTGGTCAGGGGTGTGTGCTGCCGAGCTGCTTGCTAGGGCCGGTTATAGGGGGCCGATATTGCTGCCCCCGGTTTCAAAAACAGCCCATCCAGGAGCCCAAAGCCAGCCTCCATCCTGGCAGCCCACCAGGGAAACACCCTGTGCCCGCTACGGCCTGTCCGGCCCTGCTTACAGTCCAAAAATATACAAAGGCCATAAAAGGCTATTCCCACCTTGCCTTTATGGACTTGACATGCGCATTTGATAAGGTGGACAGTTCCGGACTATGGTCAATAACACCAGAATTAGCTATAGATAGCACGATTATTTTCCTGCTTCACAGGCTTCATGCACACACCACATAAAGAGTCCACTAATGCATGAATGGGGACCTCACTAAAGAATTTGCATCAGTATCAGGGGTAAGACAGGGTTGTGTCCTGTACCACTTCTCTTTTTAATCTATAGTAACGCTCTGGGAGATCATTTGATAAGGGTTGGCAAAGATAGCCCTAAGATTCATTTATGAGAAATCTCTGTGTTTCTTTCCGCAGATGATGCTGTTCTTATTGCCCGAACAGCTAATGACCTTCAGTCCCTGCTAGATGGTTTCAATATTTTTTACGGATAACCTACGTTTAAAAACAAATCACACCATGTCATATATAATGAAATGCAGCCAAAAAGTTTCTAAGCAGGAAGCTCTCACTTGGTGGTGAAGAAGTTAAAAAACAAATCACTTCGCGTACCAGCGTGTACCAATTAATATTGATATTAGCTGGAAGTGTTTAATGAATGTTAGAGTTTTGCAACTTCATAGTGCACATGATGCAGTCTTTAGATTCTCAAAAAGGCTAGAACATAAACCAATAAGTGAATTGGTTGGTCATTTTAAAAGTAAATGTTTATCAGTCACTGCATTTGGTGCAGGTATCTAGGGACATGGAAACTGTAAAGCCCTACAGATTGTACAAAATAAATTTAGAAGAAGGCTACTGGCAACACCACACTCCACCTCAACATCATTCTGCCACAATGAGATAGGGCTAAATTACGTGGAAGACAACATAAAATTACAACCCTTTCTATTTAGATGGCACATTTGGAAAAATCCAGATGCCCAATTATGTAGATCAATCTTTTTTTTTTTGTCCTCATTTGCCTTAGCCCGTAAGTGTAGGAAACCCCAGCCACCTTTTCTTGCCTGCATGAGGGTACACCCTTGGATCCTTGAACTCATCCCATTTACTGCAAGATAACTGTATCTTAATGGCGGGAGAAGTTTCCGACTTTTACAGGGCTAGCTAGATGACTCCATTAAGGTGTTTTATTCCACCTAGTAGACCACAGTTTTTTCTCGAGGGGAACCCGAACCAGAGGTCTGTGGAGCAGTAAGGCATAATCATAGGACCCGGGGGAAAAAAAAAAAACGGAAATCCTAAATCCACTGTACCAACAATTCCCCAAAGGCTACTTTTTGTTTGTGGCATGATCTGGCCAAGTCCACCCTGGAGACATGGTAAAGGGATGTTAGCCAACCAGCATGTGTTGGGGCCGCTGAATCCACCCAAAACATACAAATTTGTCTCCTTGCCAATAGGATAGCGTAAAAAAGGAAAGATCTTGCTTGACCAGGGATTTTATTGTCAATACCAAACATAATTAAAGGGAGTGTGATGTTCAATGATGTTTTAAGGATGGAATTGAGGGAGACTTTTACTTCCTCCCAGAAGCTCGCAATAGCTGGACAGTCTTTAAACATGTGAACACCTGAAGCTTCAGGCAGGCCGCATTTATTGCATTTTTTGTCCATCTGGTACTTGGATAACCTTAGAGGAGACAGGTAAGCTCGATGCTGCGTGAAGAGATCATTTCACCTTACCAGGCTGGTTTCACTGTTTTATAAAGAAGGTTAAACAAATCAATCCACAGCTGCTCACATTGAGTCCCAGTCTCTCCTCCCCATAGCTCGTCAGGAATTTTAAAGTCCCCGTCTATCTCCTCCCAAAGCATCCAATACCAAGTCGATATCTCCTTGCCACCCCGTGGTTTTTTCACCAGCTGCTGTTCGAAGTTGCTAATTTTACCAAGGGGGTCCCCCTTCCTACTTTGTGCTTGGGCCCAGCTGTTCAGTTGCAAATATTTAAACCTTGAGAGGCTTTGCCCAACTTTCTCCAACAGCTTGTCCCAGGAAATCAGTGGACCACCTGACAGCAAGTCTCCCCAGATCACTATCCCGTCCTCCCTAAGAGGTTTCGCTAAACTATCTTTAAGTCTTTAAGACATAATGGAGTGCCTGGTGAGTCCCACATAGGTGCCTGATTTGAAAAGTAGCTTATCCCTATTTTTTTCCGAATTCTCGACCAACTCTTGGCCAAAGATTGTAGACATTTTAATTCCACCTTCTTAAAGAATTTGTGGTCCCTAAACTTGAAGAGAAAGCCGTCCGCTGGTAGATCGGCTCCTTCTAGCATGGGACTGAACATAACCCCGTGGGATGGATCTATAGGAGTTTTTAAGAGCATTCTAGAGAATGAGAGTTGGAAGGCCCATGCGTAATATTGCAAGTCAGGTAGAGCCAGCCCTCCCTTCTCCCTTCTTCGCCTCAACTTCTTTGATGCCACTCTTGTAGTTCCATATAAATGAGTTAATGTCGCGCTGACATTAGTCTAAGATTTTAGAGTCAAATGACAGGGGAATAGAGTTAAAAAGAAATGTAGATCAATCTTGTTAGATTGCACAAATGTATATATTTGCCTGGATATCCCTTGGCTTAAATACATAAAAATGAGCTTTGAGAGCCTGGACACCCCAGCATTCTTCCATAATACGGCTATTCTATCTAGCATCCCCTCAACCCAAATAAAATTATGTTTTTCCAACACCTGCAAAGGGCACAATTAGGGGACAGTTTTGAGGTGAGGGGAGTTATCTCCCGAGTTCTAACAGCTTGCCCAGCACTTTAACTAAAGTATCTTTTGACAAGATTCAGGCTCAGCACTATACACTTTGTGGTAGTCTTCCACACTAAAGGCCCTTGGTTTTCAACCCTGCCTCTCTAACACTGTGAAGCCCCAGCCGAACAAAGCACCCTTCACTTTATCTTATTTTGTACCTTTTGCATCTGTCAAAGAAGGCAGTTTCAGCACCCAGTACTGCAAGCACAGGCCTCTAGATCTCACACTGTCGCTTTCTCCCACTTACAGTGTCTGGGAAACTAAATTGGTATCTATGCTATTTTGAACAATATTTTAAATTCGCTAAAATCACAATGAAAATATTGTAATTTCCAATTGTTTATGGCTTCTTTCACATTGTATTGGATGTTCGTGATTTTATTTAGGATTTTTAATATTCATTTATTTTATCAAAGTATTTCACATGATTTTTAACTATGTATTAACTAATGTATATCTGATCTGTGATGTACATTTTATGGCTCAATAGAGCCGAATAAAGTATTTTGATTGCGTGAGTGCTTGTGCACCTTCACTTAACGTGGGACTAGGTACTAACTGGTTGTGGTCCGTGGCCCATATGGCATTTTGTCATTCTAAGGACTTGTATATACACACTACAAGTATGCATAATTTCAGGTAAACACCTGATTATGTACATTTATAAACTGGCACATGTCAAACACTAGAGAGACTTCGGCAGAAATGCAGATTTAGGGGTCGATTCCGATCCGGTAAAATCCCCGTCCGTACGATTCGTATCCGTAGCCGTTTCCGTACGACTCGTACGGACGCCGTACGTCCGGACGATTCCGATCCCGATCGTCCGACTCGGGCGCGATTCGTACGGTACACGTCGATTCGTACGGAAAAGCGCACGATCACCTACACACCGTACGGCGCGTACCCCCCATGATCGCAGGGGTACGCGCCGTACCCCTGTGATCATGCGGGGTACGTGCCGTACACCCAGCGTACATGGGGTACGTGCCGTACACCCACCGTACATGGACCTGGACTGGAGCCTGCTGTTGGCTCCTGCCTGACACCTGTGAGCCTCTTATGGTTTGCCAGGAGGTCCTGGAGGGCTTTAGAAGTGCACTCTTCTGTTGAATTGGGACTTACAAGATTAAAGTTAAATGGTAAAATATTTAATCAAAACAATCCTGATTGGTGTATCTGAACCACAGTCCTTTATTGAGTGTAAAATTGCATCTAAGCCCAAGTCTACAGCCACCATTGACTGTCATGGCCACTATTATACTTAAAACTTTAAAAGTCATATCTCTGTTTACCCTTATTGGATTTTTAGCATTTTGATTTTAATACTGTTTTGGTACTGCATGCAGACTTTACACATTGCCCTAAGTTAAGCCGGTCTGCAATGTTCCATAGCTATGAGTGGGTTGACCTCGGAATAATTTACTGAGTTTGAGTGTTCACCCTAACAACCTAACAAGAGTTGTGATTATACCTTGAGGTGGACACTCATACACCCTAAATAATATTCTGGACCACTGACAGAATATCGAGGAGCAAAATATCGACCTTGCAAAATATCGATGACAAAATATAGAATGCCAGAATATCGAGTTCCTATCTCCAAACAGGTAAGTACAAACATATTGAATCCAAAATATTGTTGTAAATAATATAGTTTGCAAAAATATAATTTTTTTTAAATGTCTAAAAGGTAATGTAAAATAATAAAATAATGAATATAATTAAGTAAAACATACTTAAAAATACTTACCTTAAAATTAATGAATAATGAATGCAATTTAAAAAATATAAACATGCATTTTTATTTTTTAGTACATATATATTAACTTAATAATATTTTAAAAAAATATTAATTTTAGCGTAGGATAGCGGGAGGGTAAAATGTACTATTTCCACTCCAGTGAGTGCAGTAGTAGGGAAAGCATTCGATAGCGGGAGGGTAAAAATGCTATTCCCACTCCAGTGTGTGCAACAGTAGGGAAAGCAATGGATGGTGTAGGTGTAAAAATCACTATTTCCACTCCAGTGAGTGCAACAGTAGGGAAAGCGTTGGATAGCGCAGGGGTTAAAATGACTATTCCCACTCCAGTGAGTGCATCAGTAGGGAAAGCGTTGGATAGCGGGAGGGTAAAAATTACTATTCTCACTTCAGTGAGTGCATCAGTGGGGAAAGTGTTGGATAGCGGGAGGGTAAAAATTACTATTCCCATTCCAGTGAGTGCAGCAGTAAGGAAAGCATTGTCTAGCGGGAGGGTAAAAATTACTATTCCCACTCCAGTGGGTGCAACAGTAGGGAAAGTGTTGGATAGCGTAGGGGTTAAAATTACTATTCCCACTCCATTGAATGCAACAGTAGGGAAAGTGTATAGCCTAGGGGTTAAATTACTAATTTCCACTCCAGTGAGTGCAACAGTAGAGAAAGTGTTGGATAGCATGGGGTAAAAATTCCCACTCCAGAGAGTGCAACAGTAGGGAAAGCGTTGGATAGTGGGAGGGTAAAAATGACTATTCCCACCCAAGAGAGTGCAACAGTAGGGAAAGTGTTGGATAGCATAGGTTTTAAATTACTATTCCCACTCCAGTGAGTGCAACAGTAGGAAAAGCAATGATTTAATATTTAAATAAAAATAAATTAATTAACAATACCAATACAAAATTAATAAAAATGAATTACCAATTACAACATATTTAATAAATAATTAAGTATAAATGCCAATAAATATTATTTATACAATATTAATTACCTATTATTAACCATTGAACAACACATTAATTAACAGTAAATTATCAATACACAAAAATAATTGCAATCATTAATAAATTACAATTACACTTCTTCCTACCCTATTCCCTTATAAACCCATAACACGCTCCGAATAATTATTTAATACAATTATTATCATTATCAATTAATCAAATAATAAAAATGTGTAACCAATTAATAAAAATGAATTACCAATTAATAATTAATTAACAATACATTAATTATCAATACAAATAAATAATTACTTAATAGCAATAAATTACTTCCCACCCTATTCCACTATAAACCCACAACCCACTACAGAACTAAAATGCAAAATGTAATTAAAAATAATTAATAATTCCTACAAATTACTATTTAATTTACTATAATTAAATTACTTCCCACCCTATTCCCCTATAAACCTACAACCCGCTACGGAATTAAATTGCACAACATTTAAATAACATAAAATTCATTACTTTAAAAAAATTCAAACATATATTACAATAATAATACATACTTTTAACACATGTACTAACACTTAAAACACCATAAACAATTCGATATTTTTAACAACTATATTATGACTGTCAATATTACTAACTTCGATATTATGAAAATCGATATTTCTTACCTGGATTTCGATATTCTGCACCACTTTATTTTGGCAATTTGATATTCTGTCCATTCTATATAAAAAAAATCGATATTCTGTCAATTCGATAGTTTTTTTCCGCTATTATGATTGTTCACCAATAATCCAGTCCTTCTATTTGAAAACAATCTTTTGGTACGTAGTTTTGCAGTGTTTTAGATAGTAAGGCTACAATAGCAGGCCAAAGCTAGTATTATAAAGTTCTGGATGTATATGGTATAATACACACTGCCTTGAACATGTGATATTTAACTTGAGCGCCATGGGTGCATTTTTGTTTTGCCTCATGTTAATGTGGCCTGACCCAACTGTTATATAAACCAAATTAGTTTGCCCAATTTTACAAGAGGTTTGGGGGTCACAGCACATGACTGGTAGTCTGACAGTGCTTTCAGTAAAAAGGCCAGCAATGCTGAATTATGTAGATTTAAAGAAGCTGGGGAGACAAAGCAGAAAGGTGTATTTCCTCCACGAAGAACATTTTGCCACACAATTACCTTCACACCTATTTATTAGATTGCCATGCCATGTTTTGTAAGCATGCAAGGAGGTTGGTTGTGTCAGGGGCTGTCCAGGACTATGTCAGGAACGTGAGCAAGGTCTGCGAATAGGGTAGAAAACGAACACAGAGAGGAGTACTGCGCTGCCCAGGATCACACTCGAGGTCAGAGGAGGAAAAGGGATCCAAAGGGGAATCCTGTACAAATGAACAAGATGGATAAGACTCAAAAAGGAAGGGCACTCACAAGGCAGTTTAGCATTCAGACTAACTACACCCAAGACGGATGTGCAAGACATATATCTAATACAACATTAACAATAAAGGGGAGTGTGGGGTTCAAACACTCAGGAGCTCCACACAGTAAGACTGTAGCTCAGTAAGTTTCTCACCCACAATTCCTGTTACAGATACTGACTGCAAATACCCACATATAGGATATGCATGCAAAGGCAGGGTCTCTGGAGCTTATACCTATGGTGATGTTATAAATGTAACTCAAAGACAATACTCACAGTGAACAAGAAACACCACCTAGGTAGTCAGCTGTGCCCACGGATCCATGCGATCAAACAGAAACACGCAAGGCAGTAACAGCAAGGGGGTAGAACTAAATACAAGCACAATAGAAAAGGAGTTAGCAGGGAGGAGTGCTTAACAGGAACGGAAGGAAATCAGAGGGCACACTTGGCAGAAAGCAAGCAACAAACAGACAAGGTAATAGAAGCAAGACAGCGGAATAGAAAGACAGCAAACTAGGAACTGGAACCAAGGAAATGGGAAGAAAGTCAGGGACTGGAAAAGGATATACAGAAGGGGAGGCTACAAGGGTATACTAGGATAGTGCAGGTTCAGGAATCAAGAAATAAATAGCATAGAAGGCAGTGCTGGGGCAGGAACAAGAATTGAGCTAAGCTTCAGGAGTCAATGTAGCACTGAAGGCAGTGCTGGTTCAGGAACAGAAAATTACTAAAGCTTCAGAAGTCCAGGTAGCACTATGGGCAGTTCTGGTTCAAGGGAACAGGAAATAGCTACATCTCAGGAAACAAGGAGTCAAGAAAGCACTGCAAGCAGTGCAAATCAAGAACAAGAAATAGCTGAAGAACAGGAACAAAGAATAGCTATAGCTCAGGAACTCAGGAAACAAGAGCACTGCAGGCAGTGCTAATTCAGGTACAGGGAATAGCTATAGCTCAGGAACTCAGGAAACAAGGTAGCACTGCAGGCAGTGCTAATTCAGGAGAAGGGAAAGTGTCTGCAGTTCAGGAACAAGGAATGCTTAGGCTCAGGAGTCAAGGTAGCACTGCAGGCTGTTCTAGTTCAGGAGGAGGGAAACTGCTGCAGTTCAGGAACATGGACTTCTAAAGCTCAGACGTCAAGGTAGCACTGTAGGTACTGCTAATTCAGGAATAAGAACAACAGCAGGAGATCAGGAGCAAGAAATAACTAAATCTCAGGAAACACTGAAAACAAGGATATCAAAGGCTCAGGAACAAGGATTGGTCTCACCGGTATACAACTACAATGACCAACATTGGCCTGAAGTAAACTGGGGCTTAAATGAGCTCACGGTAATTACATGCAGCAGGTGTGAGCAGGCTAGCAGTAGCCAGCCCCAGGTGAGCTGAATTCCTCCACCCATCATTGGCCTGCAGGGGTGGAGATGAAGCAGTTAGCAGGGAACTCTATGTAGTGGAGTTCCAAACATGAGCAGGCTGGCTTCAAGTATAAGCAGGCTGGCTTTCACAAAACCCGGCATGGATTGGGAATGGATGTCAATTCCCAATAAGTGTTCAAATGGCTGGAAGTCAGGATATGCATGCAGGGGAGGGTCTGGAAACTTATTAGAAGATTGGAAAATCCCACTATGCAGCCCCCTGATGGTGGGTACGAGAGTAAAGGGAGCAAATCATGACTGTATGGTTTTATTGAGTACACAGGAAAAAAGTTCCTGACCATCTATATGGTACTTTCATCACCACCATCAATTTAATTTATGCTCGGTTCCCCCTGCATTTTGTCCCTCTTTGGCAGAGTTTAAGTGCCACTTTTCACAGTGTATCCATCAAAATGCAGATCTGATAATCAACAGGCACACTTTGCTGTTCCAAACGATTGTCGAGAACCTCATTTGTCTCTCCGCCCCTTTCAACAACATTGGATTAGTCCTGGCTGGTGGTAGAAATTGTATTTTAGGGTGCAGGAGCTGCACCACACAATTGACGTCTCTCCCACTTTCATGTTAACATATGTCCACTAGCCTGCAGAAAATGGAGCCCTTTGTGTTATTATTTTTAATGAATTGATTTTTCAAAATCACAAACATCACAGGAGGAGTTAATTGTAAAATTGAATTTTGTAGTATGTAAAGTAGTACTACAGCAGTACTACTTACTAGAAAACCTAATTTATAAATTTAAAGGTGCAAATTTACCACCTCCTGTTCTCCTATCTTTTCATGAGCATATCCTCACACATGGAAACTAGTTACTTAGCAGTAAATGTAACAGGGACCAGAGAAGTGTCTGGAAAAAGGGGAATACTTATTACTAAATAGGAGAAGGGTAGGGAGGGTTAATGAGGTGCTTAAGGAGGGAAAGACACCAACCCACAAAGAGTAAGTCAATTGTTGGTCACAAACTCCACTTCTAAAATTACTGCAGCCTCAGATGACTTACATATTAGTAAATATACTCCAGCTCATACTTGAGTAAGTTAAGTACTACACATGTCCAACCACTGGCACTGCAACACCCTCTCATAACACATAATGGAAGCACTTAATTGAAATAGAACCCATCCTAGATTGCTTGATTTCAGTCAAGGGAGCATCTGGTCTGGCAGTTTGGGCAGGATCGTTCCCATGAGGCTCAAGACTTATCTGCAAATGGCTGGTTCAAAACTGAGATGGCATGGTGGGCAATAAAAAAACAGAGTTATGTGGCTTCAAGCTAATGCCAGTGGCTGAGAATAAATTGAGCATTCCACCCATTACCTTGTTGCTTTTGAATTTGATGTTCAAATCTTGCCAGGTATGCTCAGAAGTGGGTCCCAGGATCACTGTGCCACTAGAGCTAAGCTATACCCGACCAACAAGTTCATCTTTAAACAATCTATTGATGACCATTACTTTTTGCATACAGGATTTCTTGTAGCACACAGGATCATTTAAAATGTCCATTGGCCTCTAGTTGGGACTCAGTTTGATGCCAAAGCACTATGTTGCCACCTTTGTCAGAATTGTTGATAACCACTGATTTTTGCCGTCATTAAATTAAAATATTGTTTCTCTTGAAATTTGTATTTGTTTGTAGCCCACCACGTTTGGTGATTAAGTTTCTTGAATTCATCTACTACCCAGTCATGGAAGATGTCCACTGCATACCATGGCATCATAGGCATAAATGTAGAAGGGGGCTTGAAAGGGCTCTTGAAGGAAGCTAAAGTATTGATTCCTTCCTCTCATAATAAATTGTGATTTGAAACAGGCAAACTGTCAATGCTCTCCTCATTGGATAGTTCATGGAATGTTCGCTGTAATGTAGCATCTGCTACTTGAAGCTTGTACTCACTATTGAACTTGGTTAACATTTTACTGGTAGCATGACTCGTTGATTGCTTGATCTTGTAATGTTTGGTAAGCTTGAGTTTTCTTATAAATTTGAACACGTCAATTTGTGTCTGACAATAATTAAAACTACTCTCTGGGCAAAATGTAAGACCTAATGCCAGTAATTGAATCTGAGCTTGATTGAGATCTATGTCAGATAGGTTAGTGACTGGATTATCTGTGGTTTTTATTTCTTTTTCCTTCTGTAATTTTGTTGCTTCTTGTTTTTTGCATTTGAGGCATTTTCTCAAGCCTGGCCGTCTTTGATTCCTTCCTTGTTTTTGTGACAAGATTTGATTCTGTGGTTGTAATGTGTGGTGTAAAAAATCAAACTCTTCAGCCAGAGTAAGATGCCCAAATCTTCTCCTCAGTGGCTTGTAGTGGGCTTTCCATCTTCCAAATCAGTTTCCCTCGGCATTGAACTAATGTCTGATGCTTATGTCGTATCTACAGCCTGTGCATTGAGTTTGTCACTTTGTTTGCTCAAGTTAAAATCTGAACATTGTTGTCTCCTGATGGAATCAAGCTTGTGAATCTTCCTGTTTTTTAAGTCATTCCTTGATTTCACTGCAGCTTTTCAAAATCAAATCTTTCTGTTTGCTTTTTTCTAAATCTTTGTTGATTTCAACAATTTCCTTTAAAATTGACTCTCGATCGATTTCAGCATATTTAATCAATAGTCATACCAGTCTTAATGCAGCATTAAGATTGCACTCTTCCCACTACATCAACATAAGGGGATTACGATTTTTGGAGCTGGGTGCTAACTTGGTGCATAAGCCACGCATTATCCGACCAGATTCACGATACTTCTGCATTGATTTCATTTCCCAGCACTTTGTCATTTCGCTCTTCATATTTTTCTCTACAGCCTTTGTCAATAATTAAATTGTTGCTACCAGTGAGACTCACAGGTCCTTTAGCTGTACTGTTTTCTGTGATAGTTGGCAAATTCTCTAACAACTCTTCCGCCACCGCTTCTTTTTCTTGTAGCACACTATCAGATATGTTTAAATATAACGAAATAGACATATAATGGGGAGAGACATTTGTACCCAGATGACCCATCACAAGGCTGCTGGGCCATGCTGAGGTAGATTAGGATGTTATTTTCCACATAGGTACCAAAATATCGTCCCCTGTAACTTCATTACCCTTAAACTATATTCTTCCCTACATTACACTTATACCGGTTTACGGGTACTGACCTTTTACCTAGATACGACACTGCATTCAGAACACAGGTTTTCCCTAGTTCAAAGTATCATGCATTATGTATGAGGATTTGTGGAAGCAAAGCAGGATGACCATCTCCTGTATATTATCTATGTATAAAGTTCAAGCCCAATGTCATTCTTAGGCTGACACAGTAATACAGTGAGGTAGGACCCCTGAGGAGACCTATGGGTATATACACATCACATGTTGCTAAGATAGAACAGAGGAGACCAAGATTTCCCAGCCGACACACTGTCCAGAGATGCTGAGGTTCCTGCATGCAGACACTACAGCTTGCAGTGGTCTAACAGCCCTCGCGTGGTGTCCATCTTGAGACCAGGACGGGGTCCCACAGTCTCTCACTCCAGGTAATGAGGTTGACAAAACCCTAGAGGAATTCTTGGCTTAACACCTACACACATTCTAGGTACACTTAAGTACATCTAGTTAAGGAGGCATTGTAGGAGTACGCATCTTTTTATCATGTGTTTTATATACTCATATGTATTCATGATTATTATAAGATGGTAGAGCTATACCATCCATTTACATTTATAGTACTGCTAATCATTTATATCTTATCCTGTCTAACAGTTGATGCAGCGCATCTATTCTACACCAGAATAACAACTGTTCTTATTGAAAACGCCCAGCCTGTTTATTCTGTGTACCTCTCTGAGACAAAGTAACCAAGAGTGACTTAGAAAAATGTAATATATTGTTTCCATGGTCCTGAAGGATCAGTGTTGTCATATTCAATGGTTGCCAAGAACTATTCTCTCCTTGGTAAGAGGAGATTCTAGTGGCGCTGTGAGCTAGTTGGTACAAGAGGCCAACATACTCGGTGAGGGTGTTCAGAATCAGACTGACACCAATTCTACAGTGTATGGGCAGATCATGTCAAATTATTTTAGGAGCTACGTGACAAGGAGGGCAGAACTGACAGATGCACCTGAATAGGACTGTGCCTGTCGCCACACAAGGAGTTGCAACCCCCCTTGCTGTGAGTCTGGAGCCAGGGAAGGAAAGGCAAGGATCTTGTGATCTTCAAGGGCCTCCTTGAGGTCTCCCCCACTTCTAAGGCACAACTGGATATAAGTACTAGACCCATCCCCCATTATATTAGAGTTTTACATCTAGCTAACTTGTAAGTGGGATTGTTTAGAATCCTTATTGGTTTTACCCTCTGAAAATTAGCATTTGCATTTTATTTAATCTGGATGCTTTGTGAGACCCTGTAGGGCATGTTTTTTACCCTTTATGTGGTTATTTATTTTTTAGACAAATTATGTATACGTTTTATCTTATAGGTATTGAGCTTTTAATTGTACTAATTAACGTATCTCCTTCACTTATTTGTTATACGGTCTGTGATTGCACTCCATTGACATTTTTATTCATTCCATGTTATGTATGGATTTTATACTTAGACATTGTGGACCATTTGGGGTTTGTCTCTGGTTGCGCCTTTGAACTTTTCTTGTGTAATCCAACCTAGTGGAGTATCTTGTGTAACTTTTTATGGTAGTTTGTTGTACTGTTTTACAAGCCTATTTAATGAATTGTAATTAGTTTTTTTGTTACTTTAATGGCTGAAATAAAGTATTTTACTACTACTACTAGACACCTCTCATCACCAAATAAGAGCTTTGCTGGAATCAAGGACATTCTGCCAGGAAGAAGAGCTGCTGTTCTGTTGGAGGGCCTGCCACTCTGCTTTGCTGAGTTGGTCTGTTGCCTGCTGTTTGCTGTGCTGCAGGAGGAACTACCACTTTGCTGTCTACTTTGCTGTCTTGGCCTGCTGCCTGTTTCCTCTTGCCTGGGCGGGAGAAGCACTGGACTTGCTCTCTGCATCCTTGAGCTCAGGTTTCTCCAAGGGCTTCTTGCCTTGCCTCTTGTACTGAAGTCTCACCGCGCCAACCAAGACTTCCTTCAACTCTGCGACAGCACCTTGACTCTACCATCTGTGGATCCTGCCTTTCCAAATGGTGCCAAGCCTGTCCTAGGCCCTTGAAAGGTGATTTCCGCTGTACAGAACCTTCAACGATGTAGATCCGCAACAACGCTTCGCCTCCATCCATGGGATTGACGATGACGGGGCACTTCCTCAACTCTAAGCATCAGGCTCTCAATGTCAACACTTGCTCCACACAAGGCACTTTTTCAGCGGGACCTGCGTGAGTCCTGTAGGTGGAATGTCCTCCATCACCGTCAACCTGAACCTTGTATATGTCCTGGTCTAGTGCAACCCCAAGTAACCATTTAGCGCCATTGACTTTTTTTTTTTTTTGCAAAACCTTAATTGCACCTTTAAGTTTACACAGCTGTAGGCCTACAACCCATGGGGCTGGCCGCTATCACATTCTTACAAACACCATGCAGCAATATCCTACTGGGATCCGAATGACATATTACTTACAAGTCAACATTACTGTGCAAAGAAAAGGCACTGGGTATTCACTATTTAGTCAATCAATACAGGTTTTTGGTTTTCTATTTTCCAAAAAAACAAAAAAACAACAGAACAAAAGAAACTTAAGGAATCACAATATGGTCATTCATTGTTAATTATCAGTCATCTTAGCTGAGTAGGGAGGAACCCCCCCCCCAGCGTCACCTCGATCCGAGTCTACCCCTACAACCCCAACACATGACGTTGTGCGTGCTCATGTCCCTTTGGACGCTACTCCCATGATGTCCACCCCTATCTAACACTAAAGACCAGTCCGTAAAGCATTGGTTTATCCTGAGTCCCGTGTCTACTCTTCCCTTTGGACTCTATGAGGTCCATTATCCCACTTCCTCTTCATCATCTGACATATCCTGATCGTCTTTAGGCAAGGGATCACAGATCTCTCCTCTATACACGTTCCATTTGGTCCAGATTTTGTTCCATTTCCCCGGACAGGCTCTGCTTGAGTACACCGCCTTCTCTGTCACCATAACCCTGTCCATATTGAGGCACCATTGTGACTTTGTTGGCACTTCTGTAGCTCCCCATCTCTGTGCGATGTCGCGTTTAGCTACTATCAAGCCCACCGTGACCCATGTTTGACCATGTCTGGACACGTCAGTAGCCTCCCACACATTCAGGAGGCACCTCCGTGGATCAGGCAGCAGTGAGATCTCTAGTGTTTGTGACATTGTTCGCATTATTTGTCTCCAAATTCCTGGATACGGGGACAGTCCCATATAGTGTAAAAAAACGTGCCCTCCTCCCCGCACCTACGAAGGCAGTAAGGATGTTGCGTTCTTTTAATACGGTGTAGCATAGTCCTAGTGTAATATACCCTGTGTAAAACTTTTAATTGTACAAGTCTCAGTCATGCGGAGATGCACACTTCCCTAGGTGAAGCGATCGCCTCATTCCATTCATGGTCGTCCATCTCACAGGTGTCACCCTCCCATTTCCCCTTCAACCGGGTCAGTGGGTCCGGTAGGTTGTTCAGTAGTTTGCGGTATATAAGGGAAGTCGCACGTTCAGTCATGTATTCAGTGAGAAGCCGGTCTTCAAGCGGGGAGGAGTCCGGCAACTCAGTGTCTGAGGGTATGGCCGCCAGCAACGCATGTTGTATCTGAATGTATCTGTATAATTCCCTCTCTCCCAGGTCGTAGAACTCTCTCAATCTGTCAAAAGGTACTACACTGCCCCTTTCCCAGAGATCCCCAACAGTCGATATCCCTATAGTATCCCAGTGGGAAAAGCCTCTGCTGTTTCTCATGTTGCCCAAGGCTCGAGAGTCCCACAGCGGTGTAAACCTTGTTATTCTCCCCTTCAAGCCCAATGTCGCTGTTGCCGTATGCCACAGCGCCGCAGTTAGTTTGGTGGGCCCCTTCAGTTTACGCATTTTATTTTGGTCGTACAATGGAGCTAAGAGACTATTCGTGCCTAGTTGTGCTCTATCTGCCTGAAATGCTGGCTCGTTTTGAGGAGCGTGTAACCAGAGGTTGATGGGTTTCAGTTGTGCCGCCCAATAGTATAATTTCAGATTAGGCAACGCGATTCCGCCGTCGTACCAGCCCCTGTGCAGTTTGGCCTGCGCTATACGTGGCGGGAGGTTCCCCCACAGAAGATTTGATACCAATGCCACCACTTTCTGAAAGAATCTAGGAGCCACTGGATATGGAGTATTTTCAAGGACATACAAAAATCGGGGCAAGGACATCATTTTGTATAGTGCTGCCCTTCCTAGTAGTGTTAAAGGCAGCCCTGCCCAATACCCAACATCCTGTTTAAGTCGTTTCAAGGGAGGCCCCAGATTTTTATCGATGAACTCCACTGGGTACCTTGTTATATGGATACCTAAATACTTAAATGAGGATCCGACGCTCTTCAGAGGGCAGTCCACACTCAGTGTTGGAGCCGGACCCTTCAGGACATACATCTCCAATTTGTTCCAATTTAACGTGTACCCTGATATTTTGCCATGGCTGTCACAGAGATGTAAGAGCGCCGGTACCCCTTGTTCTGGGTCTGTTAGATACACCAGCATGTCGTCCGCATACAGTGAAAGCCGGTCCTCCCAACCCTCTGCCCAGCAAATCCCCTTCAGAAGTGGTGTGGTCCTTATTAAGGTGGCCAATGGTTCCAATGAGATCGCAAATAGCAGAGGCGAGAGCGGGCACCCCTGACGGGTTCCTCTCCCCAGAGGGAACGTGCGCGAGATATGGCCGTTAGCCACCACCTGCGCCACTGGGTCAGTGTATAACAATCTAATCCATGCAATAATCTTGGGGCCGAATCCCAAACGAGACAGAACCTCAAACAAATAATTCCATTCCACAAGGTCAAACGCCATCTTGGCATCTAGTGCCAGTATTACTGCCTGTGTCGTGATCGATTCCGCCTAAGCCAGCGCCCCTGGTAACCTACGCAGATTCAGAGCCGTGTTTCTACGAGGCATGAATCCAGATTGATCCGGATGTATAATATTGGGCAGATGAGGTACCAGTCTGGTCGCCAAGAGTTTGGCGAGGATTTTGACTTCCGCGTTGAGTAGCGAGATGGGGCGGTAAGAGGAGCAATCCTCTGGTGGTTTCCCCGGCTTGGGGATGGCCACTATAGTGGCCAGTCTCTGGTCTGGTGGAAGTGTTCCCTTCTCTAAACATTCCCTGTACATCGCTAGCAGATGTTTGCTTAGTGTCTCAGGCGTCGATTGATACCATTCTATAGGTATGCCGTTCGGCCCAAGCGCCTTGCCTGGATTCAGTGCATTAATCGCTAGCTGTATCTCCTCTGCCGTTATGTCCGCATCCAACTCTATAGCTACCTCTGTAGGCAGCGTCTGGACCTCAATCTGTTCTAGCGCCGTTCTAGCCATTTCAAGTGTGACTCCTCGTTCAGGGGCGTACACCCCCTCAAAGTGGGATGCGAGTGTCTCGACTATTTGTTCTGGGTTTGTGTGCACCTCCCCCTGTCTGTCCCTCACTTGTTGGATGCCCCTGGAGCTATCTCCCCTTTTATCTAGCCAGGCCAGCATCTTACCCGCCTTGTCCCCCACTTCATAAACCCTATTCTGCGTGTCAACTATATGTACCTTAACTTGATTCCGTAAATGGTCCGTGTAGAGTTGCTGTTGGAGATCAAGTGTGTGGGCAGTTGCCGGTGTGGGTTGCTTTTGATGTGCTGTTGATAATTCCTGTAATATGAGTTCCAATCTGGTTAGCTCCAAAGCTTTTTCCTTTTTGTGACCTACGATAGAGTTTATGGCCTGCCCCCTGAGCACCGTCTTATATGCCTCCCAAAGTACCTCTGAGGAGCATACTGAGTCCACATTCTCGGTGAAATACTGTGTCGTCACTTTTTTAAGAGCCTTGTGAACTTGGGGTATCTTCAGGTATGTGGCGTGTATAGGGAATATTCGTTTGCGCGTCTTCACCTGAGTGGACATCGTTAGGGTGATCGGGGAGTGGTCTGAGATTCCCCTAGGGTGAATTGTTATGGTGTCTATGTGCTGAATGCCATTGATGAGGGCCAGGAAGTGGTCAATTCTTGACAGGCTACCGTGCACTGTGGAGTGGAAGGTGTATTGCTGGGCCTGGGGGTGGATATGCCGCCAAATGTCAATTAAACCCATTGCTGTTAAAAAATGTTGGAAGCGGGAATGTCCCCCGACGGGGGCCACCGCCGGAAACTTATCCAGCTGGGTGTCTACAATGGCATTGAAATCACCTCCCAGAACAACGTCCCCCACGGGAAGGGACAGCAAAAAATCAGCTAGTTTCGGGAGCTGAACCGAGTGGAGCGCAGGGGGAATGTATACTGAAACCAGATTGAGGAGCCTACCCTCCCATTGTCCTTGTAGGGCCGCAAAGCACCCCTGATCATCAGTCTTCGTCTGCAGTGGAATGAACTGTGAGGTTTTCTGTAGTAGTATACCAGTGCCCCTGGACCCAGACGTAAAGTCCGAATGGACTATCATTTTATACCCTTTCCTAGCCATAGCCTTGGATGCCCCTCCCGTTAAGTGTGTCTCTTGTAGTAATGCTATAGTGGGTTTCTGCCTTTTCAGTGCGGTCAGTACCAGTCCCCGTTTGACCTTATCTCCTAGTCCTCGCACATTCCATGTCATTAGTCGTAGGGGCAATCCCTGCGAAGTCGGGTCAATCTCACCCGTGTCAGCCATTGGGTCATCTATCATTTGTGGTTAGGATGGCGTTAGTGTGTCGAACCCGCTCTGAACCCCGAATATCAGTACCACACCTGTGCCATAAATTGCACTGAATTCTCAGAGAAGAGCTAGACCATCTTCGTATATACCAAACTTCTGTTGCAGCAACCGAACGGCTAACACTATTCCTCGACCATACATGTGCATTCCTAACAATGTCAAAACAACCCCCCCCCTCAGCCCCCCTCCCTGCCCCCCTGCTTATCGGACTTCCAACTACCCGCCTCCCCAACTGAGCAGAGTGCTTAACCCATCCCAAAACCAGAGTACTTGCGTGTAGGGGGGAGAGCGTCATCCCCAGCAGGCGGCATCCCTGCTCACATCCGAGGCAAACCAAGCCAGCGTCCAGTCGCAACTGTGAAATTTTAGTTCCATTAACAAGAGACAGCGAGCATGTTTGCTCCTGCTATTTCGAGTCATTCGTTTCCATCTGCTTCCGCGAGGTCCTGAGTTGGGGATCGTCCCGCTCCTCCTCTGCCTGACGTTTGTGACCCCGTCCGGCTGTCATCGCGATGTCCGTTATTCGGCCTATGAGTCCTCCGATGTCTGTCCACAGTGTGCCAGCCCTCAAGCCAGTCCCTGGCCTCATCGGGGGAGTCGAAGAACCAGACCTTCTTATCAGCTACTACTCGGAGTCGGGCTGGGAAAAGCATTGAGTAAGGTAGTTCCTTTTCTCTTAGTGTTTTTTTCACCTCAAGAAAGGTTCTTCGCCTCCGTGAGACCTCCGCCGTGTAGTCAGGGAAAAAGGATACCTTGGAATTTTGGATCTGGATGGCCGAAGCCACCCTAGCCGCTTGTAAAATGGCTTCCCGGTCTCTGAAGTTAAAGAGTCTCGCCAGTATCGGCCTCGGTGGACCTCCTGTCTTAGGCTTTCCCCCTGGCACCCTGTGTGCCCTTTCCACTGAAAAGAAATGCGAGAGGCCTTTGGGTTGGAGTCGATTTTTGATCATATCTTCCACATAAAGGTCCATTGCTCCCGTGGTTTCGGAGCCATTGACTTTTTAGCACTGTTTTGGTATTTAATCATTTTAAATTCATATTTCGACTTTTACTGATTGGATTTTTGTCATTTTGGTCTTGTAATACTCAGATAAATGGTCTTCATTGTTCTAAGCTGGTGTGGAGTCTTTTTGTTCTGTTTTCACTGTGTTACAGTAATGTTTGAGGTTAAGATTCTATTAAAAGTCAATTGACAAAACATAACCTCATTCTTTTTTCTCAGCTTTTCTCTTCTCAGTGTTGCTTCAAATGACTCTGCCAAAGCGCTTAGGCACAGAAACCACAAAGCACCAGTTAAAGATATTGGATTTTTCGTTAATGGAAGTGACTATAAACCTTAAGTAATAAACACAATGTTTGTCAGGGTTAACTCTCAAAGTAACTGAATTATTCTGAGCTCAACCCACCTAGTAGCGATCGAACAGAGGTGACAGGCTACATTTGGGGCAATGTATAAAGTATGCATGCAGAAACAAAATAGTAATAAAGTCAAAAGGCAAAAGGATTTAGATCCACAATTAGTTTTAGGAACAGAATAAAATGTCATATACAAAATTACACCAAATGGCAAGAATCCAATAAGGGGAAATAGATACATGATTTTTTTCAACTTTTAAGTTGAAATTAAGCCAAAAGCACACTGCTCCAATGACAGTTAATGGCCAAGGTAGACCTAGGTGCAATTTGAGTGTTGGTCTGATAAACTAACCAGGTTTATCCTAATGAGAGATTTTACCTTTAGACTTAGTCCTTTAAGTCCCAATCCACTTCAGGAGGACAATGAAAAAAGCCCCCATGCCCCCAGGGGAGGCACTCACCGGATGTGAGGCAGAGGCCAACAACAGAGTGCAGTTCAGGTTCACTTGCTACTGCTTGACTGGGCAGTTGCATGAAAGTCCTCTAGTATCTTGTTTTGTCTCTGTAGCTTGAACAGGAGGTCTGCCTTATGACACTTGAAGTCCACCTCTTTGCCCTGGGTACAAGAGGCAGCAGGTCCAGTCCTTCAGGGCTCATGCCAAATTACCGATAGCAGGCCCAGTCCTCTACTGTACTTCCTCAGGTCAGCAGTTTTCTGAAGTGGGTGCCTGGAGATGCCACATGTATGCCTTGCACTAGCATTCCCTAAGCAGTGGGATAAAACCCTACCAACTTTGGACATTTTCAAGATGGTGAAAGTCTTCTGCCACACTAAACCTGGGTTTTGAGGGCTGGGAGAATGTGTAGGAGTGTGCCATGGTAATCCTAATGTCCCCCCAATAGACACTTGCAATTAGTTTGAGGTTGACACAGTACCCATACGAAACCAAAAGACATAAGTCTGTAAGGACAACTAAAAGTCATTTCAACAACCAGACGGAAGTATACAAGAATTGTTTTAGCATCCTGTTCCCTTCTTTTCCAATGAGCCCTAAGTGTCATATGTAAAACCCAGAGACAGAGGTCTAGTAGAATAAAAGCAGGGTACTTTAGTAACCAGACAGTGGATACACAAGAATTGTCTTGACATCCTGGTCCCTTACTGTTATGTGTTACATGCAGCTCAGCAGATTTGTCCAGTGGATGTTGGCACTGTGCTGACAAAAGAAGGCTCACCCTGCATATTCTGGAGAGCTTAGAGGAGTCATGTCTGCCCAGTCAGTTCAGCCTATTGTTTGTTCCTAGGAATCATTTCACACCTTTTTCACACCTATTCAAAGGTTAATCAATTACTTGGAGCTGGCAGAGATCATGAACCTTTTGGCTTCTGACAGTTCAGACGGATAAGTTACTTTATAAAAGTTAATTGTCCTTAATATTTTTTACTAATCCCAATTCTCCATTGAATTGAATTTTAATAACTATTAAAAGCTCGTCTTTAATGATTTCTCTAGCTAATCCAATTTTTAAAGTATAGTATTAGAATGTTTAATCCGTATTCAGGTTTTCTACATAGAACAGCTAGGCCTGCAATCATGAATACTAGGGATGTATGACATTACAACGCATGCTTTTACATCGCATGCCTTTACAACGCGGTTTTTACATCGCAGTCCATTACAACGCATAGCGCTTTGGGGTGCTGGATAGTGAATAGTTTAATTTACTATTCCAACTCCAGTCCCCGTGGACACTGGGGAAGGTTATTGGATAGTAAATTAACCTATTCCCTATCCTAGAGCGCCCCCCAGAGCAATGCGTTGTAATAGTTTGCGTTGTAATGACCGCGTTGTAATGGTAGTGCGTTGTAAAAGTTTCGTTGTAAAGGTTGTTCACCGAATACTAGTCATGTAAGGACATTAGCATTACATTTCTACATGTCCTTCTTTTAAATGCTGGGAAACCTTCCTTGTGGGCTACAAGGTCTGCATAGGGGTGACTTTTTAATATATAAAAGGATTTGATCTGTCGAAAGGGTTTACGTGGACAGGTTGAATTGCAATTATAACACTGCTAAAGTCAGGCTACAATGGTAGGCCTGAAGCCATGTTTCCACTGCCACTGTAGTGGATGGCACAATAGGTGCTGCAGAGCGCTGGTGACAATTGACTTACAGGCCCTGGGTGCACCCATACCATATGCTAGGGACTTAAAAGTAAGTTACATATACCAATTAGGAATATGCCATTTCAAGCATGTTTAAAATTGGGGAACACAGGCAACTTACCTCTTGTTGGCAGGGTTATGGTGCACAGATTTCTAAAGCCAGCAAAAGTGTATGGCCCAGAGAAAAATCCAGTGTGACCACACAGAAACATCAGATTCGTACAAAAAAGCTGTCTAAAACCACAAAAATGCATGTCCAATGGTATTTTTCAAATTCCGCATCTTTAAGGAGAGAATGAGAACAAAAATTCAACTTTAGTAATTGACAGAATTGTAAGCTGTAGAATAAAGTAATTGCCAGGGCTGGTTTGTGTTCCTAGTCCGGCTGTGCTTCAGTTAATGCACGATGGTGCATTAAAGGGACTTTAAATGTGACAAATTCAATACGAAGACGAGGTAAAGCAACATGGAGAATTCAAGCAGCTGAACAAATTGTGGAGCACACTTTGCAGGAAATGAACGTTCCAGTGTAGAACGGGTATTGACACTGATTTCTAAATACATGTTAAGATGTTTTCATGGCCTTGGGATGTTTCCATGCTCATGCATAACATAAGGCCATATGCTTTTTAAGCTCATCACGGTTTATCAAAAATTGAAAACCACTGTTGAAAAACTCTAAGCTCATCAATAATTCACATTTTAAAAGGTATTTCACAAGTTCCAAGGTTCAAGTTATTTTGGTGCCATCTAGCTTTTTTACCTTAGATTGTGTGCTGCTTCAGGGCTTATGTCATATGTAAAGAAGCACGCTATTCCCTGTTAACAGCATCTGCCTCTTTCAGGTGCCTACATTTGCTATCTCCAAACACAAGGTTGGCATTCTTATTGCATTTAAGCACATTTTCAAATGTTTCTACAGTGTGTCTGTTATTGTTTCAGTACTGTCTGTTGCTAAGCACTCTATGGCTAGCAAAAAACTGGAAGTGGTTCTATACTCGGTATTCTGCTTTATAAAATGCCTTAATGCCTTAGAAAAAGAAAAAACTTGGGGGCATATTACCAACAACTAGCGATAATTATCGCTATGTTGGCTTAGCGGCAATAATTATATCGCCGTGTAGCGGCGATTTTTATCCCTTTGGATCCTTGCTATTATCAAGGTTTATCTCCTAAGCGATAAAAATCGGCCGAAATGCATGAATATCGCTGTAAAGTCAGCGATATTCATGCATTACTGCGCTAATGCTCTTAGCCATGTTATCCACCTCCCATTGGATAACATGGCTAAGAACTGCTCAGGGCAGGTGTTAGCTTTTGGAGATATTCACGCTTAGCGCGAACATCTCCAAATGTTGGTAATAGGAGATAGCGATGTTAGCGACTGTTTCCAGTCGCTAACTTCTTGGCACGCCCACTTTGCATGTCATTAGTGATAAATATCTCTGACATGCAAAGCGGGGCCCAAGATGGTCGCTATCTCCTACTAGCTGTCGCTAACTGGTGTTAGCGACAGCTAGGTAATAGGGAGATCGTTTTATCTCTGCTTTCTTGTCTTTTAAAGCCAAAAAAGCAGAGATAAATTCCTTGATAATATGCCCCAGGGTTCGTTAATTTAGTATGAGCAAACCTCATGTGAATTGTGTTAGAACATTATTAGCTGTGTCGAACAATCTGAGAAAAATACAAAAAAAACTATCTCCCCTCAACTCGCTCCCCAACTAGCCAAACATTGCATCCAATAATCGCTCAACAAAATGCATGAGCCTAACAACAATATTGTGCTGTTACATTTCTAATGGACACATTTCTCGTTTTCTAAACGGATCACATAGGTTCTCCACGGGGGGCAATCATTAGTTGTAGCGTTCAGTGCCAAAAGGATTGTGCCCCAATCAGTCTTAGGTCGCATAATATTAATCCTGCGCCAGTGGACGGCCATTGGCAACAACTCAGTCCATGTCCATTTATCACATCATACACCGACCTTTACCATTCAGGATCAGTTTGGGCCTTCCATGTCACCACTATATTTTCTTAACAATCAACGTTAAATCTATGAACGTACATTTATGCTTTTTGGCTTTCGTTCAATGTATTTCCCAGAATAAGCATTACAGGAGTTACAAGAGAATTTCCAATCCGACGACCTCTTTGATCAGGAACCAAGCCTCTATCCAATAATCTTTTTATACACAAATTCCCACATCACATGATAGAATCTAGGAGACATAGCTCAGTAGCACCACTGTACATTGTGGCAATCCTGTATGGGGAAAATTGCAAAACAAAAAAGAGATGGACGGAATGCAGAACATTGTCAACAATTGGCCTTCCATAAACCTATATGAATTTACACTTTTAACTGCGACACTGTGATATTAAGGATCTTCGATCAAGTTTTTATCGATTGTGTACATTGTAAAATGTGTTTTATATTATGCGCTTTTATGATTTTGATTTTTGAAATCGAATAAAGCTTGTTTGAATTTGAATCTGACCCCCCAGTCACAAATTGGGCCCAACTCCAAAGTGTTTTTGCTTCCCATGCTTTTCCAGTTTGGACCCAGCCATGTGCTATTCAGTCTTGCCCCTGCTCCCCATGGGAACAGGCCAGCCTGAACTACCAAGCAGGTCCTTTTTGGACCAGGAAACAAGCACCCTGGGACTGGATTGGGGGTATTATCCCTCATCAGCCAGGATAGCTTGAATCCGGTGGTGTAGAGGAGAAAGACCTCCATGACTGGGCATACCCATCCCACTTGGGGAAAAAATTGCAATACAAAAATATAATGGACCGAATGCTGAACATTGTCAAACATTCACCCCAGTCCCAAATCTGGCCATAAATCTATCCTTTTTTTTGCTCACCACATCAATCTAGTTTGGACCCAGCCATACGCAAATCAGCCTTGACCCTGCTCACCATGGGAAGAGTTCTGGCTGAACTTCCAGGCCAGGTCCTCCCTGGACCAGAAAATAAGTATCCTGGGACTGGTTTGGTAGTATCATCCCTCATCAGCCAGACTAGTGTGATTCCGGTGTGGTAGGAAGCACGGAACCCATGTCTGGGAATACCTATCCCATTTGTGCAAAAAAAGAAGATGTATGGAATACTGTACTTGTCAAACATTCAACCCCAGTCACAGATCCGCGCATAAATCTATCTTTGTTTTGCTCAGCACACTATTCCAGTTTATGCACAGCATATGCAAATCAGTCTTGAATCTGCTCCCCATGGGAACAGCCCAGCCCGAACTGCCAGGCCAGGTCCGCCATGGGCCAGTAAAAACAGCATCCTGGGACTGGTTTCGGGGTATCACCCCATATCAGCCAGGCTAGCTTGAATCCAGTGGCATAGCGAGCATGGGACCCACTTAGGGCAAAAATGTTAACAAAAAAAGATGATGGATGGAATGCTGAACATTGTCAAACATTCACCCCAAGTCACAGATCTGGGCCTAAATCCATTGTTTTTTTTGTCCTGCATTGAGACAAATACGTTGTGTGAAGATATTTACTTGAGTGAACCTAAAACAAGTATTTCTGGAATTTTTTTAGACATATTCTAAGATGCTGTCCCACATTCTGCTTATATTTTCGGTACCCAGAGATCCTGCCCACTCATTCTTCACCTTTGTGGTATCAGTTTAATATACAGGATTTAAGGCACTATTCAAATGTGCAACTGCATGTTTGCAATTCTAGACCGAAAGAAGGTAAAACAGTATTACTGATGTTTCTGGTTACTGTTTCTCAGTAGAACATGCTTTTGCTACTGCAACTAAGGCTGCATGCACCAGACATTGCCACACATTCAAGCCAGTGTCAGCACATATCGGATCAAACTATTTTAATCTACCATTCCGCAAATAAATCAGCTATAGTGGGCAGTCCCATTTTAATCCATGGTTTGCAATCATGATATCTACTTACTCCCCAGAATTTTGGAAGATCCCATTACGGGATCTTAGGGTCATAAACATTTAAAATTCATAGTTTCCGAATATAACTGTGCCAACAATATCTAATTACCCAAAATGCCCCAGGGTGCCCTCTCATTATTTTATCATTTTCCAATAACACCATTAGCACTGGCCTTCCCATTGTGCTAGCCTCCATCTTATTGATGTATTTCCCACTTTGCTTGGCCAGCCACTAACTCAGCTACACTAACTGTGCTGCCAAGAAATATGTCTCTAAATTGGGCACCCCCATTCACACTTTCTGTAGTGACAGCATCATTTTATTTATTGACAGTCTTTTACTTTTACATCCACACACTAAATCTGAAAACAGACTTTTCAGATCTCTGACAAAGGCGGTCTTAATAGCATTGGCACTGGCTGGAAAAAATACAGTAGGCAAAGCAAAACCACCATATTTAATATTACAACCTTGCCTGATGGAGACAGGGGCAGCCTTCCCAAAAAAGAAGCAGACGACCTCACAGAGGCCACCACCCTCTCCAGATCCCCTCTGATTAGTTGCTGATCCTCTCAGTAAATCCAGAGCCCTAGATACTCAAACATATTGGGTTCATATTTCAACGGAATCATTAAGTCCCTCAGCCAATCAATGTGCTCATTGGTGCGAACAGGATACAACAAAGATGTATCCTAATTCTCCCTGAGTCTCCCACCACCTGTCAGCAATGAGTCAAGAGAGTCAGTAAGTTCGGAAAGTTGGATCTTAGATCCATCAGGTGCAACAGTGCATTGTCTGCACATAAACATACCACATGAGGTTCCTGTGCTAGCTGAATACCCGATTCTGAGCCACAATCTTGAAGAAGACTTAACAACAGCTCAACTGCCTAAACAAAGAGCAGTGGCAATCAATAATGGCCTTGTGTCTCGATTAACGCACCATCTGTCTGAGAAACCTTCTCCCATTCTAACCCTCGCAATTGGTTCAGAATACAACAAGCGAATCCATTTTAGGAAATATGTCCGAATCCCTAGTCTATGCAAGACCTCTAATAGAAAGAAATATAAAAGGGTATCCGAGGCCCTCCTGATACCCAGGGAGGCCAACATCGGGCACAATCTAGGCGCTCTGTTTAGGACAAAAAAGATGACAGCACAAGTTAATATGTATGTTCGTTCCAGGAATAAAACCCTTTTGATTTGGGGGTCCCAACACATTCTTCACGGGAGCCAGTCTATTCGCCAACTTTTTACTCATTATTTTATTCTCTGTGTTGAAATGTGACAGTGGCGAATACAAAGTATTCCCCATTGGATCCCTGTCTGGCCTGAACAAGCTCAATGATCTTTGCAGTCCTAGTACATTTTAGACAGAACACCCCTTTCCAATCCATCCAAATAAAGAGCTATAAACCTTTGGGCAAGTATAACTCTATACGTAGAGTAAGATTCCATCTGTAGTCCATCAATACCATGGGCCCGACGTAGGTAAATTAGATTTACCGATTCATAAATACCGAATTTTACCGATTCGGTATTCATGAACCGGTAAATCTAATGTAGGTAATTATTCGGAAAAAAATACCGAATTGGTAGGATTCGGTATTTACCAATTCGGTAATTACCGAATCGGTATTTGTCATTGATTCCAAAGGGCCTTGAAGCCCATAGGAATCAATGTCAAATACCGATTCGGTAATTACCGAATCGGTAAAATTACCGAATTGCCAAGGGGGACAGGGTGTCACTTTGACACCCTGTTGCACCCCAGATTCTGGCTTGTGTGCGATGTGACACACATACATGCCCTTAGGGCATGTATGTGTGCCACATGGCACAGGTGTACATGCACAGATGTGCATGTACATTGGAATTCGTTATTTACCATGCAATAGGATTACATGGTAAATAACGAATCGGTAATGGCCTGTGGCACTGTTTTCACTGCCACCTACATCTTGATTTACAGATTCGGTAAATTTACAGATTCGGTATTTTACCGAATCTGTAAATGTACCGAATCTGTAAATATAACGATTCTGTAAGATTGAAGCCCCCTACATATCAGATACCAAATACCGGTCGGTAACGGCCGAAATCGTCCGTTACCGACCGGTATTTGGTGACCTACATCTGGCCCCAGATGTGTTATCTTTAGCCAACTTATCAATTGCTGAACCCATCTCACCAATAGTTAGTGCCTACCTCAGACCCTCCCCCTCCTGTGCATTAAGACCCATTCAAAAACAAGTGTTCCCTCCGAAGAATCAAAACAAGACTTTGCTTACTAGGCAAATATCATTATGTGTCAAAAGATGCATTATACAGTTAAATGTAAATGTACTTTGACAAGCTATACATCCATCAGTGTAGATCTTGTCAATAAGTCAAAGGTGCTCTGGTGAACGGCGCAGTGAATAGTAGATCAAGTGAGGACAAGTGCACAGTTTGTGATAAGCCTGATGAAACAAAGGAATATGTAGAACAGTCCACATTTTCACATGTCCAATAGCTGACTACATTTTGGAGTCTACTACACAACGGATAAAAATTATATAAATCTACATGTTAAAGTGTTGATTGTTTGACCCCTTTACTCATCTATGTTCCTCGAGGTCTTCATCAGAACAATAAAGTAGAACCTATAACAAGAGAAGAATACAACAGTTCTTCATAAGGTAGGTACGTAACAAATCAGTAAACCTCAGTAAACCCTCTGTAAGTAACACATTTATCAATAATGATAATTACTTAAGTGTAGAGGGAAGCATGATTCATCCTCTTAACGCCTCCGATTTAGAAACATCATCTGTGAAATAGCCAAGGACAGCATTTCCTCGGAATTGAAAGGCTCACCACTTAAGATGCTTTTCACAGGGATGTTTGGCCCATTTTGTATGGTCATTAGAGGTCTTTTAAGGGCAAAGTGGTGAGTATTTTTCAATCCTGCGAAAGATTCTGCTGTTGGTTATTTCACAGGTGATGTTTCTACAAAGGTGATAAGAAGATGAATCACGCTGCCTTCCACACTTGTCCAATTAATGTACCTTAGCGAATTAGTGAATCTTTTAAAACTGTTTAAACTAAATTGTATGCTGGCCGAATTTGAATTGATTTAAATTGTTATAGCCTTTTAATTGCTGGGGGACATTGAGCTGAGCTTACCTCTCCTTGATCTGTGAGCACGAATCCCTGGTCCGTCACGGCTTGATAGTGCCGAATGTATGGAGGGTCGTGACTCCGCCCTAGATTCTGGTCACTTCCGTGCCCGGCAACATTATTTAAAACACATACAGGCGTATATACGAGCCCTTTGCACCACTTTTGTGGCATTTTTAACATGGGAAAAGTGACGTACGGGTGGCGCAAGGGGCTTGTAAATAAGCCCCATAGGGTCCTAAAGGCACAGCGGATGTGCGCCAAAGGCGCACCAAATGCAAGCCCATCTGCGCCCATCCGTGGCCAGACTGCTGCCAGCGCCAGCCACTATGCGTGACTGTCAGATGGGGAAAGATCCTGCTGGTCTAGAGATGCCCTGCTCGTACTCAGAGGTAGTCCCTGCCCCAAGGCACACAGTATTATAGGAGGCAAGAGATCTGCTCTGCTTGTGCATGGGAGGCTGGGTCACCCTTGGTACAAGTGGAGATAAATGTAGGGGCGGGTGACATTCTTAATCAAGGCGAGAATCCAGCCAGGATTAAGGCTCGTCTGATAAATTGCTGATCTCTGCCGAAGCATGCAGAGGATATATGGCACCTGCTAGTTAATAGGAGTGGGATGCCGTTTTCCTAACTGAAACATGGCTGAACTTAGATTCTGTGGCCTCAATAGCTCTAACTATCCTCAGTGGCATTAAGCTGTGCCATGCAAATAAGGAGAGTGGAAAAGAGGGGGGGGAGTTGCTATTATTTTTAAAGACTCCTGGGTTCTAGCAGCATCAGGTCATTTTAATCTGAAGGGGATAGAGGGTCTGAACTTCTGCTGGCAAATTGATCCGTCAATCTCCTTTTCTGGCATCCTTGTTTATAGGCCACCGGACTGCGCTCCTAATATCATCCAGGAGTTAGCAAATCAAAAATGAATGCTAATTTCATTGTTCTAGGGGACTTTAATTTACATGTAATGATGCTACCTGTACCATAGCAGCTCAGCTCATGTTGTCTTTAGGGGGGGGCAAACCTCATCCTGGTCATACTCTGGTTCTTATATTTTCCAACATAGCCTCGCTGAGCACAGCTACCCCAATTAAATTTACTTGGTCAGACCACTATCTGATTCCATTTTGTTTTAGGGTGCTTAGACTTAGCCAGAAGAGAGGCAACCAAATCTATATTAAACGTAGCTGGAAAAACCTGTGAGTGGCGATGTTGGACCCCTTCCTACAGTCCCGCCAGCCACTATTTTCAGCTGCCCCCGATAAAGATTGTGTAGCTTTTAATCACTGGATCTGGACAGCTGTTAACTCTGCGGCCCCAGCCAGTTCCGCCAGATTAGCAAGGCTCTCCCCTTCTGCCCCGTGATTTACGGAGGCACTTAGGTCGGCAAAGAGCAAGTGTAAAAGACTGGAACGTCAGTGGAGTGCAGGTTACAGTGAGTCAGCCAAGGCCACTTATAGAACAGCTTTGAAAGAATTTCACAGCCGGATTAAGGAAGCTAGGAGGAAATGAATGACCGACTGCATATACAAGGCAGATAATTCTACTAAGGAGGTGTTTAAAGTGGTCCAGTCCTTCCTCAAACCTAGTGCCATAGAGATTGCAGTTGAGCCTTCTCTTTCTTTGTGCGAAAATATCTCTGATTTCTTCAACGATAAAATTCGGGAGGTATATAAATCATTCTCTGTCTCGGTGGAGATGGAGAAATGTGACAAGAGAGAAGCATAAGTCCGTCAGTCAGTCAGTCAAAAAAACTTTTATTCGATTCATTAAAATCATAAAAAGTACACACAAATGACACATAAATACCAACTTTCAATATATACATATGGACATTACAAGATAAAATGCCAAATAATCAAATCAATAATCAGTAACAAATAAATAAAGACAATTACTTTAAAAAAATTTAAAAAACAGTTCATACAACAAATTGTGTGACAGATCTTTACTTTTTAAGGCGCACAGCAGCAGCAAGGAAGCTACCAACACCAAACATAGGGGCCGATTAGGATGGCGGACGGACTTGCGTCCGTCCGCCACCCTTGAGGAGGAGGGAACGTCCGCAGGGGCTGCGGCGTTCCCTCCGTGCTGATTAGGATGTGACCCCCAGGGTGGCGGTCACATCCTCTATATTTAACATTGCGGCGGGTGCAGCTTCAAGCTGCACCCGCCGCAATGTTAAAAAAGCATGTTTTACATTTACATGCACAAAGCGGCCGGCACCGCACGGTGCCTGCTGCTTTGTGCACGCAAATGCAGGGGGGTACCATAGGTACCCCCCATGTGCACCCCCCACCCCCCATTCACCCAGGGGGCCCGCAACGGTCCCCCAAAGTGAATGTCCGTATGCTTTTCCATGGCGGAAAAGCCGCCGTGGAAAAGCATGTATTCACGAACATCCTAATATGGCGGACGGTGTCTCATAGACACCGCCTGCCATGTTATAGCTTTTCCGCCACGGTCGGAAGCCGACCGCGGCGGAAAAGCGGCGGACGGAATTCCAGACCCACCAGCCATCCTAATTTGGCGGTGGGTCTTTGGAGGCTCCGCAGCGGTTTTTCCGCATCCTCCAGGCCGGCGGACACTTCCGCCGGCCCGGAGGATGCGGAAAAACCGCCATCCTAATCGGCCCCATAATCCGGGGTTCATCTAGTAATTGAAGATACAATAGTGCAGGTCTTGCCTGGAGAAACCCTTTTCCCCTCAAGAGCGGAGCAATAAACTTCCTCCGGATGTCATTAAAAAGGTCACAAAAGAGCATAAAGTGCAAGGTGTCTTGTGATGAGAAATTATCACATTTACATGGGCGAGCCTCTTCTGGTTTATATCACCCTAAAGTATCCCCAAAATAAAATGAATCATATCCAAACGAAACTGGTCAGGAGCCACCGATGGAAATGGTTGATCACGATCTTTAGATAGGGCTCTACTGCTGGGGAGGTATTTAATAAATAATGGGCCCTGACCAAATGTTTTTGAAGCTCCTGTTCCTCCCGTTCCATTGACTTTAAATTAAAGAATTGGGTCTTAACCCAATTCACATCAGCCTTTCTAATCCCCTCCGGGTTATGATAAAGATCTGGGCGTCCCAGCTTAATAAACATGGATTTTACATATAGGAGTCATTGAATATTAGTAGCCTTATTTAATGAAACACAATCACGTACAATTAAGTTATTCAATGTTATGTCCGGGTTGAGCCAAGTCTTAAGCCAACAGACCAGAGGTGCAATTTTCAATAAATCAGTCTCATAACCCAGGCCCAATTCAGTATGGATAGCAAAGGTTGGCGTTGATTGGGGGACAGACAGTAGGGTTCGTAAAAAAGTATTTTCATTTAGCTGCACCCCATCCACTTGTTTATAGCCCCAAATTGCAGCACCATACGTTTCAATTGCCAGGCATTTCGCCGTATAGATGAAAATAATGACTTCAAAGTGTCTAGCTCCCAGGCGCCGTGAAAACCCCATTAATGCAGAGGTAGATCTAATTACAGAATTTTTTGAAACTTTGTATTGAGGAACCCTTGACCCTCTCTCATCAAAGAGTACCCCTAAGTAAGTGAAAGCGGTTACTCTAGACACCACCGCTCCATTGCAAGTAAAGGATTTAAACGTACTCTTTCTATGCGCTGCAATCATAACATGCGACTTGGCAATATTAACAATAAGGTTTAGAGAACACATAAAACCCCCAAAGGCATCCAATAGCCTCAGGAGACCCACGGCAGTTCGAGACAACAGAACAGCGTCATCCGCGTATAGGAGAACCGGGATGGAAAGTGTCCCTTCCCGCGGAGTGTCCAAAGTTGCCTGAGCCAGTTTTTTATCCAAGTCATTTATATACAGGGTAAAAAGCAGAGGGGCCAGGATACAACCCTGTTGCACACCTCTGCAGGATTTAAAGGGTCTTGTACAATTACCATCCTGAGTGACCCTAACTACAGCCGATAAATCCTGATGTAAATTAGTCAAAAAATATACTAGGTTTTGATCAATGCCTATTTCAAGTAAAATGGACCACAGCTTCGATCTGTTAACCAGGTCGAATGCTGATGTGAGGTCCATAAAACCCATATACAGGGAACAGGGAACCCTCCTTAGCTACTGCGTATTTACTTATTAATAGATGTAGGTTTAGGCATTACTCCATAGTGCTTCTCCCTTTTCTGAAGCCATATTGCAGGTTAGATAAAACCCAGTTTTCCGTAACCCAATCGGTAACCCTGGCCAATATCACTTTCCCTAAGACCTTAACTACAGAATCAATCAGTAATAATGGTCTATAACAACATGGGTCACCTCTATTTCCTTTTTTAAATATCGGTATAATTATAGACCTGGACCAAGACACCGGAGCCCCATGAGCCACTACTGCATTAAATACATTTACCAGAATCTTTGCCCATAATTTCAGGTCACATTTATATAAATCTGAGGGGACGCAATCAGGACCAGGAGCCTTGTTGGAGGAGGTCTCTTTAATAGCTATTTTAATGTCCTCCTCTAAAAAAACCAAGCCTAAAGAAGCTCCATATTTTCCTGGGGGCAGAGCAGACTTTAGCCCCTCCCATAGACCATATATGTTATCGAAATGGTCTATCCATTGAGTTTCTGTGATATTGGTTACTATGCTGTCATTTTCCACACCCGAGAAAAAAGGCGCGTTAATAATGGCCCAAAACCTGGAGCTGTTCTTGATTACTTCAACCGACATGAGTGCATTCCAAGCCTCTTTTTTAATCTCATTTTGTCCGGCGGATAGTGCTAGCTTATAAAACTTCATCGCTTGGGCTATATGCTCCCTATCTCTAGGTATTTTCTTAAGGGCATACATTAATATGCGGTGAGCTCCTTCGCCCTCCCTGCTATACTTGGGCAGGCTGGTAGGCAGTATGATGTAAACCCATCCAGCCAAAAGTTACTCTCCTTCTCTCATGTTTCCTGTAGAGAGATCACATCATATTGTTTTATGAAGGTTAACCAGCTAGGAACATCTCTTTTCGCTCTCAATCCTGCGATGTTCCAGCTGATGATTTTAGGGTTAAAGTTAAGGTTAGCCTCTACAACCACTAACTGGGAGTTGTGATCATCTTCAGGAGTACGTTCAGTTAACATCTCAAGTCAATCACTCTCATCTATGTGAGATAATGGAGAGAAACTATTTAATAAAGGTAAATCAAATCCTTCTGATCCTTGTACCCTAGGGGAATTAGGCAATGCCCGTTTATTTTTCCTATTTGCAATTTCCCATTTAGAATCTCCCCCTAAGTTTTTAGACAAACCCTGACGGGGTTGGCAAGGTCTCTGTTGGAGTTCATTCGAGTGGGGCCTACATGGTACAATTGGCCTATTACCTGGTTGATAGAAAAAGCCCAGCGGCACAGCCCTGATACCCCCCTTCACCTTTTGAATCTCCGAGGTGTCCCATAGTAGCCTATCTGCAATATTCCTACTATTAAAATTTACTATACTACAGTCTCCATCAATAGTTTTTGTACAGTTGACCACCCATCCCACCCATCTCACCATATTAATATTTGATGAGATATCAGCATTCCCAACACAATGGGCATCACACCATTTTTCAGCTTTAGCAAAAAGGGACATTCTCCTCATCCTTACCTAAACAGGGGACCCCTAGAAGAATTACAAACAGGGGGGTAGCTTCTGGGGGAAGGTCGAAGTCTTCTTTCCTCAGGTGTGTTAATCTTAACTGGAGAAGGTAAGGCAACTCTGGCAGTCCCCTCCTGCTCTCTAATTAGGGGTTTTGGGATAGCAGAACTAGTAGCCTTACCCCCCTTACAGGAGTCCAATGGGGTCACACAATCAGTTGTCTTACCACCAACCTGTGAGCGGGAGAGTTGGATTCCCATACCCTTACTAGCCTTCCCTACAACTGGCCTTGAAACTAGATGGGCCTTCAGGGGCAGGGCCAAAGTAGGACTTACAAATGAAGTTTACGTGTGCATTTGCATTTCTGATGCAGCTAGAAATTGATCCAAGCACTCACATTTTTTCAAGATCCCTTCAAGGTATCAATAATATCTTTTGCTATGGTGATTAAAACAGACTCAAGCCTTGATGAAAAAATGTCCTCCACTAGATTCCGTACCAGTGCATCAGAATTCACTCCAGAAGTCTTCTTCTGTCTAGATGGTAACCTATTTTGTTTAGCTCTATCCCGCTTGCACAGTTTTTTAGTGGGTCTCTGTAAAGATGACTTCAATGCAGAATGAATGATTAAAGTATATCTTTAATGGTCAGGAGTAAAGAGACCTCCAGCTCATTCCACAGGTTCTTCTGTACTGTCTCCTTTTCAGATCATAACATTCTAAGCTCCTAGCAACTTGCTCGCAATTCCATAAAGCATAGATCCCTACACATCTCCCCCATTACAATATCAGTAAAGAAAAAATGTAAAATAAACAGAAACAGAAGATAATAAAATATAACAATTATGGGGCAGTACATTTTGCAACATTGCCACAACTCCAAGCAGAACCATCATTTAAGATGAGAACATTTTTTTTTACATATTTAACTTGTTTAGGTTGCGAGTATTTACTTTCCCCTTTGATTCCAATACCACTTTTTTGTGTCACAACCCAATCACGCCCCTTCAGAGAAACAAATGGAGAGATACCAGTGACTGAATGCGGAGTTACTCTATATGACCAGACCATCTTCTTAAGCTGCTCAGACCATGCTAGACCATTAGCCAAAGATAACTGAATGTTCTCCATCAGCAATCTATTAATTCTTTCAACAAGGCCATTGGCCTGTGGCCTAAACAACACGACCTTCTCATGACAAATTCCCATACCATCCAACAATTCCTTCATCTCTCTCGAAACCAACTGCACACCATTATCCGATATCAAAGTTTTCGGAATACCCTAGTTTAAAAATGTTCTTTCCATAAAACTTATCACTCTTCTAGTGTCAATGCTTTCAGTAGACTCCTTTACAAACCACTTTGAATGATAATCCACAAGGACCATTATAAATTTATTCCGAGCTCCCAATTTTGAAATCGGACCTAGGAAATCAATCGCCAGTTTTTCCCAGGGACGTGCCGGAAAATCAACGCAGGAAAGAGGAGGTTGCCTAATTATTTTCGTCTTATCGCTTCCAGCACACGCATGGCAATTCCTGACCAAATCATCTATATCACCATCCATGCCCGGCCACCAATATGATTCACGGATCCTTCTTTTAGTCATGTTCCTTCCCAAATGACCTTTGTGCGCTATCTTCATGATATTGGACCTAAGATTGCATGGCGGCACCAATCTGTTCCTCCTCCACAGCTTACCCTCAATTCAGCTTCTACATTAAAAAAACCTTTCAGACGAATATCATTGGAGGATTCCCTAGACCATCCCCCAGAAACATTTTCCATAACTAAAGGAATTAGCTGATCATCTGCCATGGCACTCTCCCACTCTCCCTTGTCAAATGCTAGGATTTCATCACAGCTAATCACTGGGTCATTAATTTCTGGCTCACCGAAAACCAATTCTACAGGCATTCTAGACAAACAGTCTGCAATGATATTTTTCTCTCCCCTCATATACTCCATCTCAAAATTGTACTCAAGCACAGATAAAATCCACTTCGATATTCTTGGAGTGACATTACCCTCCAAACCTCTTCCTCCCTTGAACAAATGCATAAGGGGCTTATGATCTGTCCGCACTCTGAAAGGTAAACCCCAAAGAAAATACCTGAAGTGTTTAATTCCCCATGTACATGCGAGAGCCTCCCTCTCTATAACTGAATAAGAAACTTCCGCACCTTGAAGTCTCTTTGAGGCGAAACCTATGATTCTTTCCACATCATCAGATATCTGAGAGAGTACAGCTCCAATTCCCACCGCACTCGCGTCAGTGGTAACCAAAGTTTTGGCCTTAATATCAAAGTGACCTAGAGTAGGAGCATGAAGAATTCCTACTTTCACACACTTGAAAGCATCCTCACAAGCTTGATTCCATTTGAAAACTACACCCGTCTTCATTAATTTCCTCAAAGGTTCAACTACATGCGAAAACCCCTTAATAAACTTTGAGCAATACTCAGCTAATCCCAAGAAGGATCTTAGCTGATCTTTAGTTGCTGGCGTAGGAGCATCGTTAATTGCAGAAATTATACTTTTTTTAGGACCAATCCCCAGACCAGATATTTCGTGGCCTAGATATGTTACATTATCTTGCTTCAACTGGCATTTTTCTTTTTTTATCGTTAAGCCATTACTTTCCATGCGTTCCAAAACTTCTGTTAAGATCTTATCATGATGATTACAATTCTTCGCAACTACTAATACATCATCCTGAAGACATAGAACGTTGTCAATACCAACCAGGACTTGCTGCATCACTCTTTGGAACACCGCTGAGGCCGACACCAAACTAAAAGGCATTCTGCAATAACGAAATGCCCCCAGCGGTGTTACAAACGAGGTAAGATATCTTGACTTCTCATCCAAATCTATTTGGTGGTAGGCTGCAGACATGTCAATTACACTAAAAAGCACACCTCCACCCATTGCACTTAACATTTCAGAGATGTTAGGTAGAGGTTGTCTATCAACCCATATATTCTTATTTAAATCGCGCAAGTCCACACAGAGCCGAAATTTTTGCTCCACCATCCTTGGGCGCGACCACAATGGGCGCAAGCCATTCTGATGCCTCAATAGGTTCGATAATTTTAAGATCTAATAATTTATCCAATTCTTGTTTGAGAGGCTCCCTCATCAAGTGTGGTAGATTCCTTACTTTGTGAACTACCGGCACCGCATTCTTCTTAAGGATGATTTTGTGAGAAAATCCTTTCACCTTCCCCAACTTTTCTGAAAAAACATTAGAAAACTTTCTCATGATATCAGTTTCAAAAGTATCAACACTAAGGACAGAAAGCAAAGAAACTGGATTAGCTGCATTGGGATTTAACACAATCCGTAAATCCTTCTGATGACGCCAACCAAGTAAGTTAGATCCTTGTTTGGTAAGATAATCTCGTCCAAATACTTTCTTACCTCGAAAAGTTATTACCATCCACTTGAGCCCCAGAATATCTATAGTCTTGCCACCATACCCTACTGCTTTTATGTCTGGCGCAGTCCAAGAATCAATGTCACAATCATTCTGCAAAATCTCAATGTATACATCCTTGGACAATAACGTGTACAAACTTCCTGAGTCAACTAACATATTGACATTTCTAGGTTCAGGATGCTTGGGATCTCTACAGTCAAAATTAATCAAGCAATGTGGTTTTTCAAGCTTATCAGTACTCTCAGTGGCTACATCAATAATACATACAGGCTTTGATTGGGTGCAAGGACATCCTTCATTCAAAATTAATCCATCCACACACAACATTAATTTTTTAACATTTTCACAACAATCGTCAATCTCATTAACATACTGTGTCTTAGCATTACAAGCCTTAGCTATATGGCCCCTTTTCCCACATGCTCTGCATATGGCATTTCTAGCTGTACAACGTGCACTGGATGCAATGTGTCTAGGAGAACCACACCTGTAACATTTTACCACACGTGAGTTGCTTTGCAGACCAACATTAATAGGACGATACCCTGATGGCTTATTCATAGTTTTAGAATCAAACTTCCCACTCCCTTTAATAATTTTGGTTTCATCAACACAAGCTTGTGTCTGGGAAGATTTTGCATTAGAATCTTGTTCTTTTACTATACTGTCTTTTGAGACTATAGAACTGGTGCATTTATCCATCTCTTTTATCCATAAATCAGTATTCTCTAGACCTTTAGCAATCTGACTCGCTTCTTCCAATGTACAGTCCTTTATAAGTAATTTCTCCCTCACTCTCTTATTATTGGTGCACCTGACGATCTGATCACGAATTAAGGAATCTGCTAAATCTTTGAACTGGCAATTTAGAGATAATATAATAATAATAAATAATAATAATAATAATCCACATTTGTAAAGCGCACAATCACCCGTAAGGGTCTCTAGGCGCTGGGGGCCGTCGGGAAGATTAAGCAAGCTATTGCCCAGAGTCACATGGTGCTGGGCTAACCTGCCGCCGGAGCCGGGGATCGAACCCGGATCCCCAGATTCCAGCGTCCGTCGCCCTGGCCGCGGCGCCACACCTCTTCCAGAGATAAACCCCTTAAGGCTGCTACATAGGTTGCTATATCTTCATCACTTTTTTGGGCATGACAGAAAAATTTATGCCTTTCTAAAACAGTGTTGATCTTCGTCACAAACCTCTTCTCTAACATGAATATACTCATTTCATATACATTACTAGCTTGTCCATCTCCTACACCCAAAGATATTTCAGGTAGATCTTCATACAACCTTCTGCCTTCTACTCCTAAATTGTGAAGTAATATTGCTTGTCTGCGAACTGGACCATATTTGTCCGCACCAGAAGCCAGAATGTAAGTTAAAAACAAATTTTTCCATTCCTTCCAAGGTATTGAAGGTTCACCAGGAGAAGGAAGAAAAGAAGGAGGTGTAGAAAACATTTCATCAGCCATAACACAGGATGTTGGTGATAGTACAAGAAAATGGAGTTTCTTGCCGACAACAGTACACTCTAAAACAATCTTGTCAGAGAAGAACGATGTGGAGAAAATGAAGAATGATGATAATATTCCGATAATATTAAGTTCGGGAACGATGTACTTAAAGATGTATCAATATTTTTTTTGAAGAAGAATGCTAATTACCTCTATTCACAGTTAATATCCATGAGAAAATAAAATTTCCATCATAGTCGGAAGAAAATGCATCAAAATAAAGTCGATCAAGCTTCAAATGCACAAACGAGGATAATAAAGATGGCCGCCATGTACAGGTCACGCTTTTGACGCTCAGGTCACGCTTTTGACTCTCTTGACCCTACGTACGTGATGAAATTGCAAACGTGAAATAAAGATGGCCGCCACATAGAGGTCGCGCTCTTGACGCTCTTGACCCCACGTATGTGATGAAATCGCCGACGCGATGTCCCAGGCGATGGTGATGGAGACATGAACACTCCGGAGTTGAAGATGTGAACACAGCAGCTGATGACGCTTGGCAACCGCTGGCAACCGCGTGCAGGTAAGGCCAGTGAAGTTCAAATGATGCGCCTGAATCGCGCAAAGCGTAACTTGATCAGCAGTGCAGTTGAAGACTTGAACAGTATTTGTTAGCGTAGAGCTCTTCAAAGTAAAATCCAAGTATGCAATGAATCCATAAAACGGCGGAAATTTGCACAACATTTTTTTAGTTTCTCTCAAAAAATTCAGAAACGATGCAAAAATAATTCAGAAATTCAGAACAGTAAATGGAAATGTACATACCAGCTTAATTAGCATGTTAGGTAAGAGGATAAGAAGTCGAGATTGGAGGAGTAAAATGTAGACCACTGCTAGTAGTATCATCCAGGGGTGGAGGTCACAGAATCTGTCCCCTGCCAGAGTCCAAGGTCCTCGTCGCCAATGTAAAGATGACTTCAATGCAGAATGGATGATTAAAGTATATCTTTAATGGTCAGAAGTAAAGAGACCTCGAGCTCCTTCCACAGCTTCTTCTGTACTGTCTCCTTTTCAGATCATAACATTCTAAGCTCCTAGCAACTTGCTCACAATTCCATAAAGCATAGATCCCTACAGTCTCCTCTTTCCCGGGGTGTCTGCCAAGGACCCATTTAATGCCACTCCCCCCTCGCCCATCGCGGCCCTCAGTGTCAAATCAATTATTCAATTGTTCTCCATCACAGGTCAAGGTCTCAGTCTCAGTCAGTTAGGAAGGTGTGGAGATCACAACTGTGGGTTCCAATGGGACAGGTATTGTAAGCGCAGGGACCAATTCCTTTTCTGCATTCTCGATCTCTTTATTTAATACCCCCACCGCTGATGTCAAATAATTAATTATTGAAACAGACTTATGGGGAATTTTTGCTTTTAGGCCCCCTTGATCCTGGGAACAAAGTTGTTTTCGCTTACCCATACTTAAATGTTAGGGGGGTGGCCTGGCCCAGCCTCCTCTGGTCTCCGACGGGCGCGGACGAGCCCGCCCTTGGCTGGCACTGCGGGAGGGCTGGGCCGTTCTTGAGGACATCTGGCACCCTACCACTGCATCACGGGCTCTGCGAGCCGAGAGGCCCCCTGGGAATTGAAGTCCTGGGCCTCGCCGGTGTCCTGGCTAAGCATGGACGTAAAATCCGCTCCGCTCGCGGATTTTTCGGATTTTCGGCAAATTCGAAATCCGAAGAACTCTCGCGAATTTGTCGAAAATCCGTGAATCCGCTCGCGGCGGATTTTTTGCTTGGTTGCGGCGTGCGGCGTTCACTTTCCGTCATTAAGCGTTTGCCGAGTTGTTTTTCTCGATTATATTTTGCGAGTGCTGCGCCATTTTGGATCTTGCTGCGTGATCCCGTGGGAGTTTGGCGCCCGCGAATACGTAATCGCGGCTTGCCACCTTGCACAGCACACCTCGCGAGAGTTCGCAATTGCAAACACGTAGTTGCGGCGGAAAGGAACAATCTCGCACTCGCGAAATAGAGATTTTGCAATTCTGCACAAGAAATCCACCAGCAAACAGGATAAACCTTCAGAAAATGATTATTTTTATCAGAATCACTCCTCAGGTTGACATTTGCATGGCCTTTTTTTTTGCAAGGAGTCCATTTTTGGGGGGGGGAGGGAAGGAAGTGCCCCACAGTCTCCAACTTCCTGTTCCTGTCCAGCAGGCTCCTCCCAGTGCTTTGTCAATCTCCTGGTCACTTTCATTTGGATCTGGAGCTGGAAGGATTACTTTTTGTGGGTGCTGCTGGATATTTGGATTTGAGGCCTTTTTGACTTTCTTTGGATCACTTTTGGATTAGAAATCAACTTTCACAAGTAAGTTTGTTTGGGGCATTACAGTTGCTGCAACTACAATTTTGGAACTTTTTCAGAACATTAAATAAATTATATTGTGGGTAGCCACAGTATCCAGTAGGACCAGGGTTGGTTATGGGTGCATGATACAACTGTTTTGTGAATTTAAACACCATTGAGGCCATGGAGGGGCTGGGATTGTGCTGATTTTTTTTGTTTTTGTCGTTTTTTTGGGGCTGCTGGTGGGGCCCTTTGCCCAGGGGTGGTGAGTGTTGCATGGGCCTAGTCTTTCTGTGGGGTGTCTTCTTGAATTTAAACATCATTGAGGCCATGGATGGGCTGGGATTGTGCTTATTTTATTGTTTTTTGTCGTTTTTTGGGGGCTGCTGGTGTGGCCTTTTGCCCAGGGGTGGTGGTGCATGGACTGAGTGTGCCTGTGGTGTGGTCTCACTCTCTTTAATGTAAACATCATGGATGGCATTGGATTGTGGTGATTTTTGGCTGTTTGTCTGTTTTTTGGGGGTGTACTGTTGATGTGGACTGGCCATGTGGGTGGTGGTGGTGGCCATCTTGAGTGCTGGCTGGTACAGGCAACATGTGCTTGGGGTGCATGGGGCCATTTTGAAGAGAGGCAGTGTCTGAGGCCTGCACTTATTTTGCCTACTTTTCATCCATTATGCCCAGGGGTAGTGAGTGTTGCATGGGCCTAGTCTTTCTGAGGGGTGTCTTCTTGAATGTAAACACCATTGAGGCCATGGATGGGCTGGGATTGTGCTGATTTTCTTGTTTTTTGTCGTTTTTTTGGGGCTGCTGGTGGGGCCCTTTGCCCAGGGGTGGTGAGTGTTGCATGGGCCTAGTCTTTCTGTGGGGTGTCCTCTTGAATTTAAACACCATTGAGGCCATGGATGGGCAGGGATTGTGCTGTTTTTTGTGTTTTTTGTCGTTTTTTGGGGGCTGCTGGTGTGGCCTTTTGCCCAGGGGTAGTGGTGCATGGACTGAGTGTGCCTGTAGTGTGGTCTCACTCTCTTTAATGTAAACATCCTGGATGGCATTGGATTGTGGTGATTTGTGGGTGTTTTTCTGTTTTTTTGGGGTGTACTGTTGATGTGGACTGGCTTGGGGTGTAGGGGCCATTTTGAAGAGAGGCAGTGTCTGAGGCTTGCACTTATTTTGCCTACTTTTCATCCATTATCCCCAGGGGTAGTGACTCAGTGTTGCATGGGCCTAGTCTTTCTGAGGGGTGTCTTCTTGAATGTAAACACCATTGAGGCCATGGATGGGCTGGGATTGTGCTGATTTTATTGTTTTTTGTCATTTTTTTGGGGCTGCTGGTGGGGCCCTTTGCCCAGGGATGGTGAGTGTTGCATGGGCCTAGTCTTTCTGTGGGGTGTCCTCTTGAATTTAAACACCATTGAGGCCATGGATGGGCTGGGATTGTGCTGTTTTTTGTGGTTTTTGTCGTTTTTTTTGGGGCTGCTGGTGTGGCCTTTTGCCCAGGGGTAGTGGTGCATGGACTGAGTGTGCCTGTAGTGTGGTCTCACTCTCTTTAATGTAAACATCCTGGATGGCATTGGATTGTGGTGATTTGTGGGTGTTTTTCTGTTTTTTGGGGGTGTACTGTTGATGTGGACTGGCCATGTGGGTGGTGGTGGTGGCCATCTTGAGTGCTGGCTGGTACAGGCAACATGTGCTTGGGGTGCAAGGGGCCATTTTGAAGGGAGGCAGTGTCTGAGGCCTGCACTTATTTTGCCTACTTTTCATCCATTATCCCCAGGGATAGTGAGTGTTGCATGGGCCTAGTCTTTCTGTGGGGTGTCTTGAATGTAAACATCATGGATGGCATGGGATTGTGCTGATTTTTCTGTGTTTTTCGATTTTTTGGGGTGTATAACTGAACTGATGTTCCTCTGTCTTCCATTGCTTTTAGGTGCACAAGACTCAAGAGAACCACCAGTGCCAGGAAGAAGTCCTGCAGCGGTGTGTGTGTGCAGCATAACGTCACGCGACGTGACGTCTGGACACAGACAACTCTGCAACTCGTGCAACTGCTGCCTGCTGTTCTGACCTGCTCTGAAGAAGATGGCCCCAAAATAAGTTACCCGTAGCTCCTCTAGCAAGAAAGTTGCCAGTAAGGAGCAGAAGAAGCAAGTTACCAAGGAGACTGGTGTGCCGGCCGCCCCTTTTTTTGGGAGTAAAAAAAAAAGTATGCCTGCAGCAGCAGCGGGATCTGCTGGGGACCAAGCTGGGACCAGCACCCCCGCTCCATTGGGCTCAGTGCCACCACCACCACGCCAACTTAAGTCCAAGCCCTTCACTGCTGCAGAGGCACTTAGTCTAGTTGTTCAATCACCATCGACCAGTGATGTTGGCTCATCGCAAGAAAGTAGCAGCAATATCCCTCAATCAACACAGGTTGTTGTAACTCATCTGACGAGTGTTGAACAACCACAGCCGCAACAAAAACTACATGTGCAAGTACAAGCCCAAGTACATGTGGAAGGAGAGGCAGCGCAAGGAGATGCGCAAGCAGAGGTGCATGGAGGGTCACAAGTGCCCACAATAGTTTTTCCTCCCGAAGTAGGGCCACATCAGGAAATCGACAATCAAGTCGAGGTATCATTTGAGGAAGACACTCCTCCTGATGATCATTCATTGTCTTCCACACCCCTAGCAAGGAAGAGATCAAGGGTGGTCTCTACATCTTCTTCAAGCACACCTCCTTCTGATGATACGGATCAAAATTGGGAACCAGCACCACTGCCGTCTGAGAGTGAGGCACATGATCTGACAAAGGTATTTAAGCGTAAAAGGAAGCTCGTCCAAAGTCTCAGAGTTATGGAGTGTAATGATGAGGCTCAACAAGAAGTGGCGGATACTGCTGCTGATGAAGACTCTGACAACGACGACCCAGTCATCATAAAGGTCACTGCAGCCCCAGCGGGCATGCAGCAAACAGACATTTTGACCCTAGCCCGAAAAGCTGCTGAGCGTGATGATGATGATGTTGTCGACGAGGAGGCAGTGGAAACACCACAATCATTGGAGTTAAGTACACCAACACGTACCGCTTCCAAATTTCTTTCTCACAAGAAGGGACCTCCATCCACCTTGACCTTAATTAGTGGCGGTGAAAGTGCACAACGTACAAAAGTTGGGCAATCCAGATCCTCCACTTCATCTGGCATTAGCACCATGACCACCACCACCAGTATCGCCGCCTCCTCCAGGCCCCACAGACACTTCAAGTCCCCAGTTTGGGACTTCTTTACAGTTTGCCAAAAAAGGGAAAAGTTCGCCATTTGTACCCTTTGTAAGCTTGCAGTTAGTCGTGGTAAGTCAGGTACCAACTATGGTACCGGAGGCCAGAGAGGTCATCTTGAGAGACAGCACACTGTCCAATGGTTTGCGCACCTAGATGCGATCAAGGAAGCCCGAATTGGAAGTCAAGAAAACGTTGATGTTGCATCTGATGATGACGAGGAGGAAGAAGACGTGTCAAACACTTCACTTACACCCAGTACCCCTGTCAGCAGCACACCCCGTGTGAGGCACACTAAGAGTGTTGGAGCGAGTGAGACACCAACGCGCAAAAGTTCACCAGCGAGCATAATTGGGTCAACAAAGTCATTATCATCCCGTAAAAGCTTGGTCCAGGGCAACATTAGAACCATGTTTTCTTCAGACGCGCCGTATGAACGCAACCACCCACTGACGCGTCTGTATAACACTAAGCTGGCTAAAATGCTAGCTGTGGACCTTCTCCCTTTTTCTTTTGTAGAAGCGGTAGGTTTTCTAGAATTAGTGGCAACGCTCTGCCCTAAATGGAAGGTTCCTAGCCGGTTCTATTTTGCCAGAGTTGCGGTTCCAGCACTACATGAAGATGTGCTGGAGGCGATTGGGGCAGCTTTGCAGAAGAGTGCTGTTCACACTGTACATCTGACAACAGACATGTGGACCAGTGGCGCAGGCGCTGATTACATGTGCATCACTGCACACTGGGTCTCTTTTTCAGGTGTTAAAGCAAAGCTAAACGCAGGTGTTGACCCGGACCAAGTTTTTAAAGCTGCTCGGAAACATGCAACACTAGCCATGTTTGGCTTGGAGAAAAGTCACACAGCAGAAAACATTTTGGACGAGTTTAACAAAAAGGTCTTTCACTGGCAGTCCCCAAAAAAACGCCAGATTGGTTATGTTTCCACGGATAATGGCGCCAATGTAGTTAAGGCCATGTCGCTGGGTGCATATTTCAGAGTGCCGTGTTTGGCGCACTGTATCAACCTGGTAGTTCAAAAATTCTTGAGTGATACAGACAGTACAGCGTTCGAGGTAATGGCCACCTGCCGCAAAATGTGCAACCATTTCAGCCAATCTTTTAAGGCCCGGAAGCATCTGAAGAGCCTGCTACTTCAACGTCGAATGCCAGTGAAAGCACTCATCCAGGAGGTGGCAACACGTTGGAACTCAACCTTTTACATGCTTGAGCGTCTGTATGAGCAGTATACGGTACTCGATCACTATTTCTTAACAGAGGGTACAGCTCAGAAGGACCTGCGGATGGGTGCGGCGCAATGGGACATAGTTAAAAGCCTGACAGACATGCTTCGTCCTTTTGAGTTCTTCACGCGTGCAGTCAGCCAGGAGGACTGTAATTTGGGAAAAGCTATCCCATTGTTGTGCATGCTGGAGCACCAACTGAAGGTGGTGTCTTCTGAGTTTGAAAAAGATGAAAAAAAAAGACCCTTTTATTTTGTCGGAGAATTTATTAGAGCGCCTACGTGGTGATAAACGTCTTAAAAAGATCAAGTTAGAACAGCATTACATTTGTGCTACTATTCTGGATCCACGCTACAAAAAGGCGCTGGCAGGCCAAGCATTCTTTCCTTTTGCTGATGAAGATGTTCAAAACTACAAACATTGGCTAGCCTGGTCAGCCAAGAGGTTTGAAAAAGAACGGCAGGATATTGAAGGAGAAGGCAGTACATCAGCATCAGCATCAGCAGGCCATCCCCAGTCCCAAAAATCCACTTCTGCACCTGTGGCTGTGGCACAAGTGACCTCTCAGCCGTTAAAGACACCGGCAACCGGATCATCTGCACCACACACAACAGTAACAGTGGCTGCTGTAGAGGATTGGCTAACTTTGCTTGGGTATGGTTCTCGAAAAAATGTCACAGGCACAGCAAAAAGTAAGCAAAGTGGAGGAACCGTTGATGACCTTGAGTCGATGGTGCAGGACTATCTGAATGACTCAACAGAGGTCTTTCTTAATGATGAGCCATTGCAGTATTGGCATGGGAAAAAACAATTGTGGCCATAGCTCTCCAACCTGGCTATAAACTATTTGTCTTGCCCACTCGCAAGTGTGTCTTCTGAACGTGTTTTCAGTGCTGCTGGTGGCATTGTAACTCCCAAACGGAGCCGCCTCTCGCCCAAAAATGTGGAGCGGCTGACAATGATCAAGATGAATCAGCATCTCATACCACCAGATTACAAAGTACGAGAAAGCACGCCGCATGAAGACGAGGAGGACGGCAACGTAGATGAGGGGATTTGTTCTCTGTTCGGTGACACTGACCTCATCCTGCCTGAATTCGCAGAGTATGATGACGAAATCTTCTTCTTATTCCCTGACACCGAGCCCTGAAAATGAGACAATGAATCAATAACTTTCTTTTTCGTCCTTATTCACTTTTATTCCTGTGTGTCTGTCTTTCTTTGTTTTGCACAGTTAATTTAATTCAAACTTTAATCACCTAATCCCAAAAACAAGCCCATCAGCAGAACTGTCTTCACTTGTTTGCTTATTGATTTGAAGGTGCCGCAGTCTACATTCCTCAGGTTCACAAGTTCTGAAGAACATGCTCCTCTATCCTCCTCCTCCAGACTCCGATTTCCCTCAAAGCAGAGGGCTGGATTACGCCCAATGAAGAAAGACTCAGCACTTGTGGGGGTGTTCTACTTCTTTGTGGGTGAGTTGACGGCTCTGGGCCCATTGCTGTGAAGCTCTAATAACGGATAAAAGTGTTTTGGACCAAATATGAGGCGGAAATTTCTTGCCGTTTTTGCTGACTTGCTTGCCTTTGAGGTGCTCTTTGGCGGGGTTCCGGGTGTTTGTGGGTGAGTTTTGGGGTCTGGGAGCACTGCTGCAACAGTCTAATGTTGATTGCATTTGCTTTTCAGGAAATCCATGGTGGAAAACAGGAGTTATGATGATGACCTAGCTGCACAGCACGTTTGGACCGAAGGCCGAGAGATATTGTAAGTATGAGATTTTTCTTTTTTGCTGTTTGGTGGTGTTGTCGCGTGCTTTTTTGCGGGTGGGTTGGCGGGTCTTGGGGCATTCCTGGGAAGGTCTAATACCGGATAGAAGTGTTTTGGACAAAATCCATAAGGAAAAGCCTTTTTTTTGCTATTTCTTCTGACATCTTGCTCAATGTAGCGTTTTGGGGGGCTTCCTGGTGTTTGTGGGTGGGTTGCGGGGTCTCTGTCGAAGCACTGCTGCGAGAGTCTAATCTTGATTGCATTTGCTTTTCAGGAAATCCGTGGTGGAAAACAGGAGTTATGATGATGACCTAGCTGCACAGCGCGTTTGGACCGAAGGCCGAGAGATATTGTCAGTATGAGATTTTGCTTTTTTGCTGTTTGGGGGTGTGGTCGCGTGCTTTTTTGCGGGTGGGTTGGCGGGTCTTGGGGCATTCCTGGGAAGGTCTAATACCGGATAGAAGTGTTTTGGACAAAATCCATAAGGAAAAGCCTTTTTTTTGCTATTTCTTCTGACATCTTGCTCAATGTAGCGTTTTGGGGGGCTTCCTGGTGTTTGTGGGTGGGTTGCAGGGTCTCTGTCGAAGCACTGCTGCGAGAGTCTAATATTGATTGCATTTGCTTTTCAGGAAATCCGTGGTGGAAAACAAGAGTTATGATGATGACCTAGCTGCACAGCGCGTTTGGACCGAAGGCCGAGAGATATTGTAAGTATGAGATTTAGCTTTTTTGCTGTTTGGGGGTGTTGTCGCGTTCTTTTTTGCGGGTGGGTTGGCGGGTCTTGGGGCATTCCTGGGAAGGTCTAATACCGGATAGAAGTGTTTTGGACAAAATCCATAAGGCAAAACCTTTTGCCACTTTTTGTAACTTAGGGTTTGTTAGGGTTAGCCCTAGCAGCAGGATTGAATGTGTTTCGGGGTGTTCTATTGCAACTCAGTTCTGGGGTTTTAGAGCACTCTTGGAGCGATGCTGGCTATGGATACTTTTGCTTGCTTGCAAGTGGTTTGAATACAATCCACGGTGGGTAAGGGTGTATTTGGGCCTACTTTTACTTTTAAAGTACGTTTTGTCACCATTTTTCTGCTAGGCCTCGTTTTTTGAGATCTGATTGGGGGTCTTCTACATTTGCGACTGGCTTTAGTAAGGGTCTTGGTGGGAGCATTGCTGGGAAGGTCAAATTTTGTTCTAAAACACAGTTTACAGTACACCTACCTTGAGGGGAAAGATCCGCTATAATATTTTGGCCATACTTATTTATCCTTAAAAAGGTGACTCAGACAGAGTACGCAATTTCAAAAATATTGTACTGTCTATTAGGGAAATCAAAGTGGGATTTTTTGCACCACACAGCTTACATACCTTATATTTATTTATCAGTGGTATTGTAATAGCACTTCCTGTTTTCCGTTCAATAATTACAGGCCGGGTTTCAGTCGACATCCGCCAGGCAGGCAGTGGACAGGGTGTCTTCTGTCAGTGGTCACCAACATTGATGGACGAAGCGTCAGCTGGAATGGAGGAGTGCCGCTAATAAGAGGAATTGTTTGCTGCATGCAACTTACTTACCAAATTCAACAGGACAACTCCAACAACATACAGAATACAGATACAGTATCCATTGTTTTCTTCTATGAGTGTGACTGCATGTGGTTAGCTTTAGTTTGTACCCAAAGATTTCTTTATCTTCAATTATTGTTTGTCCATGCTGTGCTTTTTTTTTCTTCTCTCAACAAAACCTACCCAAAAAGAACCCCCAATCCCATCCATTTTCCAAACCCTAACCCTCTTCCCCCGGGCTGTGTGGTTTTGCTTGATGTCTGACTAAATGACATCAATAATTCCACACACTTGCTGGGGAGGATAAGGTCATAGCAACAGGCTGGTGAAGGAATACGAGGATATCTTCTAGACTTACTCAGCTTCAGTACTATTTCTTGTAGTAGTAGGAGCCAATGTCAACTAAATTCAACGCAAGTACTAGTTATACTTGCAATACTTTACCATTTGTTAGGCTACATTGTGGCACTGTTCTAGTTTACTGTCACCTGCTATATTCTCGATCGTACCGTAACCGTTGTAATGCTACAGTAAGGACAAACCAGGTTTCGTTTTCTTTTTTCCCATAGGCATGCAACTGCCACTGTGTCACACCACTAGTACCACCGCAATGAGGAAATTTCATCCGCCCAGGATTGCCAACCTTAATCCCCATTTCACGTGGAGCCAGCCCTGGGCCTAGCCCTAATTTCTAACACAAATTACAGGTAAGATAAGCGTTTGGTGGGAGGTAGTATAATGGAGTATTAGGACTAGACGAGAGATTGACGGTAGTACTACTAAAGTCCTATGACTCTTCAGGAAAACAAACTTACTGTTACACCCCCACCCACCAGACTGAAAAGCAGTAAAAAACAGGTATGGTCAGATAAAGTTCAAAAAAGTATATTTATGTAGCCCTAACAAAATAATCTCCCTCAAGACCCTCCCTAACCCCAACGATTGTCTTGGAAAAGTCCCAAAAAGAACCCAACTCCCAAATCCCATCCCCCAAAAGTCTCTAAAAAAAGGGCAAGGGACACTGCACTACTGGAGGGTGCTGGTGAATTTTGCGGCCAGGGCATCATACTCCTTGCGGAGGGTGGCAAGCGGAGGCCCTCCACCAAGTTCTTGTACCTAAGGACCTCCTGCTCCAGGTAGGACATTCGAACTCCTAGGCGGCGCTGGCGTGCCTTGCAGCTCCTGTGGGGGGCAGCTGGTCTTTTTGCTGCTTGGCGGTGGCGGTTGGCTTTGTTAGCCCGGCTCCGTACCGCTGGAGCACTGCGCTGGCTGGCAGCCCGTGGGGTCACGGAGGAGGATGCAGCTGTCCCAGTCGAGGATGTTGTGGTTGCACCGGTCGACTGCGTGTCCTCCTCCTCCTCCAGGGCCACCAGCCGCCGATATTCGGCGACAGTGGCATCCAGCCTCTGTTGCCGGGCCATTCGAGCCTGCTCCCTCCGTGATGTCGATTTGGAAGGAGCAACTATATGAAGAAAGAAAGACATAGTCTGTAACCAATGCTCCTTCACATTAATAACACAAAGTGATTGAGCCGAAAGTTGTGTCACAGTACAAGTAGCAAATTGAAAGCACAGTACATAACTATTGAGGACAGTATCTATCTAACCTCTCACTTCTGCATCCTTGCTCTAACATTAGTGGGAGTTTAATGAACAAATTCTACGACCACTATGGACTTCCATTACAGTCGACTATGACAGTACACCAGTCTTATTCTTCTTCTTCTCTCTTGTTTAGGAAAATTGGTACGTTATCTTATGCAAGCCGGCAGAATGCCAGCGCAGTGAACTTGCACCCGAGAAAAACAGACGCACGCCATGATGAGTGAGACAGACTTGCGTTACTGTACCGGTCCAGTACATGCAGGTGGTGAAGCTATTACTTTTCTATTACGGGTGGCACTGAGAATACTCTGTTACAAGGGCTACTGCTTAATTAATTTACCTTTCACCCTACAGTGCAAATGAGTACTAGAAAAGGAAAATGAAGAAGCTAAATAATTAGATTATCTATCAATTCACATGGGATGTATTTGATGACATATGGGATGACTTTAGGTGCTTTGCTTATTATTGAGTGAACAGTGATACACCCACACATGAATGACGTACTACTACTAAACTAAAGTTATTAAGAGAGGTACGGAGTGTCCACCGTAATAACCGGATATATGCTGTGCTTGCAGTTGCAATACAAACTACTGCTACTATTCATGGTAGTATTGGACAAATTTACAATTTCTTATCCTTGCCTTCCCTACACTGGAACGGACGTGCGGGTGCGGTGTTACATGCTCTTCAAGGTAAAACTTAGTTCATCCAGCGACCATCTACTCTCTCTAGATACACATGTGCTATCTAAGAGTCAGATAATACCATGCTCCAGGCATCCATCTATTCAAAGTATATGCACACATACAGTTTCTGTTTCACCCACCCAGGCTGTTGTCCTTCCACCCATCCTTGCTTCATCATTGACCCAGCCATGCATCATACCATATTCTTTCCTTCCCAGCCACCTCGGGGGCCAAGCAAACACATATCATTCTTCTTTGCCAGCCATCATAAAATTTCTCGTCCTTCCACACTTAATTACACCCTTGTTTTGCTTTTCGTTCATCCCATCCATCAAGTTCATCTAAGATCTTATTGGGATTCTTCTCACCAAAAACTTCACAGCTAAGTCGAAGTACATTTCGAGGAGGCTACTACCTGGTTGATTTGTAATACACCCGTGCAGAAAGCACACTATGCAGTCTTCAATCTCAATAAGTAAGGAATATATAGCTTACCTCTTCCCGCCACCACCGTGCGAACCCTCACAGGAACGTCCGCCGGCACTTCCACCGCATCCTCCCCAGAGTCCTCGCCCAACACCACCACCTCTGCGCTGGCCCTGCCACCAGATGTTACACCTACAAAGTACATTAAAGAATGTTAGAAATACACCACTCACTACTATATAATATTTGGTCTAGGAGGAATAAAGAAATTTAAAAAAAACGAAATACAATGTAATAATTTGTAACTGTATACTCTACAGTAAAAATTTCCCTTTTTCCAGGGAAGGCTGTTGTCTTGCTGCACTTTTTGGCACAACTGATGAATGCTTGCTTTTTATTTTTAACACACAACACTTTTTCTCCTAACAGAAGCTTGACTTCTAAGAACACGATCAGGGTCAAGCTCAAGTTCAAACCAGGTGAGAGCTCAGCTCGACCACAAGAAATGTGTCCAATTAATCGTTAGCACTAAGCACTTTTCCATTTTCAGTTAAACGTTTACTTTTATGACAAAGTTGATTTTAATAAATGTGTTAAGTTTTAATAAAGCTTTTAAACTTAAATAGACTCTGTGGTTTTTGGTCCTCCAGACTAGAGTGGATGAGCTAAAGGTTTTGGAATTTTTGCAAGCATGAGTGCCTCTGACACTTCTTGACTGTGACTCCGTACTCTTGTCCTGCGTAGGATAATCTAATGATCATTGGGGATCAATCATCGGTGACTTAGGGAGCTAAATGACTCTGCCACACTATCTAGTCAGTAAGGAGATTGGGGGTTCTTCAAAGTCTGATATCACTGAGGTATGTGGAAAGAAAGTCTACCTGCGCCTATTATAATTGATAAACAATGCACTATTTAGTGTTCATAGTTCGGTTTGTGCAGATTTGTCCCTGCAACAGTGGTAGAATGGATTGTCCTCCTATCCAAACCAAAAGTAAAGTAGTATCTTATTCTTTCTTGGTGGTCATTCACCTTTTTATTGTTGGCAATTGTCAAAGCATAAACATTTAGAAGACTTGAAAAGACATTATGGACAATCCCAGAGGACTGCACTCAGTGCATAGAGCTATTGCTGACTAGAATGGGGGTCCAATGGAATTGACAAATGTGCAATCTTAGTTAGCTACACAGACAGACTAATAAGAATAATCTAGTAATACCACAGGGAGTCATAGTCGAGTCAGGATAAGAATTTAGATCCAGTCTACAAGAAGATCAAAGACGATTTAGAAAAAATCGAATGAGGAACGCTAGGAAAAAATAGGTACTCTTTATTAAAATTAAAACTTACTGGGGCCAGCAAAGGAGCCCTCGCCTGCCCGATCCTGGCCTGCATCCTCCTGAACAGCACCCTCCTCCTCCTCCTCCTGTGTCCTCTTGCCCTTGGGGGGAGCTGATGTACAACATGAAAGAAAGAAAGACCAGAAAACATGGATGAGATTTGTCAACCAAATCAAACATTTCAAAAGAACAATAACAAAATATTTTGGAGAAATAGCAAATAGATAGACAACTATTCCACAGGATATATTGACCTATCTCATGTGGTATACTACGTTATTCGTATTGCCTGATTTGCGGACCGTTGACTTTGAAAGTTCCTATGTAACTCAATAAACAGACTACTAAAAAGGATTGCCTAGGCCTGGCAGGCAGCAGTCCGCAGCACGCGAAGTGACAGACAAAGTCCATCCTGCTTGCAGATCAGTGAATACTCAAACTATCAATCCACCGACCACCACCACTATTTCTTCTTATAGCCATGTGTCTAAAGGAAGGACTGGACTTCAGTCTGTTGGGGCTGATTTAGAAGTCCCTTGCGGCTCATTTTCCTCCATTGTTGCGTGACTTTTGTGACGCAGCGGCAGAACAAAAGAGTCGCCATAGTGCGGCGTATATATTAAAAAAAAACGCATATGGGAGATGCATCACGTTGTAAAGCCCTGCGCCATCAGGGGGCGTTCCGGCGCAAGGGAGGGCGTTCCTGCGCAGGAACGAATCCTTAAAGTGGCTGAGGGAAATCTACAAGATGTCAATCAGTCACTTTTAGGACAATGATGCGTGACTCAAACCCTGCGCCTGCTTGAAGCCGACGTACGGCATGATGCAGCATTGGGGAGATAGGGCACCCCAGAGCATTGCTGGAGCTGCGCCATCGTTGGCACGCAACTCCAGCAATGCGCCGCCTTTACGGCACAGATGCGTAAGGCTTCTGTGACGTTTTGGGCCCATGGGTGGTGGTGGCATGGCGCACAATTACTGCCGCATCCCTGCTACTTTGCAGGGATGCGCCGGTAATAGAAAATATGACCCTTAGTGTCTAGCATTACGCAGTTCTTATCTTTACGCTACACTCATACATAATTTCTAAGGCCAATGAAATGAACACAAAATACAAAACAAATAAGCATAGTAGCAAGCAAGGCTACTGAGAAGGAGAGCAGTGCACCTGAAATGCATAGAAGATTTTGAAATATAATTTACCTACAATGTAATCGGCAGCATTATTGCTCTTGGTAAAGAACAAAGATTTGCAAATAACAGAGCCGAATAAAACAGAGTAGTGATGAATAGCTACTACTACTCACCAAGCCCGGGGACCTCTACGCCGAGCGCGTCCAGCAAGTCCCGTTCCCGGTCCATGACATCCGTCCAGCGGTGGGTGGCCTGGTTATAGGTGCGCCGGACCCCAGAGAGCTTAAACATGGCCCGGCACACCTTCTCCCACCGCTTCCGGCGCTCCCGGATGCCATAGCTGGTTGCGATCTTGCCGCCTCCCAGGATGGTCTTGGGGAGGCGGCGCTGGACGTAGAAGATTAGTGCGCCCACGTCTTCCGCGCTAAAGATCTCCCGTGGCACCACTTGCTCCCCCCTCAAACGCCCGCACGGGAGCCGGGCACGGGGTGCGGGACCCTTCCCCTTCTCAGGGTGCTTCCCGGCTCCCTTTACCATGGTCTGGGCAGAAATAAAGTTAAATGATAAAGAAGAAATAGAATAGGGAAGAAGAAAAGAAAAGAGTTTAAAAAAGTAGTTTAAAATTAACTAAAAGTAGCAGAAAACACAAAAATATAGAGCTAGAAAAATAGAGGGATAGATAATAAGTAAAATAGATCAAATAAACTTCAAACAAGCAAAGGATGGCAGAGATTCAGAGAGGATACAGAAAGCATGCCCAGAACCATAGCAATGAATGAGAAACAAGATGGCCGCGCCCATTCACGACCGCGTGGGTAAGTTCGCGCGAGATTTTCCTCGCGATCACGCGCGAAATTGTACTAGCGAGCAGCACACTTTGCGAGATTACACATAGCGGCCGGAAACGGAATTACGTCACGCAAACAAGATGGCCGCGCCCGTGTACGACCGCGTGGGTAAGTTCGCAAACGTATCACTACAAGCGCCTTGCGAACATGCAAAAAATCACGCGAACATACACGCCGCAAAAAAAAAAATAGTGTATTCGCACGCATTCGCGGCTTCCGAAATCGATCTCTCACGGATTCGCGCCCCGCAAATCGCGCGAAATTGCAGAAAAACGATTTTTGCTAAATTGAAAGCAATCACCAGGTGCAAAAGTTCAAACTTAACATTAGTAACCATTCACTCTAGTGCTTCCTGAGGGGCCCCTCCAGAGTTCAGTTGCCTATTTGCAACTATTCTATGACCCTGCTATGACCCAAACAGCAGGCTCATAGAATAGCTACAAGTAGACCATAAAGGTCCTGTGAAAAAAAAAAATTGCACTGCAACAGAAAGCAAAATACAGATAAGGAAGGAAGCAGGTGCCAGCCAGACTGAAAGTTTCAAAATTACTGACACATTATTCACCCCCAAATTAATTCATGGCAGTTGAAGAAGGGCAGGTGTGCTTGCTTTCACTGCAACAGAAAGCAAATTACAGATAAGGAAGGAAGCAGGTGCCAGCCAGACTGGAAGTTTCAAAATCACTGACACATTAATCAACCCCAAATTAATTCATGGCAGTTGAAGCAGGGCAGGTGTGCTTGCTTTTTTTCACCCCCATAATATACAGTGATAAACAAACCTAATGGGTGGCAGTGAGGATGTACCAGAGGGTGGCATGGGTGTACCAGAGGGTGGCAGTGGTGATACAGAGGGTGCTGTGAACCTGTGATGATAAACCCGACGTAGAAACAACATAGTCGCGGCCGTTGCGAGCCGAAAAGTAAGTTCGCAATTGCGAAATGGTCCACAAATCCTCGCGAACGCGCGCCAACACAAAAAACGTAAAAATCCGCAAATCCGCGAGAGTTCGCGTATTTTTGCGGATTGCGAATCCGTAAATTCGCAAATTTGCGTACGCGAGATCCGCTAGATCCGCCCATACTTAGTCCTGGCGTCCTGGCTACTCCGCTCCCCCTCCAATGGCACGGCGATAAGGGCTGGTGTTACAGGCTCCTGCCCCCGCTGGAGTCCCTCGAGGGTGAGTGTTGGTTCCTGGTTCCTGAAGTGGGTTGTGCGGGTCTAAAATCAATCTTGTTCACCACTGTGCGAGGGCCTGTACCATCTTATATCGTCATTGCTCAATGAATGCCCACCGTCTATCCCCTGCGCAGGCTGTATAAATTGCTGCCAAAAGCTTTTCCTTTTTCATGGGGTAGCACCTCCCTCACAGCCTTCCTCTTGATTTTTACAGATTTTCCGCCTGGGGATTGTTCATGCATCAAATGAGCATTTCCGCTGTTTCAGCAAAGCCCCCAGATATCCTTGGCAGAGCTCCTAAATCAGAAGGTAACAGTTTGTTTGTTTCCGTTTTTTATCCACCGCGGGATAGTTGAGGCAATGTCAATATCAGCAGACCATCAATGTGAACACCGTTGCAGCCTCTCACTCCTCTGTCACTCCTCTGTCTCACCTCTGTCTCCAGCGCGCTTGCATTACCAATCCAGTGCTTATTCCTGAAAAAAGCGCCGGGCACTCGCATGCCGCATGCCGCTCGGGCCCGGGGAAAAGCCGATAATCAGAATCGCGGGAGCCTCCACCTTAACCTTCCTAGCTGACAGACGCCGACAGAATCCACCATTGCTGGGGGGCGGGGCCCTTCCTGTTGTGAGTCCAGTCAACAAGTGTGTCACGCCAGTGTGTCACGCTCGTCTAGAGTCCTTCGCTGGCCTTGCACAGGAAGTGTATGGAGGGGGTTCTGTCTGCACTGTCACTGAAAGTCTCTTACAGAGTTCACTATTATTTCACAACAGGATGCCTTGGAAGAAATTTTTAAATGTAAATTAGGGGCGCCTGATGATCCTTGCCCCCCTAAATTATCATACACTCTGTCATGTATCTAGAATGCCTCCCTGTCATCGGGCATCTTTCTGGATATTTGGAAAATGCCACTCTCCTACCGCTGAGGAAAAAACCCAGCGGGGATCCAGGGGATCTGACCAATTATAGCTCCGGCTAAGATGCTGTAAAAACTGGTGTAGCGGCAGCTGAACTGTTTTATTGAAAGGGAGGGTCTCTTTTCCCTGCTGGCGGGGAGACTGCGGGAACTGGGCATTGTTGTTACGGTTTTGGCCTGGCTGAAATTCTATTTGGGTAATTGCACACAGAAGGTTGCTCTTCAACCATTTATGTCCAAACGAAAACAGCTCTGGTACGGAGTTCCCCAGGGGTCAGCCTTGAGCCCCCTTTTGTTCAATCTGCACCTGGCCCCTTTGTTCTCTCTGATAGCCAACTGGGAGGTCAAATCGATCGCCTACGCAGATGACACCCAGTTGGTCTTCACTTTCAAAGAGCAGATCGAGGCCGCTTTCGAGAATGTCAAGGGATGTTTAAGAGACATTGCACTATGGATGAACTGCAACAAACTTAAGCTGAATGCGGGTAAGACAGAGGCGCTGTTCTTTGGTAAAGAACCACCCCCGGCTCCGGGCCTCTGGTGACCTACAGAAATGGGCCCTCCGCCTTCCCCGGCAGATTGTATAAAAAACCTAGTAGTGAAGTGGGAGCCCGACCTCTCATTCTCGGCACAGATATGCCAGGTGACAGCTACCTGCTGCTGCAAATTGAGGAATTTTAAGAAATTTCTACATTTGCTACCAGAGGAATGCCAGAAAAGCATAGTATATGCCTTAGTGACATCTGGGCTGGACTATGCTAATGGCCTCTATCTGGGACAACCAAAGTATTTGATCAAACGCCTGCAGATGGTGCAAAATGCGGCTGTGAGGCTGATTAGACAAGTACCTTTTCTCAAACATGTCTCTCCGCATTTAAAAGCACTTCACTGGCTCCCAATTGCCAGGAGAATTGAATTCAAGGTCTTGACACTGGCATTCCCAGCTCTGCATGGAACATGCCTGAAATATCTAGATTACGTGGATATAAGCAGGCTGGATCCCTGAGGTCCAACTCACAATTTTTACTGTGTATTCCCCGCTTCAAGAAAGCACGCATGGGAGGCAGATCTTTTACGCTTGGAGCAGCAATACTGTGGAATTCTCTGCCAAATAACTTCCGTTCCATAGACCCTCTTTAGGAAAACGGTTAAAACCTGGCTCTTTCCAGCGGAATATGGTCGGTCTGGAGACGGGGTTTCTTTTTCCTTCTGCTGCTGCACTACTGATCTCTTCAGCGCTGGGACACCTCAGGTTGAGGTAGCTGTTGCGCTTTACAAGTGTCTGTATTATTATTATTATTATTATTAGTATTATTATTATTATTATTATTATTATTATTAAAGCTGAACTGTTGAGGCTTTCTCTAAAGCAGTGTTGAATTAAGATATAGTCCAGGCAGCACAGGCACTACTCAAAACAGATGTATTTCCCAAGAAATGTTATGCTTTAAGTGATGGTGTAGACTTTTATTACCATTAAGGCAAAATGGTCCGAAACTTTAAGAAATTCTCATACCTTTGCTTAATAAACTGAAACCACAACTTGATTACAATTTTTTGAGTCATCATCATATCACCAATTTGTTTATTCGATTTTAAAAATAAAATTATAAAAGATCAATTTAAAACAGATCACAAAGATTAACATCAGCATGATTTTACGCTTGCTTTAAGACCCCAGTAAGATGACGGAAACGAAAAAACATACTGTAGGTGTATTTAAAAACTGTAAAGCAATAGTGCAGGCATAACTTGGTTAAAATTCATTGGCTTTAAAAGTGGTCATAACAAATTGTTTCGTAAGTTATTAAATTTCACACAGATTGTGACAATTAATATGTAATGTATCATTAATGGAAACCTTGTCACAATCAAATAGTAATTGTACGAGTCATGCACATAACTTAATCAAAGATGGAGAGGAGAACACACAAGATAATCTTTTTTGGGAAAAAATTGTATTTTTTTGTATCTTTATTTAATTCCCAGGGTACATATCAACTTTACTTGTTGATCACAATGCTTAACAAATGAACAAGGAATTTTGAAAAATCAACCTATATTTCATTTGCAAAAAAAGTCCAATCCTGGATAAAATACCAGGTGATAACTATTTCTCTTAAATAAAACAATCACCTATACAAACAGTCATAAACAAAGAAATGGACTATGTAGTCGTCGTTTCGGTCTTGAGCTGTGTTAATCCATTAGACCATTCCAGATCAAGTAGTGTTCCACATCGCTCGCCGTGTTTACTAATATCGCATATCGCACTGAGAGTTTTGATAATGCAGTGTTCTCGCGATCCTCTGCCATCTTGTCCCTAAATGCTCCTGCAATCCATTTATGATCAGATCTAACTATGCTGCTAGGATTGGCATATACGTCGGGCCTACCTAGGTATATGATGTTATGGGAAATATAAGCCAACCACTGGATCAAGGAGGGCTTGTCCATGTTTAAACAGTCTTATATAGTTAATCTATTGAGACCAAGTTCTTTCTTTGTCCAAATTGAAAGTTATAAAGGGTTGAGTCGGAGCTGGTCAGTGTTATGACCTAATCCCAATTCTTTGTGAACAATTTCATAAGGTAGACTTTGTGGGAATCCCAAAAGACCCTTTAGGAATGTATGTTCCGCTATTTGAATTGGGGCTACTGGGCAATAGCCCCATATTCCCCTGCCATAACTGGCTTTTGGGATGCGCTTAGCCTTGAACATTTGTGGTTGCATCAAAGCCGGTGTGAGAAGTCACCTATGATGAACATGCCTCTATTAAAAGACATCACATGAGTTATGAGTGGATACCAATTAAGACCAGAATCCAGCTGAACCACTAGATATCTAAACTCATTTACCTGACTTATCTACGGTGAGTTAAATGGTTTTTGTTTCACATGTAATTTCGAGATGTGGGTGGAGAGGTCAATGCTGTTCATAAAATCAATAAAAATTATAGAAGTCTTTGTAATACCTTGTCTGTTCGGGCAATTAAAACTTTATCTTCTGCATGAAGCAGAGCCAGAATTGAATGGCCTCCCAACTTTGGGAACATCCAAACATGGGTCAGTCAGTGCTTGTTCTAATTGATTAATGTGTAAAATTTAAAAAAAGGTGCTAAAATACAACCCTGACGAATCCCACGCTGCAGTTTAAAGTGTTGTGTGCATTCACCACTGGGCCCATATCTTACACTAGCGGAGATGTCCTCATGTAGATTATACAAAAAATGAATAGGTGCAGTTTCTACTCCCATCTGTGCCATCATGGTCCACAATTGTTGTCGAAGGCAGAGCTAAGGTCCATGAAGGCCAGATGTATTGTTCCCTTAATGACCTTGGTATACTTACAAATCAATAAGTAGAGAGTCAAATTTTTCTCAAGATGAAAGACGATCTAACAGAATCCGACCAATAATTTTCACCCTTAAGTTAATCAGAGATGTGAGACTGAAGCAGACAGGGTCCAATCAATAAAAACAGGGACTATCATAGATTGGGACCAGGTTAATGGGAGGTGACCATTGGCTGCTGAATTAAAATGCAACGTTAATGAGGGGGCCCAAAGGTGTATATAGGATTAAAAAAGGTCTCCTGGTGCCCCATCGGGCCCAGGGGCTTTATTTGGTGGAAGTCCAGAGATGGCTGCAGTGACCTCAGACAGCTGAAAAACAATAAATGATCATCCCTCACATCCTTTAATTCGCTATTCTCTTCGTGCGAAATATAGATGAACTTAAAGGGATCAACCCATGATTGTGGTGTAATAGTACATGTATGATTAGAAAGGTGGTCACTGCCAAAAAGAGAACAGTTAACCACTCTCCAGAAAGCAGCACTATCACGCTGCTGACTAGCGATCAGTAGATTCTCCTGTGCCTCCTCTTTAAGCTGGGTCTTGCGATTAATATTTGACGTTAGAACGTAAACAATTACAACGCATGCTTTTACAATGCGGTTTTTACATCGGAACTACCATTACATTGCATGATTTTACAACGCATGTCATACAACGTATTTAAAAAACTACCATTACACCTCATTCCTTTACAACGCATACCACTGCAACGCATAATACTTTTAGGGCAACAGTAGGGTAAGTGCTGGATAGTATAGGGGTAAATATTTCTATTCCCACTCCAGTGAGTGCAACAGTAGGGTAAGTGTTTGATAGTGTAGTGGGTTAAAAATTACTATTCCCACTCCAGTGAGTGCAACAGTAGGGAAAGTGTTGGATAGTGTAGGGGTAAAAATTACTATTCCCATCTACCCCAAAACCCATACCCACTATAAAACTAAAAAATCTCCATTACTTACCTTATCATGCTTTGTAATGGCATGCGTTGTAATGGTATGCATTGTAATGACATGCGTTGTAGGGACATGTGATGTAATGGCATGCGTTGTAATGGCATGCGATGTGAAGGGAGTTGCGTTGTAACAGTTGCGTTGTAAAAGCAATGTGATGTAAAGACTGCGTTGTAATGGATGTTTCCCCCATGCGATCCTTACAGGACAATCAATAGGCAGCCCTAGCTCTTTGAACCGTCTCCTGGCTCCGGAGTGTATTCTGCAGGAGATTCCATAGATCCTTATGAGCTTTAGAGCATCTTTTATCGAACCATCTTACTTCATGGGTTGCAGAGGGCACACCTACTTTACAAAGCGCTATTTTAATAAACCTACACATATTTAAAAATGACTTCTTGATACCCTGCATAGACTATGCCTCTAAAAGACAGGAATAGAAATCAGCTCACCAGGTAGAAGCCAAATTATGACCAAAATCTGAGGGGGCAATATAGGCCCATCGCACCCTTCGTCCTTGATCAGTCATAGAGGTTGGCTCCTTATATAAAGGTACTATGCCAATAGATTTTTTTGTCCTTAAAGAAAACGTCCATCAGGGGATTACGATCACTTAAATTGTGTCTTATTACTTTAAATTCTAAGAGTCTATGCTCTAATCGTTATCATTAGGCTTTAAATTTATTGTTCTTAATTGTATTTAGCAGCAAAGCACCAGATATTGCTCTGCAAGCATTCTTGCTACACAGTTTTATGCTTGATCTTCTCAAAATGTTTACATCATAGCCAGATATGGGGACTGTAATTTGAGGGGACGTGGCCAAAAAGGCCATCATGTGGATGCATGAAGTGTGAGCTCCCGGGCTTGAGCTTCTCATCATCTGTTATTCATCCACTACACAGTCGTCCTGAAGCTTCATTCCAGGTTTGGAGTGGTGTTACCCATACCCCTCCTGTGGAGTGCTGCTAGATTTCTCAATGCATCATCACCAATCGCAGCTCTGAGTGGAGACGGCCTGTTGCTGAGCCGATCTACTTTGACCCTAGAAGGTGCAGATTGACACCCGGACCAAGCAGGTTCTCCCCTTGTACCTTTGGCTTTGGAAGTGCTGTGTGGGGCTGCTGGCATTGGTCACCTGATTTATCATCTCTCCTTAAAGTAACTCATTGCCTCTTCTCTGATAATACCATAACATCTGGCGGACTGCATCTTACCAAAGGGTTACTGGCCTTGGCTGCTCATGCTGTGCTGCAATAAGTTGTTCCTGCTTAATCAGGTAGTTGCAAGTGGGCCATTGGCCTTCCTTTCATCTTTGCCACAGGACTAGTATGAAGGGGACCCCACTCTTGATCGCTTGATTTTCTCACACCTCCCGTAGGTCAAATTCCAACTGGTTACTTAATGGGGTGTGCAAAATCAGTGAAACCAAGCTCAAAGGGTCCATCTTAACCTGAAGAATCTATCCAGTCCTCTACCCTTACAATGGAGCCTCACACATTAGATGCCATCCTCAAGCCAATAGAACTGTTTGTAGTGTCCTCAGATTGAGAAAGTTGATGCTATCTCCATAGATGTCACCTTGCTGAGAGATGATCATAGGAAATTATCTGACCATGTCGCTCAATCAGAGAAAACAATGGGAGAACTTCAGCCCAAATTTGCAGATCTCCAGAGCATGGTGTGGACCATATGGGAGCAAGTATGTTTTCTAGAGGGCAGGGTGGATGATGCAGAAGGCAGCTCGAGACGCAGCAATTTTCGAATAACTGGTCTCCCAGAGTAGTCCAAAAATCAAAACATGGTGGCATATCTGAAAACATAGATAAAGAGCTTCATGGCTCTCCAGCACCTTACTTCCTTTTTGATTGAAAGAGCACACAGCTTTCCAGCCTGACAATCCCCCTCAGTAGTCCTGTTAAAACATGTAATTGCTATGCTGCTCTTCTATAAAGAATGGGATGCAATGCTAAAAACTGCACACCAAAAAGTCACCTCAAACAGATAACCACCAGATGCGTTTTGTATCGTGACAACACTAGCATGCTTCTTTCTTGGATGTGAAAAAACGATAATGGGAAATGGGCCTTAAGTACACTCTAATATTCCCTCCAGCCACACTTGCCTACTCCAAAGTATCTTACTCTGCTTGCCCCAAATGTTTACTTTTAGTCCTGTCACTCAGTCTCAGTGGCCAGCTGGTTGTTTTCCCTCTGTTTTCCTCAATTCCATTGTAAGCCCTTACAACTTGATCCCCATGGATTGACCTAAACTCTACCTGGACCTTTCTACATTATCTCCCAAAAGACACCCCTGTATGTACCATACAAGAGATGTCATGTGAACCGCAGACCTAGGAGGACATCCCAACCACACTATAGTCATGTCAGACCGCTGAAAATACCCTATCATTACATGGAATATTAGGGGCCTGCACAATACAGCTAAAAATCCACTCTTCCCTCAAACGAAGACAGAGACAGAAAGACCTCTTACAAGAAGCTTACATAACCACGGAGGAGGCAGTTTGGCTCCAGAAAAGTTGAGATGCCAAATCTATTCAACCAACGACTACCAATTGCTCTGTGTATGCTAGAGGAACATGTATTTATGTATTTTAACAGTAATTTTGTATTCGAATATAGGGTGCTTATGATACAACAACAAGACAATTCATGGAAAAACTCAGCACGTTCATAAAGTACATTCAAAACCACATTATGACCCATATCTTCATTGTATGGTGGCCTGTGAGCCTCAGTGATAGTGTTAGCAACTAAAGAAGATGTAAGGTACCCCATTACTGGGCGTGGAGTCAGTCTGAGTCAGTCCTAGAGGAGCACTTATTTTGCTTAAAACTAGCACTCCTTTTGTGTATTTGAAAATCATAGACCAGAGGGTATGGTTGTCTTGCTACAGGGCTACTTGTACGGTTCCTCTATGGTCCTCGAGAGCAAATATGCTCCTAACACTAACTAACCAGCAATCATTTCTCCAACAACTCTTTAGCTGATTGAGAAACTAGGCCTATACCCCGTGGATTCTAGGTGCGGATTTTAATGTTGCCTTACACCTAGATTGCATCTGCTCCTCCCCTTTACATCATATGGTCAAACTGCACCAAACCTCACCACCTGGCTGCACCAATGGTCGCTTAAAGACGCGTGGTGACACTATAACTTCTCACAAGGAAGGGAGGAGGGTTTCACCCATGGTGGGTGTGTGCACATTCACATTGACTGCATTCGTCTTTTCAAATTCTTCTCTTTAAATCATTAGTCCCACACTTTCTTATTTTCTTCAAGGAATAATATTTATTTCATAATTCCTTCTTCTTCTTTAATCATTTACATATTATTTTCGTTTCATAGTAACTTCATGAATTCCACATATTCCCTATGCATTTCGGGTCACATGGGACCCTTCCTCAGGGGTCTATAAGCGGAAAGAAAAGGAAACTTAGGCTAGCCTTATGTAAAATCTAATATTTACATTTAAATACATGCATGATTCAAATATACTAATTGTGGGGACTTCGATAATCTATGTTTGTTTGATGCCTTTTTCTTCATAACTAGCTGTCCAATCATAATAACCAAACTACTGCCGGTATTCCAATTAGTGCTATAGTGGGCTGTTTGCTGCAAAGTTGTCAATAAATGGAGCGGTGAACATTAAACTTTTGAGTTGTTCTGCTGTTAAACATTAAAAACTTGTAAATTGTTTTCATGCCAGTTATGATAAACCGATATTATGATACACGATCACTTTCGAGTGTGGACGTGAAGTATATCTCGGTAAATTCAAACTCGATCGTCATCCCGGTAACCAATCAGAGTCGATGAAAGATTCTAGTGTGTTAGGCTCTTTGAACTCTCTTATTTCATCGGTTGCCACAATATCACGTGATCGCGACTCTGAAAGTCGCGTAAATTTACTATTGAATTGCGATAAATGCTACGAGAGTCTTGACATTCAAATGAAATCAGACAATAGTCTGGTTGACCAATATAGATGTTTAAAAATGGGCTTATTTAAGAGTTACCCAAAAAATTCTCGGAAAATAAAAAAATTAAAAAATGGGGAGTTTCTACCCACATGGATTAAATGATAGAACTGAATTATCATGTGTTTTGTAAATATGTCATAAGATTGTCTTTATGTTCCTGCAGTATGCCACAATGAAACTGCAATCATATATAGAATGGGACTATACACATACACATGTTTGCTGTATTTATATATTTCTGCTGATATAAAATTTGCTGCTATATATTTTTGTTGTCAAACTCATACACATATAGATTATAACTATAGTCAGCCTCATCCAACATGGCCGACACATTCTAACAATTTCCTCAGCTCGGGTATAACTAAGGAGAACAGAGCAATAACATTCTCACAGCCGTCATTATAACATTCCCGTAACACCCCGCTTTACCGGTACACCACTCGCAATTTGGATTATATATATTTATTTATTTATTTTTATATTCCGATCATTTTTTTAAAATTTAATTAATAAAACAAAATTCGTAGCGAGCACAGCATCGCATTTTGCCATGCAGTGCGCGCTACGAATTTCATTTTATTAATTAAATTGTGTACTTACCTGCAATTATCCATATGCCGGTTTTTGGCACCCTCCACCCTGCCCCTCCCCCCCCGCCTCCCTGGCCCACCGTAACTCCCTCCACGGGCCGCGGCTGGCCGTATTGCTGACCTTTTCACTGGGATACAGGTAAAATGGCCAAAACTCTAGTTGGTATGAGTTAGTATGAGCTGCACCTCCCATGTTATAAGGAGTTTTTGAGGACTGTAAATACCCCAAATTCTTGCACTCTTTTGTCAAGCAACATACCATAATCACGCAGAAAACCTGTGAGTAGAATTGTGAATGAGTCTCTTGCACAAGAATAAAGGGCAGTTCTGCCAGTGTTAAAATTAGTGCTTGTCTATATCAATGTCGGATTTTTATGTATCGCTATTGATTTGAAACTCTATTTCTTTATTCTAAATACAATAACATATTTGAACACAAAATGAGTCATAGGTTGTCACATGTGCACTGCAACAGGAACCTTTGACATTGCATCCTCCAATGACCTGTGAGGGAGACCTCTACTTTAATCCTGCCTAATGATTAGGAAAGGATATTCTGGAATGGGAATACATATAGGAAAGAGATGGTCCTCCCAAACTTGGTGACAGAGACTAAATAGAAATATATTCACAAAGGAAATAGGTAGTGGTTGACAAAATTGTGAATTATACAGCTTTTAAGCATCCTCTTACTTTAAGAACAGTCTTCTTGAGGCCCTCTAGGAGAGAGACCATGATTTAAAGCGAATATTCAATTATCCTCTTAAAGAAAAAAAATGCCCCTTGAGCCACTTGGAATATTCTGTCTCTCCTATATACAAAGTGTCTAACCAGGTATTGGAGGCAACTGTAACCAATCAAAGATCTTATCACCCTAATCAAAGATCTTATCACCCTAAGTCTGTCATCTGCCTTGCTTTAGCATAGTGTTTAGGCTGTTTCCACTAGTAGACAACTTCAAGCAAAACCCTGAAGAGGACCTCACACAAATGCTCTGCAACTGCAATAAGTATAGTATTCTTCACAACCTAATTCAAAGGTAAAATATTTCCATCTGTGCCATGAGACACGTTTAACAAAGAACAGGTATCAATTTTGTACACTGAGCAAAGGGACAATGTTTTTAATTGTCATGAGAGTAGGTTCCTGATATATGTAATTTGAACTAATTCCATCCCATTAGGGTGCTATATATTCCTTGGATCTGGAAACTCATTTCTGTAAATCTCATATAGTAACCTTCAGATTTGTAAATGGAGGACACTCTCTAACTATCTATGGCCTAGCACAAAAAGGTGTCTTATTGGGGACTCTGAGTGTCTGGCCACCACAATAGTCTTAGAGTAATTGAACCAATTTGTAAATCAGAATTAGTTCAGAATAGTTAATCACCGTAAAGCACTTTTACGATAATTTTCGTCCCAACTATTTGTTGTGTATTGGCGACTTTGAGTAAAAAGAGAAGTCACTTGAAATTTTCTCTAGCACCTCAAGGGATTGTTTCATCCTAGTCGACTTCATCCAAATAAATGCGCATGCGCGGGCGCTCGCGCATGCGCATTTGGTTTGGAAGAAGTTGTCGCAAAGAAAAAGACGGCGCCCCTGGACGCCGCATAAAAGGTAGGTGTTTTTCTTTACTTTTTAACCTATTACAAATCCAAATTAGGGGTGTAAAAGAGGGCGGGAGGGAGGCGGGCGGCGCGTAGTGGGGCTACGCGAAGCGCGTGGGAGGGCGTAGATTCATGCCCACTTCACGAAGCTTCGCGTAGCCCCACTACGCCCACTATGCCCAGGGTTAATTGGCACAAGGCCTTCACAGCTGACAGCTTGTCACGCATGGTGTTTCCGAGACACAGGCTGCAGGCGTCATCCATATAAGTCCTTGTCCTACTTTCACCCCATCTGTTTGACCAGTGCAAGTGGTGAAGTTTTGAGGCAACAAACACGCAGCTCATCAGAAGTGCTGATTCACCTTTTTCCAAACGTAACTCAGAGTCCCCCAGGGCCACCTGAGCTTCTCCTGCCTGATACCTACAGGATGTTACAACTGCAAGTTGTTCAATTTAAGTATGCCCTGGCTGGCAGTCCGATGGAGCAGGACACTAGTGGGGTTGGAGGGCATTCTGTCCTTCTCTGTACTTTAAGTATCCTTTCAAATTCTTCCAAGGTTTGATTGCTAGGTAAGTATCCATAGGGGTCCATGAGGATGTCGGGCGGATTGCCTCCGCCCGACAAGCACTCTTGTTTTCCTCTCCGCCAGATTAGGATGGCGGAGGGGACAGCGGCGGACGGAAAGACCGTCCACCGCCTTACCGCAGCTTTCGCCTTGCGACCGCTGCAGTAATAGATTAATATGGTGGCGGTGTCCAATTGACACCACCAGCCATATTACGATGGCACAAAGTAGAGGCCTTTCCGCGGCGGCAATGCCGCCACGGAAAGGCTGGTGGAGATTGCTGCGGGGGCCCCCTGCAGGGCCCCCAGGTTGCCAACACTGTCGGGGGGCACATGAGGGGTACCTATGGTACCCCCCACATGTACATATGCAAAGCGGCAGGCACCACGCGGTGCCTGCCGCTTTGCATCTTGAAATGCGTCAACATATGTTTTGCATTGTGGCGGGCGGTGCAGAGAGCACCGCCCGCCACAATGTAAAACATGTAGGATGTGCCCGCCACTGTGGCGGGCACATCCTAATACCCACAACGGGACCCCCGCCCTTATGGCGGGCGGTCCCGATCTCCGGTAGGGTGGCGGGCGGACAAAGTCTGCCCGCCATCTTAATGGACCCCATAGTCTCTTCTTACTTCTGATTCACAAGCGTAGATTACTCTTTGGTTCCTTTTTCAAATCGCCACCAAAATATGTTGTAATAAAAAGGCCTCCTAGTCCAAGTATTAAGTAGGTTGATTTATAGGGATGTTATCATCTAGAGCCCCACCAGGAGCAATCTTGCTGCTGCTCAGCCCATCCTACAACTGACACTCTCACTCACTAACATGGATGTTTTTATCTAGAGCCCCACCAGGAGCAGCCTTGCTGCTGCTCAGCCTATCCTACAACTGACACTCTCACTCACCAACATGCCACACCATCCTCACACATCAACATTCCACCACCACAGTCACACTGGCTGAGCAGCAGTTATAACATGCCCCTAAGCCAATCACAATGCTGCAATACAGCGATGTGATTGGCCTGATTCGCATGGTTTGGCACTCAGACGGGGACTGGGAGCCTGGGCATGTTCTCAAACCAGGCTGTAATGCAGCTGGCAAAGGCCCAAGACAGCTGGCAAAACATTCATGAACACCACTCCTTCCGCTGCTCTGTGAGCAGAGCAGCCCTGCCCACCCCACAAAGCTGCTGCAGTAGGAAAAAATAAAATGATAATAACATTGAATTATTATCTTTTTTATTTTTCCTCTAATTTAAAATGTTGAAAGCGGAGGAGCCTCCGCTGATAGGTTGACGAGAGTGCAGTGCCTAAGTTTGCATCTAGCGCTCTCTTAATTGATACAAGTTGAGAGTGTTGGGTGGGAACTACTCAAAAACCTCAAGATTTCAGGCAAGGTCAGATTATCAACAGTAACGCAAAGAAACACGACCTTGCCTGCAGCTGAAACCTAACACCAAGTAAAAACTAAATATGGGCGGAAAATCCTATCCGCTACCCGAATTTGCAGATTTTCGGCAATTTCGCGATCCACGAATCTCGCGAAATTGCCGAAAAATGCGCAAATCCGCTCGCGGGCGGATTTTTTTTTTAAACGGTGGCTGGCATCTTCGTGCAGGGTAGGATTAATTCTGGCACAATGCTCCTGTCACAAAAATTAAACCTCAACAGGAAGCACTTACATATATAAATAAAGCAGGTGCCCGAGTTGAAACTCAAATTCAGTAACGCATTCATCAGCCCAAAAACAATCGTGAGCTTTGTCGATGCTGGGCAGGTGTGCTTTCTCCCCATATCTACCGTCTACCGTCGAAAATTAGCTGTGATGCTGGATAGAGGCCTTTGCATCCTTCACTTTCACAAGCACAATCCCCATGCAGTTCCTGTGTCCAGGAGCTTCTTTCTCCTCCTCTGCTGCTCTGATTGGTTCCTGACCTTTTATACAGACAAAAGGCATGTGAACTCATGTAGAAGCCACGCCCGTTTGGACCCGCCCACACACTAGCGGTGTGCACCGTCTTCCCGCTTTTTACCCACTATGGACAACTCACTCAAGGGACCCCTGCGCCCTTTGGTGCGATGGAATAGTAACACACACATGGTCACTGGAGACAACTCTTCTGGCACTTTACCCAGCTGTAGTGTAGGAAAAGTACTATACATTTACCCAACGAGCTAGCACTTACTGATTAGCCAGTAGAATGTACTTCAGTTGAGTATTTCATCAGCCCAAAAACAATCGTGAGCTTCGTCGATGGCTGGGCAGGTGCGCTTTCTCCCCATATCTACCGTCGAAAATTAGCTGTGATGCTGGATGGAGGCCTTTGCATCCTTGACTTTCACGAGCGCAATCCCTGTGCAGTTCCTGTGACTAGGAGCTTGTTTCTCCTCATCTGCTGCTCTGATCGGTCTCTGACCTTTTATACACACAAGAGGCATGTGAACTCGCATAGAAGTCCCGCCCGTTTGGTCCCGCCCACACACTAGCGGTGTGCACCGTCTTCCCGCCATTTACCTACTATGATGGACAGCTCACTCAAGGGACCCCTGTGCCCTTCGGCGCAATGGCATAGTAACACACACATGGTCACTGGAAACAACTCTTCTGGTCCTTTGGCCGCTGCAGTGTTGGAAAAGCACTATACATTCACCCAATGAGCTAGCACTTACTTTTTGCCAGTAGAAACATTAATTTGTGCAAATCCGCGAGTTTGCGGATTTTTCTCGAACTCGCGGATTTTTTGGGCAATTTCACGCAAATCTGCTGACCGCAAATCCGCAAAATTCTCCCATACTTATTAAAAACAGCACAAACTACAGGTAAAAGAAAAAAATGCATGATTTTCCTACCAATAGTATGAGCATTTTCTGTTCAATTCATTCTAAATAATGTTTAGTGTTCTGCAAACAACACTGATAGTGCAAGGTGGCTCGATGGCATCATCAGTGCATAATACTGGTTAAATATGGTACAGCACTATTTTCTGTAATAGTAATACAAGGCTGCAAAGTATTGCAAGAATGTTGGTAAACCATTACTTTTGTGTCTCTACCATCTGGCTAGATCTTTCAGAACAGAAAGTGGGATTCTGCTTATTGTTCGGGAAATTGTTTTAAAAGCTCCTATAGTCATTTTCTCATTAACTGTGGCACACTCTCAGCACTCTGGGAGTTATTCTGACGTTGACGGGCTATACCTCTTTCCACCAAGGCAATTGAGGCTTGTACTGCACTGCCCTGGTGGACTTCAGACAACCATTCTCTGATTTAGATCTCTATGCCTTCATAGGAACAGCCACAACTGCAGCATCTCGGAGATGCGCACGAGCGTGAAACAAAGATGGCTGCCGCTTGCTGAGCTCCGATCGATTTTCCCCGTTTTTGGCAGAATAACGATAATTTTTTTGACAAAATACTTCAAAGAATGAGGTCGCTGTATTTGTGAAGTGCATACCTTTGCTGTGACGCTTTTCCTGATCTTTTCTTTGGTGGCAGTGGCATTTTATCTCTTTCGGCTTCAGCTCCCAGCCCTGCTTTGAGGTAATGCCTGGCTTCTCGGTCAGGGGAGCGGAGTAAGTGCTTAGGAGAGGGCCTGGCTTTGGCCTGACTGCTCCCACAGTCAGTTTTAGCTGCTGCACCTTTCATTTATTCAAGCTTTTCACAGCAATTCTCACTCTAACTTCCGTTTTTCTCAGAAATTATTACATTTTTCTTTTTTTCTCCTAATTTTATACTCCTTGCAAGTTCATTTATTGAACCAAAAGCATGGATCATAAGAATGCGCAAACACTTTATAACAAAAGAAAGCAACAGGTTTCACCTCCTTCTGTTAAATCTAAAGTGGTTGAGTCAAGTGAACCTTCCTTATCATTGATTCTTGATGAAATCCAAGCTCTTTGTGTCAACACACACTCAATTGCGACAGAGATTAAAAATGTGCGCAAAGACATGATTAGTATGTCAATGAAAATATCTGATAACTCAATTAAAATAAATGACAATAAAGTTAAAATCGATGCTTTTTCTCCACTTGTGGCAAAGATCTCTCCTATGTCTGCTCACCTTCTGGATATGGAAAACCGTAATAGACAATACATTCTATGCATTTTTAACTTGCCAGAGGATGTTGAAGGTTCCAATTGCAGATTATATTTGGAGAATCTGATTCCTGGTCTTCTAAACATCAAAGATCCAGAAAGATTTGAAATTGATAAGGCACATAGGATTCCATCACATCGTATTCTGCGCCACACAAAACCTCGACAAATGATTTTTAGAAGTTCTTCGCCACCATCATTTAGTTTTGATGAGAAAAGCTGCATGAGAAATTCCTTCTTTGATGGTCAATGGAAATAACATTTTTATTCACCAAGACTGCTAAAGAAACTGTTTCTATTCACAAGGAATTTAATGCTCTTTGTCCTCAGCTCAGAAGTCTTGGATTCAAACATGGTCTTTTTGACCCATCAACAATGAGCATTTGGAAAGATACTTTCTATAAATCCTTCCAACGACCTGATGAGTTAAATTATTCCTGGATCAGCACTCACAGCATTCAATGGATACTCATGACTCTGCTACCTGAACATCAGTTTTATGAATTTTCCTGACAACTCTTATGGTTATATTTCTAGGGGGCTCCAACGGTTTCAGTCATGCTTGTAAAGTGTGTGTGCGTTTCATTCCTGTTATTAATGTTTAGTGTTTGTCGTTTTTTCTTTGTTTCTCTTGTTTTCTTTCTTCTTTCTCTCTCTTTTTTCATCATCTCTTTTGGGGTCACTATTTTTCTCTCTCCACCTACATCTTTTTCTCCTCTTCTTGACCTTCTTTTTCTTTCGTTTTCACTATGGATAATATTTGTAATATTAAAATAGTTTCTTTAAATGTTAAGGGGCTATGTCATCCTGTTAAACGTACACCCATTTTAGACTATTTGGCTAGTTGTAAAACAGATATTTGCTTTATCCAAGAAACTCATATTGATGAAAACATTCTGGAGTATATGGAAACAAAAGGGTTGATAGTATTGTTTCATCTCCTGCAAATGGCAAGAAAAATGGTGTTGCTATTTTTTTTGCAAAAAGATTACCTTGTCAAATTCTGAGTATATTTTCCAACCCTGGGCGTAGTGGGTGTAGTGGGGCTTCGCGAAGCTACGCGAAGTGGGCAAAAAACTACGCCCAGCCACGCACTTCGCGTAGCCCCACTACACGCCACCCGCCTCCCTCCCACCCTCCCTAAATGCTTACATTAATATATAAATGAATTATAAAACCACTTACCTTGTCCTGTCGCCTCCCCGGGGCTCCCGCTCGTCATTGCGCCGCCGGCGCGCGCATCTTGAATACTAACGCGCATGCTTCTCGTGAGAAATGCGCATACGCGGGCGGCCGCGCATGCGCATTAGTATCTAAGATGGCGGCGCCGGCGGCGCGATGACGAGGGGGAGCCCCGGGGACGCGGCGGACAAGGTAAGTGGTTTTATAATTCATTTATTTATTAATGTAAGCATTTAGGGAGGGCGGGAGGGAGGCGGGTGGCGGGCAACTTCGCTATGCCCACGAAGTGGGCCTAGTGTTGCTTGCTTCGCCTACTTTGCAAAGGGCGAAGTAGGCAACACTACTCCCACTTTGTGGGCGTAGCGAAGTTGCCCGCCCAGGGTTAATATTTTCAGATACAGATGGAATATATGTTGTCGCTAAGATTAAAGTTAATGATTCAGTTATGTTTTCATTACACGTTTATGGTCCTACTGCTGATGATCCTCACGTTTGGTCTGTCTTGGCAACTGAAGTTCTCAAATTAGGTAAAGTTCCTCTTATAGTTGGTGGAGATTTTAATGTTATATCAGACCCCTTATTAGATAGGTTATCTATTACTAAATGTTGACTTCCTAAAGTTTTTTTTGCTTTTAAATCATTTCTTCAAACTACAAAGCTAGTTGACATTTGGAGATTACATTTTCCCACAGAAAAGATGTTTACATTCTTTTCTAACCCACATAATTCTCATTTAAGCCTTGATTTTCAATTAATATCCAGACAACTAATTACCTCTGTGATCACTCCTAATATTGGTAATATTGATATTTCGGATCATGCCTTAATTTCTTTTATTTTGAAATTGAACTCTAATGTTGTAACGCAATCCAAATGGAGAATGAATACTAGTATTATTCTTAATGAACAAAATAAACCTAAACTCTTAACTGCTATACATGATTACTTTCTTCTTAACCCTGAAGGCTCTACTTCTATGGTAAATAGATGGGACGCTTTTAAAGCTTATATTAGAAGTGTTACTATTTCTATTATGGCTCATGACAATAAAACTTTTAATGCAAATATTAAATCTTTAGAAAAACAAATTGCAAAATATGAGAGACTTTTCATTATGTCTACTGACCCTCAATACAGATTCAAATTACAGAAACATAAATATGAGTTTAACTCAATCCTAGGCAAAAGAGCTGGTATTCAGCTTTCAAATTCTAAAGCCAAATGAGCTTCTAATTGTGAAAATATCTGGAAGACTGTTAGCCAATTATCTATGCATTAAAAAAAATAAAGCTCATTCCTTTATATTTTTTTTCTCTTTTTACCATCCTAGTACTTCCACTTTTACCCTTTTCTTCACATCGTTTATCTCTTCTAAGTTTTTTGCCATTACATGAACATGTTATTCTCTTTCTTACTAGATTTTCACTTTTCTCAACTCTATTAGTTTATTTCTTTTGCATTAATAAGCATGTTACTGTTAGTTGTGTTTCTCAAATATTCCATTCCGTGTAACAACATGGAACGTTAAGGGAATAAATAATCCCATTAAAAGACAAAGGGTTCTTTCACATTTAGCAAGACTTAAGACTGACATTGCTCTCCTTTAGGAGACTCATCTTGCTGAGGTAGAGGCTCTAAAACTCAAGCGTTGTTGGGTAGGTCATGTTATTTGCTCTCCTACGGCAACTAGAAAAAATGGTGTTGTAATTTTGTTGCATAAAAAGTTAAACGTTTCTTCTATTGTTCATGAATGTGATGCTGATGGCCGTTGGGTTATTGTTACATTACTCATAGATAATATTCCTCTTACCCTTTTCAATGTGTATGCCCCTACTGGGATTGACAGGTCCTTTTGGCCCTCTATCCCTACCAAGTTGTCCTCCCTATCTGGGGACTACATCCTTCTCGGAGGAGATTGTAATCAGGTTGTTGACCCCTTCCTTGACCGACAGTCCAAAGTCAAATTTGTTCCTTCCAGAATGCATACTCAATTTCTAAATTCTTTTCAAAATAATGCTTCAGTAGATATTTGGAGACTGTGTAATCCAGATATTAGAGAATACAGTTTTTTCTCCCCTCCTCATCAATCCCAATCCCGCATTGATCATATTTTTCTTAGTAAATCCCTGTCCCAGCATGCTATCCGCTCTGAAATTGGCTCCATCCTGCTCTCTGACCATGCTCCAGTTTTTGTGGATCTTGATTTACTACCTTTTTCTCCCCACTCTGGCAGGTGGCGTTTCAATAATGCTTCTAGAACCCACTTTTTGTACCGAATTTACCACCTTTGCCAAGGAATTTTTTCTCTTAAATCACACTCCCGATTCCTCTTTTGTTATGGTTTGGGATTCATTTAAAGCAGCCTCTAGGGGTTTTATTATCAACTTTGTGGCTAAGCGGAAGAAACTCCAAGAGGCTAAGTCGGAGAAAATCTTAGCTGATATTAAATCTTTAGAACTTGCATATTACGCTTCTAAATCTGAATCTGCCCTTAAATCACTTATTGATGCAAAAATCTCATTTAATAAATTCACAACCGATGCTGCTTCTAATACCTTGTTAAAATGCAACTCCAGATATTATGGAGGTAAGAATAAAATGGGGAAACTCCTGGCCAATTACTTAAAGATACGAAAGGAACGTACAAAGATTGAATCTGTCAAGACTTCTTCTGGGGAATCTACATTTAAAGATAAGGACATCCTCTCCGAGTTTGTCAAATTTTATGATAATCTTTATACTCCTGAACAAATACCGACGCCTACTGATCTCCTTTCTTATTTCCATTCTCTTCCTTCTCCTCCGATTTCCCATGTTGATCTTCACTCCCTGGAACGAGACATTTCACTATCCGAGGTCTCCAATGCTGTTTCCAAATTACGTCACGGTAAATCTCCTGGTCCTGACGGATTTACTATTGAATTCTATAATCACTTTGCCTCTCTTCTTCTTCCCAAACTCCTACTCTTGTTCCAAACTTTCCTTGGAGCGGGTTCCTCAGGCGGTTCTTTTCAACAGGCTTTGATTTGTTTGATTCCCAAGGAAGATAAAGATCATTCATTATGCAAGAATTACAGACCAATATCCTTGGTCAACACTGATTATAAGATCCTAGCTAAGATACTAGCGTTACGCATGGATCCCCTCTTACCAGATCTCATTGGTCCTGAGCAGTCAGGTTTTGTCAAAGGGCGTCTCTCCTCTGATAATTCCCGTGTCTTCCTTAATATACTTCGCAAAGCTTCCTCCTTGACTCTTCCTTTCGCAGCTATCTCTTTAGATGCGGAAAAAGCCTTTGACAGGATTGGATGGGACTTTATGTTTCAGGCTTTATGTTGGATTGGCATTCCTTCCAAATGTATTTCTATTGTGTCTTTACTTTATTCCAATCCTCAGGCCTCTATCTTTGTCAATGGGATGTCCTCAGACTATTTCTCTTTACATAGGGGTGTTCGGCATGGTTGCCCTCTCTCCCCCTTACTTTTTGTGTTAGCCCTAGAACCTTTCCTTACTAAAATTCGTCTAGACAACGGTATCTCTGGTTTTCAATTTGGTTCTCATCAGGTTAAGCTCTCGGTTTATGCTGATGATATTCTTTTTTATTGCTCCGATCCTATTACCTCACTTCCCGCTTTTCTTCAGCAAGTCTCTTCCTTTTCTTTAGTTTCTGGTTATCGCTTAAACGCCGATAAATGTGAAATCTTGCCTCTGAATCCTCTCTGCCAGAAACACCTTTTCTCTCAAACAGGTTTCTCATGGCAACCTTCTAAAATTAAATATCTGGGAGTTTGGTTTGCCCCCCTTTTATCCGACACTCTTAAACTAAACTTTGATTATATCTCCCAGAAAATGGACACGGCTATTACCCGTTGGCATCCGCTCTTTTTATCCTGTTGGGGCAGGCTCAATTCTATAAAGATGATGTTATCCCCCCTTCTTCTTTATACTATCTCCATGCTCTCTTTGCACATCCCAATTTCTTTCTTCAAAAAGATTGACTCTTTATTACTGAAATTTCTGTGGAATGGCAAACGTCCTCGGATAGCTCTTGCTTCCTTACGAAAGGATAAGGCTCACTCCGGAGTACGTTTTCCTAATTTTAAGGAATATCACCGAGCCTTCTCCTTGAAACAATCAATCCGCTGGTTTTCTTCTGACCTTCCTCATTATCCTCCTATCTGGTTGAGTATAGAATCCTCCTTTATTTCTCCATTTACTTTTCGTTAATTCATGTCCTTTACATCTTCCTTAACTCGGCTTCGCACGCCTATCATTTCCCATTCTCGGAATCTACTTCTACCATTTTTATCTTCATCTTATCCCTCCCGCCTTTCCATACACGAACAACCGATTTGGTACAATTCACTTCTTAAAGTCCGTAACCGCTCCATCTTCTGGAAAACTTGGCATTCTCGAGGACTATGTTGGATTTCTCAATTGCTTTCTCAGGGTACTCCTCTCTCCTTTCAGGAACTTCAATCCCTTTTTTCATTGCCCACTTCTACCCGAGCACAGCACGCTGCCCTTCTTCCAGTCTTGATCTCTTATCTTGATTCCCTTTCACCCTCCGGCGATGTTCCTTTAGAATGTAGACCCACTTCCCTCTTGTTGGAAGCTTCTCCTTCTGCGTCTGCTCTGTATAACTCTTTCCGCTTTATTAATGATAGACTGAAATCTCGTATTGAAACTGCCTGGGAATCCGATTTTTCTCAGACTTGGCCTGTACCTCTTTGGGACAGGATATGGACTAAACGTCATAAAACCTCTAGAGCTGCTAATACCACCCAAACTCTATATTTCATTTATAACAGAACTTTATTCTCTCCATTGGCTCTCTCCCGTTTTTCATCAGACACTCCCTCTACTTGTTGGTCTTGTCCTCATTCACCTGCAGATCTCAAACATATGCTTTTTGACTGTCCTCCTAATGCCCAGTTCTGGCAATTAGTTTGGAAGCAAATACAAAAAAAATTTCACTTCCAGGTTCCCTTTTCCCCTACACTAGTTTTTCTAGGTTCCCTCTCACCGGAACTTCCTCTCTCTCCCAGTCATTATCTTTTACTTGACCTCTTTATAGCTGTAGCTTTCCATACCATCACATCCAACTGGAAACAAGCTGCAAATATTTCCTACCAATCTTGGTGGAATGCAGTCTGTTTTCATCACCGTCTGGATACCAACTATGTTTCCCCTATATCCCTGGCTATTAAACGGGACCTGATTTGGCTTCCCTTGGTAACATACCTTTCTTCCACTGCTCCTGCATATCCTTCTCCTTATCTCACCACGGTTGAAGTACGTAAACCCCCATGATTTTCTTATTACTTGATTGCTGTACCTTTTAATTTTCGATATATTGTTTTTACCTTTCATTTATATCCACATACCATTGTTCATAATTCCTCATGCTTGTTATGCTTACTTTACATGAGAATTGTTGTTGTATTGCTTATTTTATATATCTGCTTACTGTAACTCTTACTCCCCATTTCCACCCTCCTCTCCTCCCTCTTTATTTTCTTCAATAAATCAAACTTAAAAAAAAAAAAAAAAAAAATAAAGCACAAATAACCTCAATTCATGGCACTAATGGTAAAATTGCTTTATCCCAAAATGATATTGTTAATGAAGTCATGGATTTTTATACTATTCTATGTAATAAACCTGATTTTGATGATGCTTCCTTAATTGATTCTTTTTTAACAAATTTTGATTTACCCAAGATTTCTCAGTCAGATAAAAATGAACTTGAGGTCCCTATTACTCAAGATGAAATTCTATTAGCCATTAAATCTCTTAAAAAAAATAAATCCCCTGGTCCTGACAGTTTTCCAGCTGAATTTCAATTACAACTTTTCCCTCATTTATTCCAGCTTTTTACATTTTTTGGTTCTATGGGAACTACTACCGGTTCTTTTACTGAAGCTCTAATTATTGTTTTACCCAAACCTGATAAAGAACCTACCCTTGTATCAAATTATCACCCTATCTCTTTAATAAATCAAGATTGTAAATTGCATGCCAAAATCCTTGTTTCTAGATTGTCCTCTGTTTTAGATTCTATTATCCATCCAGATCAATCTGGTTTTATGAAAAATACATATTCAGCCAATAATACTAGAACCCTGTTACACGTTATTGAACAAGGATCCACTTTATCTCTACCAGCAGGAATTCTAGCATTTGATGCTGAAAAAAGCATTTGACAAAATTAAATGGCAGTTTTTATTTCATATTTTATTGTCATTTAATGTTGGTGATGTATTTATTCATATGATTTTGGCTTTATATTCTACTCCTACTGCTCGTTTATTTATTAATGGCCAAAGTTCCAGTCAATTTTCTTTTTTCAGAGGTACAAGACATGGTGGTCCCTTTTCCCCCCTTTTGTTTCTTCTTGGTATCGAGCCATTGCTTGTTTCTATATGAAAATGTGATAATATTACAGGAATTAATATCAAAGAGGTTAATATTAAAACTTTAGCATATGCTGATGATGTATTGTTATTTACTAGTGATCCTGTATCCTCATTTACTTCGTTACTTGAACTTATTATGTTTTATTCCACAGTTTCTAGATATAAGTTAAACTCTAACAAAACAGAATTCTTTCCTTTAAATATTTATTGTACTCCTGATATATTACCCATGATTGATATCATTTGGCAAAGAGATACACTGAAAAATCTTGGAATTGAGTTTGCTTCATCTATAAAATCAACAATAGCGCTAAACAGAGTATCCATCATTAACTATATTAAAGATAAAACAACTAAATGGTCTTCACTACCTCTTTCATGGTGGGGTATAATGGATTCTATAAAAATGACTATCACACCAAAAATATTTCACACTCTTGCCATGATTACCATGCAATTTCCTTTAAAGATTTACAAAACTGTAGACAAACTCCTCTCCAAATTTCTTTGGAATAATAAATCATCTCGTATCAATTATAAAACATTAAAAGTACCTAAGTGTAATGGAGGCTTTGGATTACCAGATTTATTTTTATTATCACAAAGCTTTTATTTTAAAACAAAGCTCTATTTGGTTTACCCACTCTTTCTTAAATAATCCCCCTACTTGGCTTTTAATTGAAAAAGCTTTAATAGAAGCTTTTCCATTACCCACTTTGTTAACTATGTCTAAGAAATCAATTTTTTTCATAAATCTGTTATTTTAAAGTCCACCAAGCTAATTTTTGATGATTTTGATTTAATTTTTCAATCACTGATATCTTCTTCCAAAGATATGTCATTATGGTATAACCCAGTCATAAAACCTAAAACATTTTTTAGAATTTGGTCCTCTTGGATTAAAGCTGGCATTTTTTGCCTTAAGGATATCCATCACAATAATGCTTTTTATCATTTGAAGTTTTGCAAACAAAATTTCTTTTACCTTCTTCTGATTTTTTTAAATATAATTCATTATGTAATTCTATGTTAGATTTATTTCCTTATAGTATTCCTTCTAATATTAAATCTGACTTATCAATGTATATTCAAACTGTTCCCACTTTACCTCATAGTGTCTCTATACTATATAAAAAAATGTCCAACTCTCAAGGTGCCAATATTAATGTAATATCAACTTTCTGGAATAATGAACTTTCAATTTCTCTCTATTGATGTATGGAAAACTATTTGGCTTAATAGTATTTCTGGTTGATTACCTGTTTCACTATATCAAACTAACTAATATATTTTATATAACTGTTTATGGACTCCATTTCAATTATTTCATGCTAAACTTCTTCCGTCTTCAATTGCTGGCCCTGTACCTTACATTCTGGTTCACTACGGCATATGCTTTACTATTGTCCTTCTGTTTTTACATTTTTGAATGAAGTTTGGATTATTATAAAAAAGATATTTAAAATTCAGGAAGATGTTTCATTCAAATTAATAATGTGCAAATCTGTTGTTCTTTCACGAAAAGTAAATCAATTAGAAGGTAAACTTTTACATTTTTATTGTCAGCTGCTTTAAAATCCATTAAAACATGTTGGAAAGATGTTTCAATAATGTCTGTTCGCGCTTGGAGGTCTTGGGTTATATTTACTACAAGAGGAGCTCAATTATCTTTACATGGTATTAATCATAATTCTATCTCATATTCTTTTAGGAAACTTGTTGATATCTATTTCTCTTCTTAAATTTGTATTAATTCAAGTTTTCTACTGTTTGTATATTAATCCAGAGTTTTAAGTTTTAGCAACTCTCTTTTGTTACTATTATAAAACATTTATAGTTACTCCCTTTCCCTTCCCCTCTTCTCTGTTTTATACATAATATATTCACTGTTGACCTATTGCAATTTAATTGATGTTCTCATGAATTCTCTAATGCTATTGGGTATTTAATGGGTAATATTTTCGTATTATTTCTTGTTGTTGTTGATCTATAATGAAAATTCAATAAACTATTTTGAACAAAAACAAACAAACAACTGCAGCGTATCTGTAGCCATTGAAAATTTGCTGAGTAGCTACCATGTTTGATGCAGGGCTCCACAAACTGTTTGTGTTTTCCAAAAACAAACTCCTAAAGCAGTAGCTTGTTTTAGAAACAAAAACGACTAATGGCAATGACACCCTGGGCTTTTCTTACACGGTGCGGGAGTCATTTTGATTTGTTTCTGTTTGGGACCAATAGAACAGTGGGGGCTCCCAGGTGGTAACATGAAACTTTGCTTGATTCTAAATAGAGAGTACTGCCCATCAGTGTGGCAGGCAGGATACTCCACCACATTGTACTCTGTTCGCCAAACTCTAACTAAACCTTACTGCTCCTTCTGTCCGTTTGTGCTTGAAAGTGTTAGAGAATTGCTTAAAATGTTGGTATAGGCTGAAACCCATCTGTTCCCAAAGCACTGACTTTTTAATGCCATATCCGATTTATCGGGTTCTTTTTCTTGTAGCACAATGAAGATGCTTGCATGAGACAAATGACCTTAATATAATGTAAAATAATCAAACAAAATACAACATAACCTCACAAAGGAACATTATAGTGACATGAAGGACTATTTTTGTAGCTCAGCCGACACCAACACACTTAACTACTAGGGTCTTATAGTTTAGCCAGCGGAATTATATTTTCAGCCCCTTTTCACCATCTGAGCCTCATGTCTACTTCAAAGGTTGTCTTTCTAGCGCCAGAATGCCTGAATGAACTTGCTAGAGATGCAGTGGAGCTAGGGCATCTGTTGTGGTACATCTTTTACAGAAAGGTGCATCCACCTTCTTTTGTACTCAATGGTGACAGACTTGACTGTTTATGATTCTGAGTTCTAGGGCCCTGGTCATTCCAAAGACATTGAATTGTACTGTTTGACTGCTCCACTACCCACTAAAGTTGTAAAAACCTCTAAACTGGTAAAGTGACAATCATATACTGAATTAACGTATTACACAATTGGTTATTTATTTTATCAACAATTGTGACCCCTTAAGTGTGGGTGTCAGCCAATGGCTGACTTTGAGGAGGTACATCGAGGCCCATCTGCTGCTATGCATCAGAGGGAGTCCTTTATGTTATTTGTAGCTCAGGCTGCCTGTAAAGAGCTTTCTGAACAGCCCGGTTTGTTTGTTGATTTTTTTTGCGCAGGGCATGCTAATATCATTACAGTAAAAGTAAAACAAAAATTATCCCAGCTGATGGGCCCGATTTGCTTATACTGATTGTCCTGGGGCAGATATTGTTGGAAAGGCGGGAATCTCCCCTTTCCAATGGTACCTGTGCCCAGTGCATCCCTGCTTTGGGATTACCACAGGAGAGCAATCTCCAAGCAGGGATCCACCCACTAGCCACCAAGGATGGGGGAGTGGCCCCTTAGGCAAGTGCTTGTGCTCCCCCTAGCAATTTAAATATATCAGTCTTTCTGCATCCTCTGGGGGGTGAATGGGGATAGTTACCCCAAATATGCCCTCTGCAAGGCAAAAACGCATTAGACATCAGGCTAAAAAAAATATAGGGGTGAGAGCTGCCTACTAAGGGCATTGCCCTGCCCCCACCCCGGAACAAATATGGTGACTGTCTTTCTGCCCCCCTGGATGATTGTCTCGATCTGCCAACCCGGGGGTGGGGAATAGCCCACTAGACACCAGTAAATATATTTAGTCTTAAAAAATATTGGGGTGTGAGGGGGCTGTAAACCATGTTCATGACCATGCCCCCACCCCAACAAGAGGACAGACAGTCTTTGTGCCCCCCTTAAGGGGAAGTTGGGGTAGTTATCCCAATCGGCCTACTCAGGGTTCAGAATTCCCACTAGACACCAGGGTCTAATATAAAAATAAATATGGGGATGGGGGACTGCCCACTATGGACATGGACATGCCCCGACCACTACAAAATGTGGTGACAATTTTTCTGCTACCCCTGGAGGGCAGACAGGATAATTACCCCCAATCTACCCCATGGAGCTGTAGAAAGCCCACTAGACACCAGGAAATATATTTAGTCTTAAAAAATATTGGGGTGTGAGGGGGCTGTAAACCATGTTCATGACCATGCCCCCCCCAACAAGAGGACAGACAGTCTTTGTGCCCCCCTTTAGGGGAAGTTGGGGTAGTTACCCCAATCGGCCTGCTCAGGGTTCAGAATTCCCACTAGACACCAGGGTCTAATATAAAAATAAATATGGGGATGGGGGACTGCCCACTATGGGCATGGACATGCCCCGACCACTACAAAATGTGGTGACAATTTTTCTGCTACCCCTGGAGGGCAGACAGGATAATTACCCCAATCTACCCCATGGAGCTGTAGAAAGCCCACTAGACACTAAGGAAAAAAAATCACAGCTGTAGGGGCTGCCCACCGTGGGCATGGCCATGCTCCCACTCCAAAAAGGCACAGTCTTTATGCCCTCCACTCAGGGCAGATTGGGGCAATTAACACAACCCTCCTCCGGTTGTAGAAAGTCCACTTGACCCCAGAGACTACTTTTATACAGTTGTTGCTCAAATATGAATTTACTCGGAATAGACAAGAGGTGTTTGCACAACAGGGACAGTTGATTTATTTAAACACTTCAGCCGGGAGTATAGCTTACAAAAATGGGCTTTTTCAAAGTACAATCAAGTTGACCGATTTTTCTACAGTTTTGGGTGCCATAAAAGTACATCTGGCAATCCTTGTGTGGTGAAAGAATGTGTGCTTTGTCTGCAGGGTTGTAAATAAAAGGACTCCGATTACAAATGCGAGAGAGCCTCTATGTTGCGCGGACACAATGTGGGCCAGTGGGTAATGTGTCCAGATGTCCGGCATGAGAGGTGAGTGATCACTGCATGTACTGTGTGTGCTGTGTCTTGATTGGCTGTGAGTTCCTGACTCCATGTGGCATATGACTTTATGGTGTTTTGGGAATTTGCACACCACTCTCGTCATGTGTAGTTTATTGGGGCCAGTTTCCCTGGATCATTCTGATGTTGCTGCGATTATGTGGGAAATGGAATTGAGTTTCCTGTTTGCACGTTTGTCTGCCATCTAGATGGCACCTCACTTGTGACCTGTCAATCAATTACTGCGGGCCTAGGTTGCAGAGCCTGCCTGATCACTTATTTCTGAGTCTGGGTTTAAGGAGTGGTCATGAAAGTTGAATTTGGTAATAGTGTTTGCAAGTGCACTATTAAAAGCATTAGCATTGTTTTTTATCAATATCAATGCAGTGTTTTTGTGGGGGAGGGGAAGGCAGACCGTCTGGTTAAGGGTATATGCTTTCCCCCAGCCTGCAGAATTCCTGCCCCACTGGGGGGGGGGGGTAAGTGTATTCACCGCAATCCGCCCTCCCCCACGGGGACAGATTGCCCACTAAACACCAGGCATTTCAAAATGGAGTCAAAACAAACAAATGCTTCTTGCATTGCCACCCCCCCACCCCCAAAACAGGAAAAAAATGTTTTTTGGCCACAAGGACCAGAAAGCCCACTTAATGGCAGGAATACATCTGCCCACCCTTACCACTGAACATTAACAGTGTTTCTGCTTCCTGTGCATGAAAAGATCCCATGACAATTGCAAACGAGGGGAGATGTGATTCCTTTGGATGCTGTTTTTGCACATGGGCCAGGAGAGTATGGCTAACTCCCAATATATATGCCAACAATGCCCTGAAAACAGCAAACTTTGACTAAAAACACACACTTTCTTTACATGTCCGCGAGAAAAACATCTGGAATCTGCAGTTAGCCACAAGTCCGGAACGGCGGCCATCTCCTTCGGCTCCTAAGACAGGTCCCCCCTATATATGTGGTTTTTTTGTGCATGTGTATCTATATACATGTGTATTTGTATCTCTGTATATGTGCATGTGCATTCTTCTATTTAAAGACAGCAACAACAGTGTGGCATGTGCTGTATAAAACTTAAAATTACAGAAACACATCTGTAACATGAATATAATTCCTGACGATGGGCATGTCTTTGGTTCATTCCATAATACCCAGGAAAAATGAGTTGTTTTATTTCATTTAAATGATTGTTATTTTATTTAAATTACAGTAAGAGAGGAAGGGATTTATTTAATCTGATACCCCAACTAAGCATTCATGGTGTGTTTCGGATAAATATATAATTTGGAGACAGATTTGGAGAGGCCATGTGATGGTGACTGATTGTATTGATCTCTGTATACCAGGAGCTCAAAGTGACACGTTTTCTGAAGGCTATCAATCCAGTACGCAATGATGAGTGCAATAGCAACTCAAATTATGTGATTGTCTTGAAGTAAGTAATAATAGTTATCACACAAACTCTATTTCTGTTCTATCAAGGTGTCCTAAATGCCTTTTAAACTGGGCTAGATGCTGCCCAGAGTCCTTCTAAAGTGTGAAATCAATATAAGAATATACAAACCAACACATAAAAACATTGTCTAATAAGTTGGTTGAACATACATTCAACAACACTGCTTTGGGATAGATATGTATGTAAAACACCCTCAGACTTGTTCCATTAAGGCTTCTTACAATTATCCTCTGTGATAAATATTGGGGTGGATATTTTGCCTCTTTTTCATTTGTGATACCATTGTGTTTCTATGGCAAAAATAAATATGTATAGGGCTAATAACAAAGGTTATTTACACCTGTGAGTAAGATGCATGTGTATGTTTACTCGTATGCTTTTGAGTAACTTTTAGCTATTCACCATTATGGGTAAAGTGTAGACTTACATAACTCCACCCCCAAAAACAGGAGGGGGAGCCAAATGCAAGAGTGTAAGTTACTACAGCTATAAAAAGAGATGCAGTAAGTCCAACTTCGCACATGACCAACCACTGATACTGCATCACCCTCGCACAGGGATTTAAATTAGAACCCTTTGGAAATAATTTTGAATTACATTTATTTATTTTGACTTATTAAATATATATATATATATATATATATATATATGTATATATATATATATATATATATGTAATCCAAGATGCCCTGAAGCAGCAGGAGGGCACACGACAGTACTCAGCAACAGCTTTCAAAGATGCAGCCTGTCTTTCTCTTCCACCTCATAAGTAAATCGGCAACGCGTTTCGGGGACTAACACCCCCTTCTTCCTGGGCCAATGTGAGCTTCAGGTGTTGGTTATTGGCCCAGGAAGAAGGGGGTGTTAGTCCCCGAAACGCGTTGGCGATTTACTTATGAGGTGGAAGAGAAAGACAGGCTGCATCTTTGAAAGCTGTTGCTGAGTACCGTCGTGTGCCCTCCTGCTGCTTCAGGGCATCTTGGATTATATATATATATATATATATATATATATAAATAACTTAATGATAAAAATTGTAAATCTAATTTAAAAATAAATATTATTTGATAAAATATTTTATCATCTTTTTTTTTAATTATATATATTTTTAAAACGAATGTAACTTTATTTTATGAAAAAGAGTTGACAAATGAATTCTATACATAACTTTTTGTCATTCTTATACCATAATTAAGTATAAACATTTTGGTTTAGGTGTGATTTTCTGTGAATTTATCTTTAAAATTAATGTTAATTTCATATAGGATATTTGAATGAATTACGTATTTAACTCGAAATTAAATTAAGTGCTGAAGCATTTTTTTTATTTTTTCTACATTCAAACTAAATATATAATATAATTGACAATGATATTTAAAGCAAAAATAATGTTGCTATATTTTTCACCTTGAAAATGTTCCCTATACTTTACCATGGGTACATTTCCATCCTTGTGGTGGGGTACTACCTGCAGTAAAGTATAGGGGAAATTTAAAAATGTGTTTATGTTCACTATTATTATGAATTGATTTTATACATTGATTTTAAATGTAGAACAAAATAAACAAACATTATTAACTTCTTTTTTAACTAATTATGTAATTAATTGAAACATATCAAATATATTTTTTTAAAGATTCATGTAGAAAATTGCACCTAAAATGAAATGTTCATATTTATGGGTGGTTTGTTAAAAAATAGAAAATTATACTTCAAACTATTGTAAAATAATGTATTTATTTAAAGGCAAAAAAAATAAAGTTACTTTTCTCTTCAAATTAAAAACGGTTATTAAAATATTTCATCAAAAATATTTAATTCTTATTTTTACATTTTTTTTGTGCATTAAAATTAATTCACATATTTTTTGAGGAACTCAAAATAAATCTGTTGATTTGAATCTTATTTCTGGTAGGTTTCATTTATGAGTCCCTGCCTCCATTATTTTTAATTAGAAGGTGTTGCAGTTCCAGTGGTTGACCATGTGTGACACTGTTTCAACCTTGGGTGCTAAAGGAGTTTATAAGCGCTCAAGAAGTAGTGCACTATAGTATCCCTTTTCTAAATATTGTTATACATGCGGGTGCTTACAAGAGGGGAGGACAACACCCCACTCCTCCCTGCGTAATCAAAAGATTAGGCACAGTTAAATGTCTACCACAGATTGAAGCACTCCACTTATCACAGCTCAAATGGCATAATATTTTTAAAGTTCTCAAAACAAAAATAAAGGCTCTTGAGGATTTTCTTCTTTTAATTCCTTTCCAATTCCAATCCCATACCAACGCGTTTCGCCGAGGTTATTGAGAACCTATCGGCTTCATCAGGGCTGGAAATAATACAAAATGTTTGCATCTTAGCATAATTAACATCTTCCAAAACAAATTTCAAAAGTAGAGCCCCACATGGCCCAAGGAGCAAACCTGTGCTTATTCATAAATTTCATTCTCAGTGAATACATGCACGCACATCACTCTTGTTATTTATTATCAAAACACCTTGTGAAACTCTAACTCCAGGTCTGAGCGTGAGAACATTTACTACAGTTTTGGGTCCTTTTTTGCTGTAGTAACTTTGAAGGTGCAGTTTGTGTATAGCCATTTGCTTACTCTTTTGTGGATGACTGTCCCTCCCTAAACCCCTTCTTAGCACTTTCTAAACCCCTCCTCAGTCTTCCTTAGACCACTTCTATTTATTCATAAGTATGCCCCGTTTTTCAGCCTTATGCACCCATTACGAGAGACTCCACATCTCAAACCATGACTAAAATCAAGAAAGCAACCGATAAAGCTTTGAGAGATGGGGAAATTTGTAAAAAAGAATGGGAATATCTAAATGTAAGAAATCCCAAATTGGCCAGAACATATGGGATTCCAAAAGTGCACAAAGATATACTAAACCCGCCTTTAAGGCCGATAGTGACAACAATTGGCTCCGTAACTGAACCATTGGCCAAGTATATAGATGCCATCCTTTGCCCACATTTCTCTCGTACACCTGGATATGTGCAGGATACTAGACACATTATAAACTTGGTGGAAAATGCCAACTTTTGCGCTACATCACAGTTCCTAGTAACAATGGATATAGAGGCATTGTACAGTAACATTCCGATCATGGGTGCTTTAGAAGCAGTCCATTGGTTTATCCAAAAACACAATATAACATGCCCCTCTATATTTATTTTGGAATGTTTAAAAATTGTCTTGATGGACGATATATTTGAAATTAATGGCAAGTTATTTAAACAACAACAGGGAGTCAGTATGGGCGCTTTGTGTGCACCTACCATTGCAAATATTTACATGTCTCGATTTGAGAACCAATTCATTTTTAACGATGTAGCACCGTTCTATGAATCAGTGACCGGTTGGTCACGATACATAGACGATGTATTCTTCATCTGGAACGACAATGAGGACAATCTCCATCAATTCTTCGAGTGGATAAATCTATGTGACATAAACATCAAGTTCACCAGCCATATTGACAACAAACAGGTGGAGTACTTGGATGTCATTATCAAGCATCAGAATGGGGTCCTCGCTGTGGACTTATTCGTTAAGCCCACATCGGGGAATACTTTGTTACACTATAATAGTTTTCACCCCACAGTACAGAACAATAGTGTTCCTTCGGAGAATTTTTGCGTCTCCGACGCAATTGCACGAACATATCTGATTATGATGAAAAATCAGTTATGATGAAATCTAAGTTTCTAGCACGGGGTTACCCTAGAAAAATAGGGCGGGATTCATATAAGCAGGCTCGCTTCTATGATCGCCAGCACCACTTAGAACCTATTAAAGAGAAAAAAGATCCTGGTTTGGTATTTATCACGAAACACTCGGTACTGAATGAAAGAATATGGCAGGCAGTGTGCGCAAATTGGCACATACTTAATGTGAATCGATCTAAAGAGAATCAGTTGCCTAAGCCTATGTCCGCCTACAAAAAAAATAGATCTCTAAAGGATCATATTGTAAGATCACGCATGACCCACAGAACAACGGCTTGTTAACAAGCCCTTACCAGTATACAGCCAGTTCAAGGAACATATAAGTGCTCTAATTGCAAATCATGTGATACAGCTATTCCGGGCCCATCTCTACAGTTTAATAAACAGATCATTAAGCCTCAAGACTTAAATAACTGTAGAAGTACCAACGTTATATACTTAATCATCTGCCCCTGTCAGAGGGGGTATGTAGGTCAAACAGGCAGATCAAAAAATGTCAGACTGAGTGAGCATCGGTCAGCGAAAGGAACTCGCAAAATGACAGCCCCTATGGTTAGTCATTATTCAGAACAAAATCATGCACCAGAAGACATGACCTGGTATATCCTGGATAGGATACATCAGAAAGCAGGGTTAGACTTAGAGAAAGTAAGAAAAATGTGAGAGGTTTACTGGATTTTTGTCTTGTGTGAGTGGTTTAAATATGGAAATCCCATGGGATCAGGCAATAATGTAGGCACATGACATTATATTTTGTGAGTCCCGTTTATATTTCCAGTGTTGAGTGGTAGAAAAGGGTTGTAATTACGTAATCTCTATAAGGTCTATCCATTTATGTCTAATGTCAAAACCTTTAAAGTTGACAGTAGGGCCCTACATATTATCTAGTTAAGACTACGCACTTAGCGTATAGCTAAAATATACATTTGTCACCTTAAACGATATGTGAAAAATAAGCAACAATAACATTGTGACAAACGCAGCAAATAAGCATGAATAAAATCGTTATAAACGGACCATCGCCGATTTTCCTCTTGATAAAATAAATGAAAGTACTCCACTTCAAAATGGCGGAACCTTTAGACAAAACTTACAAGTAGAAATCAACCAAGCATACAGGGTTGGCATTTATCGCGACATTTAGAAATGTTTGGCACGAAAACTGCTGACCTTTAAAAAGAGTTAGTTGATGCGGGTACAATATCTGAGGAAGCCATACGTAAGGGAACCTTCATGCCGGGGCAGTGAATCCACCAAGTAAGTCGCTGTGAGTAGTGGAGGCAGCACTATTAGTTAAAGGAGCTAGTATAAATGGGGTTAGGAGGAAATAAAAGAATATCTGTGTCAGACGGACTTGGTTTACTAGGATCGGCAATAATTCTGGAGTCATAGCGGGGTACCCTTATAGAATATAGCTGACCAGATCGTTTGTATAATAATTGCATATCAGGGGGATTCTAGTTGACTGTAATATTCTCAAAGGGAGGTGGGAGTGGACAGACGACAGAGCTATGAAATATAAACTCGTTAATTAGCTCATGTTTAATATATCCAGCAGGGCAGATTTATGGCCCAAAGACAATCTGAAGAAGCTGTAAAATAGGAGCACAAGTCAGGAAGGCCGATTTGTGTTAAACGCGAGCTACAGGTACTACGAGTAATTTATTTATACAGTAGGCAAAGCAAGGAAAACTTAAACGAAAAAAGTGTACCCCTCATGCGTAATAATTTGTCTCCCTTAATGCAGAAAATAACTAAATCACTGAGAATAAAGACAATAGAAGAAAATTGACATATCTTTCACTAGAGAATAAAGGCCACAGCATTAACTTTTAGGTATGTATTAGCGAATTAGTATTAAAGGAATTATTGTTAATTCAGCTATGGCAGCCACAGTAGTATGTTCCCCTTTATACATTACGCAAATTTTCTCTCTTTACCAGTGGGCCTCACAGAGGAAACATGTGCTTTTTGCTGAAGTCATCTTGCGTTTTTTACACAGCCTACGCCCACATTCGTGCACTCAGAATCACATACAGGTATAATAGTGCGAGTATCATGAGAGATAGCTAGAGGGTCCACCCATAAGTCTGGTAGCAGTCTATATTGGAAGAACAGATTGGTCAATCAATCAATCAATCATAACACTTGTATAGCGCACTACTCACCCGGAAGGGTCTCAAGGCACTTGGGGGAGGGAGTCCGCTACTGCTCGAACAGCCAGGTCTTGAATTGTCTACTGAAGGTGAGGTGGTCCTGGGTCAGCCGAATGTGGATGGGGAGGGAGTTCCATGTCTAGGCCGCCAGGTAGGAGAAGGATCTGCCTCCGGAGGTGGCTCTTCGGATGCGTGGAACGGCGGCGAGGGCGAGGCTAGTGGACCGTAGCTGGCGGGTGGGCGTGTAGAAGGTCAGGCGGTCGTTGAGGTACTTGGGGCCCAGGTCGTGGAGAGACTTGTGTGGGTGGGTGAGGAGCCTGAACGTGATCCTCTTGTTGACGGGGAGCCAGTGCAGGTCCCTCAGGTTCCCGGAGATGTGGCTGCGTCGGGGGATGTCCAGGATGAGTCGGGCGGAGGCGTTCTGGATGCGTTGGAGTTTTTTCTGTAGCTTGGCTGTAGTACCGGCTTAGAGGGTGTTTCCGTAGTCCAGTCGGCTGGTGACAAGGGCCTGGGTGACCGTCTTCCTGGTTTCGGTCGGGATCCATCGGAAGATCTTGCGAAGCATGCGAAGGGTGTGAAAGCATGATGAGTAGACGGCGTTGACTTGTCTGGTCATCGAGAGGGAGGAGTTGCGTGCATGGTCTGTTGGCTTATGAGCGGTGCCCAGGGCTGGGGGCCACCAGGAGTCGTCCCAGGCAGTGGGCGATGGTCCCAGGATGAGGACTTCCGTCTTGTCTGAGTTCAGTTTCAGGCGGCTGTTCTTCATCCACTCGGCGACGTCTTTCATCCCTTCGTGTTGGCTGGTTCTGGCGGTGTCGGGGTCTCTGGTGAGAGCGAGGATCAGCTGGGTGTCGTCGGCGTAGGAGACGATGTTGAGGTTGTGTTGGCGTGCGATGGCAGCAAGAGGTCTCATGTAGAGGTTGAACAGGGTGGGGCTGAGTGATGAGCCTTGCGGGACGCCGCAGATGACTTCGGTGGCCTTGGATCGAAACGGGGGGAGGCGGACTCTCTGTGTTCTTCCGGCGAGGAACGAGATGACCCACTCCAGTGCCTTCTCTTGGATGCCGGTGTTGCTGAGGCGTTGGACTAGGGTGCGGTGGCAGACCGTGTCGAACGCTGCAGAGAGGTCCAGGAGGATGAGTGCCGCTGTTTCCCCGTTGTCGAGCAGGGTTCGGATGTCGTCGGTGGCTGCGATGAGGGCGGTCTCGGTGCTGTGGTTGGCTCTGAAGCCGGACTGCGAGGGGTCGAGGGATCCGTTCGTCTCGAGGAAGGCGGCAAGCTGTCTGTTGACGATCTTCTCGATGACCTTGGCAGTGAAAGGGAGGAGCGAGATGGGGCGGAAGTTTTTGAGGTCGGTGAGGTCCGCTGTTGGTTTCTTCAGTAGGGCGCTGAGCTCGGCATGCTTCCAGCTCTCCGGGAAGGTGGCGGTGTTGAAGGAGGTGTTGATGACGTCCCGGAGTTGGGGTGCGATGGTGGAGTCGGCCTTGTTGAAGACGTGGTGGGGGCAGGGGTCGGTTGGAGATCCGGAGTGGATGGTGTTCATCGTGTGGGCTGTGTCTTCGGTGGTCACCGTGGTCCAGGTGCGGAGGGTGGCGGTGGGGTGCGTTGGTTCGACGGTTGGGTGCGTGGATGGTGTGTCGAAACTGTTGTGGATGTCGGTGATCTTGCGGTGGAAGAACGATGCGAGAGAGTCGCAGAGATCTTGTGAAGGAGTGATGTCGTTGTTGCCGGTGTTGAGGTTGGAGAACTCCTTGACGATGCTGAAGAGTTCCTTGCTGTCGTGGGCGTTGTTGTCCAGTCTCTCCTTCAGTGATTTCTTCTTGGTGGTGCAAATGAGCTGGTGGCGCTTGCGGGTGGCGTGTTTGAGGGCGGTCATGTTGTCAGTGGTCTGGTCAAGGAGCCAGGCTTTCTCGAGGGTGCGGCAGGTCTTCTTGGAGTCCTTGAGTTCGTCGGTGAACCTGGGGGCCCTCTTGCTTCAGGGTCTGCTGGGAGGGTTCTTCAGTGGTGCGAGGTCGTCGGCGCAGTCAGTCAGCCACTGCGTGAAGTTGCGGGCTGCTTCGTTGGGGTCCGTTGTGCTGGCAGGTGGGTTCTGGCTGAGGGAGGTGGTGAGCTGGTCGGCGGTGATCTTGCTCCAGCTCCTGTGAGAAACCTGTTGCGGGTGGTGGTGGGTTGTGGTTTTTCTGAAGCTGAAGTGGACGCAGCTGTGGTCGGTCCAGTGGAATCCGGTGGAGTGGCTGAAGGTGATGTGCTTGCTGGATGAGAAGACGGGATCAAGCGTGTGGCCGGCGTAGTGGGTGGGGGTGTTCACCAGTTGCTTGAGTCCGAGGTTGGCGAGGTTGTCCAGCAGGGTGGTGGTGTTGCGGTCCTTGTTGTTCTCCAGGTGGAAGTTGAGGTCCCCTAGGAGGATGTAGTCGGCGGAGGGGAGGGCTTGCGGGCTGATGAAGTCCGTGATGTCTTCACTGAATTGTGTGCGTGGTCCGGGGGTCTGTAGATGAGGGTGCCTCTGAGGGTCGTCTTTGGGTCGGTGTGAATCTGGAAGTGGAGGTGCTCGGCGGCGGCGAAGGTGTCGTTGGAGTCAGTCGTGATGCGGATGGTGTTCTTGTGGACGATGGCGATGCCTCCTCCGGTCTGGTTGAAGCGGTCCCTCCTGATGATCTTGTACCCGTCCGGGATGGCGATGGCGATGTCGGGGGCTGAGGAGGAGTTCATCCAGGTTTCCGTGAGGAAGGCGATGTCTGGTGATGTTGTGTCGAGGAGGTTCCAGAGTTCCACGGCGTGTCTGTGGACGGAGCGGGTGTTGAGCAGGATGCACTTCAGGTGGTTGCTGCTGGTGCTTGGCTTGGCGGGCGCGGTGCCGGTTCGGAGGCAGGTGAACTTGCAGGTTCGGCAGGTGAAGGGTCCATGAGTGCGTTTCGGGGCGGCCCGGCAGCAGGTGGGGTTCCAGCCGGCATTGAGTGCGTTGAGGCCAGCGGCTTCGTAGGTCTGTCGGGTCGTCTTGCGTTGGTGGGGGCCAGGGGTCCTGGCACTGGGCGCGGTCCAGGCGCGGACGGGCGCAGACAGGCTTGCCTTTGGCGCGCCTTCGGCGCACAATCGGCGTGTCCGCTGCGCGTCCGCAAGGTCGCCATTTACGGCTAAGTGGGAGGGAGGAGCAGCTGGGAGGCGGGAGTGGGGAGGACACAAAACAAAAGGGGGCGTGGCCGCGTGAACGGCGGCGGGAAGCGGGGAGCGGGGCGGGCAAGGCACAGGGGGACAACAGCAAAGGTAATACAGAAGGCAATCAAAATACAAAAAAGAAAATACAACAAACCCACAATGGACCACGAAAATATGGCGGAACTGCTGGGGCAGGGAACAGCGAGGCAGGCAGCTAGGGCGGCAAGGCAGACGGCACAACGAGGCTGCGAGCAGCAGCGAGGGGCACACACACAGCTGGTGGCCGTGCGGCACGGGGGTGTCCTGAGAACAGGTCACACTCACCTGCGCCGCGCGGTCGCCATTTAAGGACAAGTGGGAGGGAGGAGGAGCTGGGAGGCGGGAGCGGGGAGGACACAAAACAAAAGGGGGCGTGGCCGCGTGAACGGCGGCGGGAAGCGGGGAGCGGGGCGGGCAAGGCACAGGGGGACAACAGCAAAGGTAATACAGAAGGCAATCAAAATACAAAATAGAAATTACAACAAACCCACAATGGACCACGAAAATACAGCGGAACTGCTGGGGCAAGGAACAGCGAGGCAGGCAGCTAGGGCGGCAAGGCAGACGGCACGACGAGGCTGCGAGCAGCAGCGAGGGGCGAGGGGCACACACACAGCTGGTGGCCATGCGGCACAGGGGTGTCCTGAGAACAGGTCATAATAGGATTGGAAGCATTATATGCAGTCTTATATAGTATATGTAGGTAATTATAGATTGTTTGTAGTAATGAAGTTATGCTAACACTGCAACAATCATGGCTAAGAACCCCACTGTGAATTACAAACATTGGATATAGAAATGGGAAGTGTATACTCTGCTATTCCATAGTTTTGGATTATATGGGCATAGGAAAGGGACAAGTCCATTATTTGAATGAATTGCTGTTTTAGTCAAAAGTTCTAGATAATGATCATGGATAAGCTATCTATAAGGAATATCTATGATCATAAACTAACGCAAGAGAGGTGCTACAGCTGTGTATGCCGATGGGCATATGTAAAACATTAATTGAGAAATGATTGTATATATTGTACAGATTAATATTTTTTGTAGATAAGAATATATCTGTTAATAATGCATAGCAAACGGACACAATGCACAGAAGAATGTTTTTTAAGATGAAAATGCACTGTAATTAATGTATAGCAATGTATTGGGAATGGGGTGATATCGGTATGTGATAGTGCTAGACCAAGCCCCATTGATGGGTAGGTTGTCCTAGGAGTAAAAAGTGAATATATAGATAAATTGAATAGGAAAATGTATGCAATCTGTTAGACATTGACAGTTGTAGGACCAACATACTAATTGATACAATCTCTCATTTTATAGTTAACGCTCATGAGAAATATACAGAATTCCTGAGGAAGGCATAGCCGAAACGCGTTGAATGGAATTTTGGTTCTGTATACAATCATGGACTACTGTATTGTAATCTAATTAAATTTGTATTATGCTTGTTTTTGTATCTTATGTATGTGCAATACAATAACTGTATATAAGTTTATTTATCTGATATTTATAGAGAAAAAAAGAATGAATTCATGAAAAAACAAAAAATAATAATGCAATAAAAAAGAAAGTGCAATTATATATCATGTTATCATGTGGTACAAAAATGTACAACTGGTTAACGTCTAGTTGATGATAAGAATTATGCACAAAACCCGGTGCTGAGTACTTGTTTTTCTAAAAAGTAGTTTCCTTACCAGGGTTCATCCTTTTAGGTAGGGGCCCCATTCTTTTGCACACCGTTTTTCAGCCTCTCCAGCTGGACCCTCCCAGCTTTACTATAAGGGGCCTAATTACGATGACGGGTGGACCATTGCGATCTCGGGTCCGACCAACCTACGGTCGGTGGTCCCAATACTGCAATTACAATGCAACCACATATGGTGCAGTCTCATTCTCCCATTTGTCTATGGGAGTTTGTGCTGTGGACGTAAACCGTCCATAGCACAAGCTCACATAGACAAATGGGAGAATCTGTTGATCTATGCACCGTTTGGCAGGCACATCCGGATGCCTGTCTTACGGTGCAGGGATCAACAGAGGGGGCCCATAGTTGCCCCATCGGCCCCCAACTGGTGGCTGCAGGGTATAGGGGAACCTTCCAGGGGCCCCAATGTCAGTTTCTGATAGGTTTTCCATGTTAGAAATCCAGACATGGAAAACCTGTCGGAAACCAACATCGTAATCCCTACCCTGGAAACGCTGTACATAAGATTGCTTGCTGGTCTTTGACTGGCCAACGGGCTCTTTGAGCCCGTCAGAATCCAGCCAGAATGACTGGCTGGTTGCACTTTATACCACTTGCATTGTAATGCGGCAGTTGAAACTGAAACAACGATGAGGCTCGGAAAGCCTCCGACCTGTGATCAAAGGCTTTCCGACTCTCATTGTAATGAGGGCCTAAGTAGTAAACTTACATGTGTGAGCATCTCCCCATTTAAAGACAGAAGAGTTGGAGATTTGCATTCGTAGGTTTGTGAATTGTATTTTGTAGTAAGTATGTAGGATGATTGTACTTCCTACAAAATACAGTTTGTGATTCGGGCCCTATCGATTTGCAACTACGCATTCCATTCACAATTGAATTTAATTTAGAGGACGAAATGGAAATGGAACTGACAATTTACTGTGCAGAAGGCAAAAAAAATGGGCCCTGCGATAACTTAAGTTATGAGCAGGACCTCTTTCAATCTAAAAAAGTTCCAAAAGAAGGCATCTGAGAAAGACCCCTCCCTGTATCTCATTCGCTGTGCAGTATATGTGTTCCCCATAACGTACAGCTGTGGTGGATTCTGCAGTGCCCATCCACAGCACCTCTGTGGACTCACAGTATGAGGAAGAAATGGGGAAGTTTAAGCGACTGCCCACAAGCAACCAGGGTGAGGCATTTTAGCTCCTTTTATTTCCAGTGGAAATGCTGAGCTCGTTGGAGGCACTGAAGTCAGATCCTTGGCTATAATAGCAGTGACTGAATCTCCGTGGTTGCTTAGAAACAGCTCCCAAACTCCATGATTGACAAATACAGTGCGGTGGCAGTGACCCTAACGTGTGAATCCATTACAGGATTGTGAGTCTCCCGAGGCACCCAGTCTTTACAACTACAGATATTTGAGGTTAGAGAAGTGATCCGCAGTTGTGTTGTGGTTATTGCTCCTAAGTGGTCTGCGTTATCTATAACAGGAACACAAGACTGCAGCGCTTCAGTTTATAGGTAGCGGTGGCAATGCAGAGCGATGTAGTGTATTTCATATTTATGAATAAGAGCTGTTTAATAGCTGAAATGTTTCCTATATATAGGGCAACTGTACTTCAATGTTTTACTCCACCTTCCAGTATCTGTTAAGTATTAGAATGTGTTTTTCGAACCGTTTCCTCACTTATGGAGATTATATGCAACAGTCCATCACAGCCTCCACTTTTGGGACACGTTTGAACATAATTTTATGGGTGCGTGACGCTAACATAAGATCTTTTTGAGTAGCTATGCAAAAATTCAGAAATGTACCTCAAATTACACAAGATTACACAAAAAGCAAATCTGGCAATTTGATCCAGTTTCCGGGACGCAAGGACATATTTAATGTTCAAAGCATTGTGCAAAAAACACAGGTTCTAGGGAACAACAGCCATTTGTATTCTGCTAATTCGCATTATTTCCGTGCTTCAGCAACAAGATTTTACCCGAACAAAGACTTAATTTGAAGTGGTGCCATTCCGCATGCTTCCTTCAGTAGTTACCTTTTGAGGCAGCTGGAAAGGTGTTTTTGCTGCCCCAAATATTCCCCATACCATCACTTTAAATGTATAGTCTTCTTTCTTGCAAACCTGAATGTGTTCTTCTTCATGTCAGTAACGGACTGGCTGCTCCTGGATAAACCTACTGCTACCAACCATATATTCTGCTTATTCCCTTCTTCTAAACTTTAGTAACATATTTTTTCTGATGATTCTGTTCCCCCTCAATCTACAAAGATACCTGCTAGGTTAACGCATTTTTTCATTTCTGGAATGTGTAGTATTTGGGCATCACGTTTAAAGATAACCATCCTCTTACGTATGATCACTTTTAGGCTACCGATTCCCTACTATGACGTAATCCACCTGTTTTTTTCTGTCGTATTAGCACTAACCGAGGACCAGATGGGATCTTAATTATCACCCACTTTGGAAACTGAAGGATTGCTACTGTTGACTGTTTTTGTCCTGGTCCAGACGAAAACCCAGATAAAAAATTTTAAGTGGCGTTTTAACACATCAACAAAAATAATTTTTGGTCTGTTTGTTAACCAGGAAAAACTCTGAGACATGAATGCCCATCACCCCTAGTTTCCGATGGACTACATTGAATACAATCAAAACGGTTTGTTTTCACGATGTGTGATTTCACCTTTATTTTTACGGGTGTGCCACGGGAGCATTGGACAACAGGCAATTCGCAATTTCTATGTAGCACACTCTTGATTTATCTAGTCTGGTTAGATTTACCTGCTGGATCTGATAAAAAGTGAGAATCATACCATATTTTTTGCAGTCACATCTTTTGATTAAATATATATGCGTGTGGTTTGCCTATAGATGTTTTACACTACTTCCTAGAATAAGGTAACTTACCATATAGCTCCCCAAAAAAGCATCATATGTTGCAACAGTGTAGTCTAATTACTAAACGGTCTCTAGTGTATCCCTTCCCCAAAAATTGAGCAGCCAAAGCAGCTTGAAGAACGAGTCAGCAAGTTACCATAGAGTCGATGGAGTCCTACTACTTCAAAAGTCTCAACCTATCCTGACTACCCTTCAGTATATCCGTAGGAGTCAACATCCAAAACACACAAATGGCTATCAAATGCACTTAAAAGTGCAGCGGTCAACAGACCAGGCCAACAGAATCTCTTCCATTAACGAAGGAGGGATTCATGCGTTTGAATGTAAGTTCATACTCTGTGGTTACTCTCCCTGATCTGAGTGCTCACAGCCCCTGCGTTGTTTATGTGCAGTAGTGTTCTTCTCCCACATCACATCTAGGAACCCGGGCTCTCCCTCCCTGTCCTTAGTGCACAATTGATCACTGAAGCCATGATGGTTGACTGGTATAACAGGGTCAAAGGTTCACCATGTCACTGGGACCATCTGTGGAGCTACTACTTGGTTCTCCCTACATAGTTTCACCAGATGTTACTTAAATCACTGTTTGTTCTCCTTCAATCGCAATTTAGAAGGTGGAGGTGCACGCAATCAGCTCCCGACAGCTGCTGATGTCCACCTGCCTAAATGGCTACCACTCCAAATTAATTGCAGGTGTGCAGCATGGGTTCAACAAACACCACATTTAAATGAAAAAAAAATAAGAATTCGCCAACCAGCTTAGAAATTAGTGTGGGATTCAAGTGCAGAGGTCCAGGTGCATCCCTGACTGCGAACAATATTATATCAAAGTGCTACTTTCAAGGAGAGCTATAAAATAAAGGCATGGTTTTCCACCAGCGCTGTGTACAACAGTCTTTGACAATTGATTGGTTCACGTTGCTGGTAGGAGTTGAAGCCTAGAACGTTCAGCAACTGAGAGAAAAAAAAACCCTTACATTCAAGAGCTATCTAGTGGAATGAGCTGAAGGACGAGCTATTTCTGAAAATGGTATCGCCACAATTATTTATTATTTGGGAAGGAGAAAATGTACATTTGTATAATTCAACTAGAAACGTCTAAAAATTGTATCGAGTAGTGAGTAGAAGATAATGAAATTCACATCTTGGAGTTCCAAAGCAGAGAATGTAAGCAAGAGTAAAGGCAATGTAGGTGAAAGAGCGTTTTCAATATACATAGGTCAGAAATTCTGCACCAGGACCTCTCCTGATAGCTAGGGGTACATCCATGGATAATGGAGGCCTAACAGCAAACTCTAGTAGCCCCTGACATTACAGGCCAGGAGTTCAGGTCTCAGCGGAGACAGAAGAGTCCTGTAACAAAGATTGGTAAAAGCATCCGGGCGAGGCCAGATGCTTTCTGCTTAATCTACACCAACCTCTAGAATTGGGCCTAATAACTGCACGCATCATTAGCTACAAAATGAAGTCAGGTAAAACTTAAATATCAGTATATTTCTACATGGACTTTGTTTTTTTTAAAGTTACTCCATAACCTTTCCCTGTTCCACCACCCGCCTATATCAAAGGAAGTTGTTCTTCCTCTACTCCTTCGACTGCATAATTTATGATGTAAACTGGTTGAAAAAGGGGGAAATTACACTAAACGCTGATAGCATTTATGCTGCTCTTGAGCAGGCCTAGCAGTCTCTGGGGCAAAACCTGAGTAGAATGGTTCCTTGCACCAAGACCAGTGGCGGCTGGTGACATTTGAAAGTGGTGGGCGAATCAGCAGCCGCAGGTGTCAGGGCTAACGGGAAGAGCCACATATCCCTGTACCCCTTGTCTCTGCGTTTCACTGGTACACAGATCAAAATGTAAGCCAGCACAGGTTGTAACAAGAAATGGATCAGGAAAAATGGCACACACAAGCCAATATCCCCATCTGAGTACATTCTCAAACTTCCTACCAGACGTATGCGACACAAGGTCCTTGCTATGTGGCATCAAAAGCCGGCAATAACTGAACACAAAAGCTAACGCAACAAAGCAGGTGTTACCTACAAACTGCAATCCAATGCTCAAAAGTGAAATTCATGAAAGATATTCCAGCAGATTCAGCCGAGACGTAATTGTGAAAAGGAGCTGGCCTGGGCCAAATTATTTCTCTCAATGGCTCCGTTGCCTTATGTACACAGTGCATCCACTGCTGCCCCTCCCCCCAAGCTGAAATGAGCTGCGCAAGGTCACACAAAGCGAAGAGGATAAAATTAAACTACAATAATGGTGTCTTGATCTGAAGGCCACAACCGGACCTATAGACCGCCTTCCCAGATTTGCTGTGTGGCTTCAAAAACATAAATGAAAAGAAAATGTGCAAACTGCAACCTTTCCCAGCAATATCAAACGTACCCTCCTATGTGGCGTGTCTAAAGGACAACATGAGGCTTCCTCCGTTGTAAATACTAATGCAAAACACTCAGAATACATATTTCCGGTGCTTGGTTCCCGTCACCATAAAAAGTCAAGTAGATAAAAAATCAGCATTCAACATAAGAAACAAAAAAACTTCTTGCTGTAATGAAAACAAAACTCGATTGCTGGTCCGTCTAACGCTCACGGTAGAAAGAGCATATTCATATTTCCAGGAAGAACGGCGACTCTGTGGTCCCCGCAGTCGAAGGGGCCTGTTTATTCACCATTCCACATATGAAAACATCACTTAGATCAGTTAGATAACAAAGAAATATCATCAGATAGCTAAAAAAAAAAGTGACCCACGTTTGCAAACTATGACCTTTTTGAACTTGTAAAGACAAGCAATAGAGGTGTTTTATAAGGAATGTGGGAACGAATGTATGAGCATTGCTTGTGTTAATATCAGGGGCATCGACAGAAAAAAACAATATCCACAAAATAAAAAAACATGCCCACAGACAGACAAAAAACAGGTCCACACACACATTGTCTATTCAGACCAGCCTATTGGGACTGCCTGATTGCTGCATATAGGCCAGTCCAACCCGAGAGAAAAGTTCTCAGTATCTGCCTGCATGCACGACGTCATTCGGAGTGCCTGTCGAGCTAATCAGATCATCTGATTCCAAGAGAAAAACGCGCATCCTTTCTATTTTCTCGCACGTTTCCCAACCTTGTAGCCTCCAATTAGGTCAGCTTAACAGGTGTTCAATAAAGGCCAGGCCAATAATCGGCAAACTCAGTGGAAGGCCATGGGGCACAGCACACAGGGGTAACAAAGAGCACAGATAGTTGAGCTCGGGGACACGGCAGGTCAGGAATCTCCGCAAGGAGCAGGAATCAACAACCCAGTAAAATGTGAAACCCCGCTCTTGGGAGAAGCACAACAAAGAGGACCTGAATTCTAACAAAAACAGCGAGTTTGACACTGTTCACCAAGGCCGGACTAAGATTAAGGCCGGACCGGCCCTACTAGGCATCCGACTTTCCCCGGTATTCTGGAAGTGTGGGGGCCAATTTTGTAGTAGTGCTGTGGATTAAGCACTAGCCGACAGCCGCATATTCGTACACTGGCAATGGCGGCATTGGCATACCATAGAAACATTCAAACACTTTAACATAGAAAATCAACCACAGAGTTTACCTTGTTTTACTCTGTGGCCCACCGCTACTGTGACTCACTCGGAGCGTGTTCGTAATTTCAGCCGGTCCGGCCGGGACATTCCCAGTGGAGGACTCACGAGATGATGAAAAAGGAGGGGGTCTTGCGTGCTGCAGCCACCCACCCACGCGCTGCGGCACCACCATCCTTGTGCACGGTAAGTCAGCCAATCCTGGCGCAGCATTAACATCGCCACTGCGCCAGGATTGGCTAAAGAGCAGGGCTAATACTGCCCATAATGAGACCCAGCCGGTCTCTGCCTCTGTGAGTACTAGCGGAGGAGGAGGAGGGAAGGGGCTACTGCGTGTGTGCGCATGCGTGGGCAAGTCATAAAAATGACTTGTCCTAAATGCGCACACTGCTGCTGCCCTTCCTGCCACGCTGCTATCAGTCCCACGCTGCTGCCGCAGGCCCGCCCACCACACCCTTCCGCAATGACGTCACTATTGTGACTCTGACCTCAAATTACGACGGCCGGCAGTGTCGGGTGTTGTATTGTGCGCTGCGCTCATAATTTTACTTTTTGGTGCATAACTAGTGGGGCAACGCCCCAACGCCCCCAATGGACGAACCGCCACTGACCAAGACCATCTTTGGAGACGGGTTTCAGCCCCCTAGTTAGATTAAAACTAGCAAGGTAATTAATGAGGCAAGCAATGGCTTACACCTAATCAAGGTCGTCAATATTGCAAGCTCAAATCAGACCTAATAAGACAAGAAAACCACGATTGCAAGCTCTGACTTGCATCGGTTATGACAAGTTCAAACCAGCACCGTATCACAGCCAAGCACAGAACCACTGAGGAGTCTAACGCCATCCTGCCTTGGATAGGAAGATGCCACAATCTCCAAGGCTGACCACTGCCAAGCCAGCCATTTGGCTCTTGATGCCCTGCGGTGATATTTGCCTTCCTGCTACTCAGTCCTGTGAGCCAAAGTGGGAGCTTATGCAACCCAGGGGAAGCTACAATTTGTAGAGTGTCACATTTGCCTACCCTCCGATCATCTGGTTACCCAACCACCGACGAGATGGTGCAGGCAGGGCACTGACCATATGGCCTAGGCAGATCACCTACCAAAGGGCCCAGGTACATGGGAGCTACCAACTGGGGTGGCCCTGCCCATTGTGGACTGAAACCGAAAGTCTCCCGCCTCTGAGACTCTGCATAAAGACAACAACTTTCTTTCCAGTACCTCTGCTGGCACCCACTCATGTCATCTGCACATCTCACTGACCTGCAAGAAGGGCCCCCAATTTGCTAGGGCAGGGTCGGAGGCCTATGCACGCATCAAAACATTTCCAGGTGCTCAACCTGGGGACACACCCTGTCAGTGCCTGGTAGGCACGCATCTACCATTGCAGCAAAGGCAGGTAGTTCCACCACCTGTTTTCCCAAATATCCAGATGGGTTCACACAAGTGTTCAAACCTGAGCCCAGGCACACGGGACTAAGCAACAAGGTACACGGCAACTAGGGAGGGTCGCCTCCACCCTACATGTCAGCTGTCCTCCACACGCCGTGGCCAGTAGGAGTCAGGGCTTGCTACCAGTATGTCAAAGTTCCCCTGCCTAGACAGCAGCCAAGGTTTTGTGGTGTTGGAAAAGAATGAGGTACTCTCCCGCTATTGGTATGACTCAGGCAGCAACCTCCTTGTGTGGGTGCATGGAATCCTGAGCTGCCAGGGCATGCGCCAATCTTGCCCCTCGAAGTGCCACCTATATGTGACCAGAGGGGTTCGTGCATCTTGAGTGGCACAGCATGTCCCGACAGGAGCATTGGGTTCACAGATGGCCCCAGCACTTTCCCATTCCAGGTTTCCCTGCTTCCCAGGGCAGACCACTCATGATTGCTCAAAGCCTACTTGACCAGTGATCAGGAATGGGAGGGCCCAGGTGGCAGAGTTTATCGCTCTCTCTAGGAACAGCCCATGGAGGCACTGCAATTGGGTTCCCTGGGTTTATGCTGAGTGACAATGGGTTCCATTCTTTGGAGGGCTTACTGCATATTAAGCCTCTCCTGGGCCCACTGGCCAGGTATCTACTATCCTTGGCCCACATGTGAAATGATTGTGTCCTTGTTGGCCGGGAAAAATGCCCACACCACACCCGGTTACAACGAAAGCAGCCAGCAAACAAGGGGAAGATTCATGCCATGTGCCTGGTTTCGGTCTAGGAGGTGGTCAAGATTTAGCTGGTGCTATTGACACTCAGGCTGCTGCACCATTAATTACCCTTTTAAAGGTTCACTTACAAAAACCTTGTTGCAACTTTGTCTTCCTCTAGATAGTCAAGTTTGAGAATCTTCTCAGTGCTCCACCAGGGCTTTTGCTAATGCCCAGCAGTGCAAATCTGAAAACCTGACTAAATCATCCAATTAGTACTAGTAAGGGGTCGTGTGTACCAAGGTCAGGGACTTCATCAACTCAAGCTTAAGCCCCTCACTTACTGGTCTTCTTCAATGGAAATAATTGCAACCCCCAATCCTATCATAAACAGGGTTCAGAGAGTTACCTGCACTTGTTGGTGAAAGACAGGCACATGCTGATTTGTTCCATGTAGCACATGCCTGTCTCAGACATCTAAGGCCATCACAAACCTGTTACTACACAATCTGTGTGGCAGAAAATAATGAGTCCCTCTAAGATGTTGAACAATGACTATGAGGGTCATGTAAACAGTTAGAATGAAGGAGTCTCTCTCATTTTATCAATTAACCAGACAAATCACCCCACCAACTAAGAACTGCCCTGCACCACCATAAACAAAGTTGAGAAAGAGTAATCAATCTTTCTATGTACAAGCCGGGTCAGGTTTCGTGTTGACTCAAAATAAGTAGCAAGCTCCCCTCCTGATGGTGAACTTCCATCTATTCCTTCGAATTTCAGCTTTGCAACCAAACTTCCCTCATGAACCCAAAGATTTTGGTTTCTTGTAAGCTGCTTAGCAGGTCATGGGAATAACACTGCCAGATCACAAGTTGTCATCTGCAAGTCTCGACTTTCAATCTTGGTTAATACAAATTTTCTTGGCAAATTCTGTCTCTTAGGTTTTGTCTGTCTGGTCTAAAAATGTCACCCTTAGCATCACAATATGAATTTCCCAAGCTGTATCTCTTATTCATAGCCCTATTTACGAATTAACTTGATGAACCCAGATTGGTTTTGATCTAATAAATGCCTGCATCCCCTGGATATTAGTGCTAGCTGGCATATATTAGTTCTAAAATTATCATAGCTATCCAAGTAACAAATGGATCAATCAAGGGAACAAATACTGATTTAATGAGTCCTTGGCAGATTCACTGTACTTGCACTGTACTTGTACTTGCAGTGTGTGCTTACAGTGCATTGCTCATTCATTGAGACAAGCATATACTACTGGCAGAACCAACCAGGTAGCTGCACTTGCTGAAGGAGGTCAGCTTGCCTATCCTGAAGTACTGGGTTTTTCAGAACCGGTACTGAACCGGTAACCCAGCGGTGCCAGGGACAACACCCTAAGACTTCGAGTCCTTCCTGTTTCAGACTACAGAAACACAGAGTCTTCTAGGTGAAGTCAAAGATCGAGTTTATTGGCTGCAACCAAGTAACAGGCGTCCTAGAAGTACAACACGGTGTATATTCTCAGGAGACTGCTCAATCTTACAAAGCCAGCCTTCTCTTTTTATACAAAATATTATGCTTCAGGCAAACATTCCTAATTTTACAGTTGACCATTCACATATTTTCACTACAAAGAAAAAGCAGAGTCATGATGACAATCCCATATTTCAGTTTGTCCAGCCCACAATCAATTACCCGGCAAGGCCCAGTATTTTTATCAGATATCAACGAAACCCCAATAAAAACGGGCACCTCCTCCTAGTAAAGCAAGTCATAAAGAAAGAAACAGAGGCAGGTGTGTGTAAGATTAGGGAGGGTTTGTGTGCGATGAAAGGTTTATGGCATGTTGTGCCTTGATGCTATCTCGACCGGCCACTGGGAGAGGAACTGCCCAAACAGGTTCGGCCTTGGGCAGTGGAGTCAGCTTGCCCTAGTCGCAGAGAAGTCAGCAAAGTTGGACGTGTCCTTCAGAATCATGTTTTGGCCTTAGTCACCGGCCAATGTGAGGGCAATAACAAAATGGCTGCTATTCACAAAATGGAACCCAAGGGTTCAGTACGAAAACTACGTTTTCAGGGTGAAATCGTCACTCGAATATGACGAAAATGCTTGTGCATAATATACTCGCCATTTTCGGTCTGCTGATATCAAAATCGTCATGATATGACGATGTTTATAATATAGGTCCAATATTTTCAGTACCACAGTCCCTCCTTTTGCCCTTACATAGGCAATAACCTATACTCATGCTAATCTGAGTCCAGGTCTATATTCATAAAGTCATTGAGATGTTGCTGTAGCATCATTCTATTACTTAGCTCGTCCCTCGATACAGGTCTCCTTACACATGATGTAGCACAGAGGCCACAAAGTGCAGGAGCACACTGTACACACAGACAGAACAGGAAAAGAATGGCTAAGATTATCCCAATGACCATCAGAATTTTCCATCCCCAGGCGGATATCAGTTCCCAGAACCATCCCATCAACGACCAATCTCCTTTATCTACATGAATAGTTTCGGAAATCTTATGCAGTTTGGAAATGGCCTGGTACACTGTTGGAGCGTTATCTGGAATGATAACACAGCAACTCGATTGGATCACTCTACATACCCAACCTCAGTCTGCAAGTATGACGTCTAACGCGACCCTGTTCTGAAGGGTCATAAGACGGTCCGACTGGAGCTCAGCGGTCAAGTTACTAAGGGCACCGGTAGTTTCAACTATGGTGGATTCAATCACCCTTGTCAATTGCCTTATGTTCCTGCTGTTAACCATGGGTCCCCAAAACGCCAGAAAACCCCTAACGAAGTCTCCCAATTCTTGTCCTGCAGTGTCTTCTTCACTGAAGACACCTCTAACTATCCTTGTCTTGTGATAATCTGCCACAGCGGTGTAGGTGGGAGGCAACAGGAACGAAACAAAACATGTGCCCGGAAAGTCAGGGGGCAACCATGTATAGGCTCTGTCATGGCAGATGAAATAGGTACCATTATACCCTTAGCTGCTAAAAACGAAGGGGAAGTCTGAGACGCAAAAACGTACATTTCAGTGCAGGTACTCTTTCCTAACTGAGCTCTGGGATTCTTGCCATTACCTTGCAGACATAGGTGACCCTGATGGGGTACAATCCAAATCGGGGAGGATCTCTTAGCTCACTGTTTCTCACCCAGAGTAACTCCATATCCGGTCACGTTCCATCCAATGTACGCTAGTGTCTCATCTCTTGGGATAGTCTCATAGGAAGTATCTTCCCTAATCTTGTCTACTATACCCTTAACTAGAGCACTATTCTTAGGATTGTCTTTTTCAGAACGTTGGGGGGTAGACTTCATGTGCGTAGATGAACATTGTTCTGTATGCCCACACAGACCCATTATGGCTGAAAGGCAGGACCAGCTAAGGGATATCTTTATCCGTTGTGTGAGGCATAAGACCACACACCCAACAGTTAGTCGTGTTCATTACCAGTTGGTGTTGGTGCAAAAGCTGAACGAAGGAGTTATTAATAAATTCTAATCTCCTAGCGGATTCGTGTTCAGGAAAAGGATGGAAAGAATGCGAGGAAACAGTAGGAGGCGGTATGGGCGATGTAGTGGGTGCAAATGTCACTCGAAAAGAGAATAAAACATATCCTATTAAAAACATCATAACACTGAACAACATAAAAATGCATAGTATCAAAAAACGTTTCTTGGTCATCATTCTGCAAATTGTAGTCTTAAAGTTCATTTGTTTGGCAGGTCTCTCCATCTCGAAAAACTCCATCCTCTCTAAAATGCTGCTCGCGATGGTAGGGTGTTCTATGCTAAGGGATGCTTCTGTCAGTCCAGGGCAACTCCCTTAGACCAACCAGAACTGTTGACCTAACGTCTTCAGCTGCACCCCAAAGACTTGGGCAACCGCGACCCTACAGCTGAACCCGGATGGTGGTTCAAAAAACAAAAATAAAAAAGTTTCTCAGATAAGAGAGAGCTGCACTTTCAAAAATAGCAAAGGAAAGGAAGATTTTAATATTTCATAGTGCTCGGCCTCAGATTATAGCGTTTCTTCCCAGATACTGTCTGGTCCTGAAACAGGAGTTCAGGCTCTGTAATGTCCAATCGAATTGACGGTGGCACAGCTTCTTGCAAAAGATTGTCACTTTCTTGTTCAGAAATTGTTCCTTTTATGCGTGCATCACTGAAAGGTAGAAAACGAGGCACAGTCTCAGTTTCAGAGTCAGCGACACCCTCCTGGACCCACCGGTCGTACGGCAGAGGCAAAGGACCCTCTTTCAGTGCACGCCGTGGATCCAGTTCTTTTTGCCTTCCACTCGCACAGTGGATCTCGTCGAGAGAAGAACTAGGTGAGGGCCGGTCCACCGGGGCTGGTCATTCTTTGTTCGCTGGAAATTCTTGACCAGCACCCAGGATCCAGGATCGATCAGATGTCCTGGAGCTTCAGAGACCTGAGGCAGAGTATCGTGAACCTGTTGGTGTAAAACAAGCAATTGCGCGGGCAATTCATACAAATAATCAAGCAGTACAAGGTGTTTGATCTCACTGAATTTTGTCGGCCTTGGCACTCCCCATATGTTGGCCGGACGGCCGAACACAATCTCATAGGGACTAAGTCCCACTCGCGAATGCACAGTCATTCTGGTTGATAGGAGTGCCAAAGGCAGAGCGTCAGGCCATTTAAGACCAGAGCTCGCTTGGATTTTGGCCAATTTTAGTTTTAACGTGCCATTGTAGCACTCTACTAGTCCAGCTGATTGGGGGTGATTTGCAGCGTGGAATTTCTGTTGGATGCCTAGCCCTTCACATACTTTCGTCATCACTCGACCCACAAATTCACTCCCATTGTCACTCCAGACCATTCTCGGCATTCCAAACCTAGGGAAGAACTCTTTGACAAGGGCTTTAGCTGTGGACAAAGCAGTGTTGTCCTTTAAGGGATATGCTTCTACCCATCTCAAAAAGGCACAAACAACAACGAGTACGTATTTTAGATTATTGCACCTTTCCATGTGGATGAAATCTAGCTGCAAAACCTCGAACGGATACGTTGGAGGCGCAAAATGACCAGCTGGAGTTGGGGTTCCCCTACCAGGATTGTATTTCAGACACACCATACAATTCTTGACCACATTCTCTGCACACTTGGGAATTCCAGCATTTTGCCATACTGGAGCCAACAACTTACAGATCCATTTCACACTGATGTCAGCCATTCCATGAGCCATTTTAACAACTGCAGGCACATACGCATCGGGTAACAACCATCTCTGATGTTCTGACAATTCAACCCAACAACCATTCACATCCAATTTCCCCTTACTCTCTCTCCATGTACTCAACTCATTCTCTGTAGCTTCAGTTTGAATAGACTTTACACTCTCTATCGTGTCTTCACACATTCCAATGTCACCAATCCATCTTGCAGGGCCTGCAACATACATTCGACTCATCACATCCCTTGCTGTTTCTTTTGCGACTTCGTCAGCGAATGCATTTCCACGACCAACATCATCAGTCACCTTCTTGTGTGCACTGCATTTTACAATCGCGACTTGCAACGGCAAAGTAAGTGATTCAAGGAGCTCATTCACCAATTGACCATGCTGAATCTTAGTTCCATGCGAAGTCAGGAACCCACGTTCTTTCCACAATCGTCCAAAACTGTGAGCCACACCGAATGCATACTGGCTGTCAGTATATATGGTCACTTTCATTCCTTTCGACAACACACACGCTCTTGTAAGTGCAATCAACTCTGCCGCTTGAGCTGAATTATGTGGGATACGTGCAGCTTCAACAATTGTACGCAATGTCGTAACAGCATAGGCCGCAGTCGTATCACCATTCGGAAGCTTGAAGCATGAACCATCCACCCATAAGGTACCATCACACTTCACAAGAGGAGTGTCCTGAAGGTCTATTCTCCCTTTCGTTTCTTCTTCTGTTCTGAAAAAACAATCATGCTGTTCAGAAGTATCTAACTCTGTTTCAATCGGCAACAACGTAGCTGGGTTAAGCGTGTTGCATCTTTTTATGTGCACATGACTCGCTAACAGTGTCAACTCGTAACCTGACAATCGAGCACTAGTTAAGTGCTGTGTCTTGGTTCTGTTTAACAACGTGTCCACTGCATGTGGAACCATCACAACCAATGTATTATTCATGACTAAACCAGCAGACTGTCGAATAGAAACAGCTGCTGCTGCTGTGGCTCTCAAGCAGCTTGGCAATGCTTTAGCTACCGGGTCCAAAGTTGACGAAAAATACGCGCATGGACGCTGCTTGTTTCCAAACAACTGTGTCAACACTGACAATGCACAACCTTCTTTCTCATGGACATACAATGTAAAGGGCTTACTGTAGTCGGGGGTACCCTACACAGGAGCCGAACATAATGCATTGCGCAATTAGGAAAAACTTTTCTGACACTCTTCAGACCATGGAAGGGGATGCGGTGTATCTTTACAAGTCAATGCCACAAAAGGTTTGGCCAACAAAGAAAAATTTGGTATCCATTGTCTGCAATATGAGGTAATACCCAAGAAAGCACGCACTTCTCTCTGTGTCCTAGGCACACTCAATTTCGCTATTTCCTGAATTCTTTCTGGGGTCAGTTTCCTTCCCTCCTTCGATAAGAGATGACCTAAGTAGGTCACTTCTTGTCGACAATATTGCAATTTCGAAAGGGACACTTTGTGATGTAACTCAGACAAGTGATGCAACAACGACAACGTGGCTTCTTTACAGATTTTCTCCGTATCTGCAGCAACAAGCAGATCATCAACGTACTGAATAAGTGTAGCGCCATCAGGTAAAACAATTGTGTCAAGCTGTGTTTTTAAAGCTTGACTATATATCGATGGACTTTCACAGAAGCCCTGGGGAGCGCGTTTGAAGCGGAAGCTTCGACCTCCTAGACTGAAGCCGAAAATATCCCTACTCTCCTCGGCAATCGGGATGCTGAAGAAAGCGTTCTTCAAGTCAATCACCGAGAACCAGGTCGCGGAAGCTGGAATCATAGTCAATAGGGCAGTGATATCAGGAACAACTGGAAATTGTGGCACAACTATTGTATTCACCTCTCTAAGATCAATCACGAATCTGTACACAGGTGGCTGAGAAGGATCAGTACGTTTCAAAAGAGGTAGAACAGGACTATTGCAAACTTTGCCTCTTGTCTCTTCAATTACATCTTTTTCAATCAAATCATAAATGATCGCTAGCAACGCTTTTTCACCTTCACTAGAGATTTTGTATTGGGGAATTCGTGGCATTTTAACATTGGCTTTTAATGTCACAACATATGGCGGTATTTCCAAAAGACCCACATCGTTAGGACCAGTAGCCCAAAGAACTTCAGGAAGAAGCGATAATTCTGTCGGATAGTTTATCCTTTGACAAATACATTGGGGAGACTACTTTCTTACCTAGTGTAAGTTGCACTCCTGAAGGAGAACAATATAATGTCGCATACAATCTTTTCAACATATCTAATCCTAACAAGTTTTCACCACAACCTGTTGTCAGAATAAGGGGTGCTTCTAATTCACAAGGTCCAACAGAAAGGGACATAGAACTAGAAATCGGGTTCCTAACCGGGGCGCCAGAAAAACCTATTGAAACATTCATTTCGCCAGACAAAGGTGCGCCAGGGAGTTTAGAGTGCATAATAGAACTCTTTGTAGCACCAGTATCCAACAGAAAAGGCTCTGACACGCCTGATGTAATCACCTCAACATAAGGTCCACTCTGATCTACTGGAACTGAAACAACTCCCTCTCTTTGTCTAAGGCTGTCCTAGCAATCATTACCTTCCATATTCTCATCTTCTGCATAGTAGTCATCAGCATAGTACTGAGGCGTCCTATTAGACGCGTTATTCTGCTGATCAAACCTATTCATTGAATTCTGAGGTGGAAATGAGCGCGCGTTCTGGGGGAAATTTCCACGTCCTCTACCTCTAGGCGCTTGTGGAGCACCTCGACCTCGTGCGCTAGAAGCACCATTCATACGCTGTAGCAGAGCAGGGCAACTACTTTTAAAATGGCCCTCCTCTTTACAATATGCACACTGATTAGGGCCTACAGGAAAGCGTTGTGGAGGATATTCGGTCCTTTGCGTGTTTCTCTGAAACTGCTGAGGCTGCTGATAGTTACTCTGACCACCACGAGGCGGGTACGCCTGCTGTAAAAGAACCTTTGTTTTTAATTCTTTCATTTTCTTGTCTGCTCTATCTTTCTCATCTTTATCCCTATTTTCGTAATACTGGGCAGTAGCCAATATCTGTGCTGAAGAGGAAACGGCCCAAGAACTCTCTGAATCTTTTAACTTTTTACATAACTCAGGAAGCAAATTATGCACGAACTTGTCAACGAACAACCGTTGATCACCTTCTGTACTCATATCTTGACCACTGTGGTCGATAAACGTTTCTTCAAACCTAGAGACGAAATCAGACACTGTTTCATCTTTCTTTTGCTTACACGCAGACAATTTGTCCCAATTCACTCGCATCGCAGGCATCAAAGTCTTCATGTAAGTAATTATCCTACCAGGGAGATCTGCTACTAAAGGCTCGGGTTTAGCACCACCAATTTGTCGGTCATTTGCAGCACTAATGTCACCTAACTCTTGCAGGGATGCACTGTTCGTAACGGCCCTAGTGCCGGGGTACTTTACCCACGTTTTTTAACAAAAAACATATGTACCAATATTTACAACTTCATTAGACCGTTAATGTCTTCAAGATACTTGATACTCAAGCACAAACCAAGTTCATATTCGAAAACATTCTCCTTTTTACTGTTTCAAAGTGTTTTGATTCTCCTGTTTCATTGAATTAACATTTTCAACATATTCACAATTCGTTTTCATTGTAAATATAATGCAAACTGATATAATTATTCAAAAACCATGATCAACATCATTTTCATGTGATACATTAATTATTTCACAACAGGCGATGACTCCCTCCCAATGCATTTCGATGCCGCCGCATCTTCGTCAGGGGAATAACTGTGTGAAAAAACATTCCATGTAAAATCACAAAAGCTTAGTCTTTGTCTGCATCACTGTGTGCATACTCATGCATCACATACTGTATGTTTACTCTATTCACAAACCTCATGCAATTGGTAATTTCTAACATAAACCAAGCCTACCAGCTGCTCAAGCAATATTTAACAATATCGTGGTGTTTCCTATACATGCTATTTGATATTCTGGTTAACGCACCCCATGCTCGTGATCTAATAAAACAAAAATCTCAAGCAACCTGCACCGCACCATGCTGTGTGGTCATTGCCAAAAGCGGTGAATTATTCACAAAAAGGCTTGTACCTGTCGTGGACTACCGAAACCAACTCTTTCTGTAATAAAAAATACCACATGCGAAGAAAAATATAAATACCATTGTATCCGGTCATTTCCGTCACCCAAAGCCATTACTATTTGGTCTGAGCTCCCTGCTTACTTTTAATATTATTGCGCACCACCGAGAACCGTTTCTCCAACCACTACACCGTCTGTAAAAACGAAACACAAGCTGTAACCCGAACGTTATCTACCGGTGTGTTCAGTATCACACCGCCTACCACTGGCCCTTACCTTTTGATGATCTCTATGTTCTCTGCTGCTCCGCGCACTGAACGTCTGCCGAGTGTCGGCAGTGCATGACGGGATGTGCTTTAAGTATCCGTCATGGACATAGGACTAGTGCCAGACCCAAGCTGTCCTACTATTCTTTACCAGTAACACGCTAATGTGATATAATGCGCCTGAATGTGAAGTTACTAATGAGCATTAAAATATGCCTAGAAATCGTGTTTAATCAATTGCGCATTTACAAATGTTGTGTTACGAAGTGGTGCACATAGAAAGAGGACTGCCCCACATGCAACTTTATTTACTTCCGAATGAAAAACAACTCTGCAATTCCTAATTCAAAAACGCTACCACCGGCCTGTGCCTAACATGTGTATTACTCAGCTCCCACCAATAATTCTGATGACTGTTTTCCCTGCCCGGTATATGTGAAATTAAAGAAAAATTAATTTAGATGGCTGAGAGTCGTCATGCCTATATCCACAAAACATTTGGTGCGTTTCTCAAAAAATCAAATCCTGTATTAACAACTTATAAATCACCACTAGTATACATTTGTCTATTTTGATTGGAAATATATATATATATACATGCCTGTAAAACACTCATAGATAGCACGCAAATTCAATTTTGTCATTCAGCCCCCCAGGTTTCACGGTCTGAAGATACCTCATCCAAAAAGTTTCTCTTTGCGCAATTCTTACATTTGGATCCACATGGGACTCAACCGATACTTGCTCTAGTACAGTGAATCTAAGTTGAGGAATAGTGTGTCTCATCTCTTTCCAATGTTGGGCAAGACTGGATTTTTCATTGCCAAGCCTAATATTAGACTTATGTTCAGTAATCCTGACTTTAATTTTTCTTGTAGTGCGGCCCACATACACTAGGCCGCATGGACATTTGACAGCATATGGCTTTGGGTGACGGAAATGACCGGATACAATGGTATTTATATTTTTCTTCGCATGTGGTATTTTTTATTACAGAAAGAGTTGGTTTCGGTAGTCCACGACAGGTACAAGCCTTTTTGTGAATAATTCACCGCTTTTGGCAATGACCACACAGCATGGTGCGGTGCAGGTTGCTTGAGATTTTTGTTTTATTAGATCACGAGCATGGGGTGCGTTAACCAGAATATCAAATAGCATGTATAGGAAACACCACGATATTGTTAAATATTGCTTGAGCAGCTGGTAGGCTTGGTTTATGTTAGAAATTACCAATTGCATGAGGTTTGTGAATAGAGTAAACATACAGTATGTGATGCATGAGTATACACACAGTGATGCAGACAAAGACTAAGCTTTTGTGATTTTACATGGAATGTTTTTTCACACAGTTATTCCCCTGACGAAGATGCGGCGGCATCGAAATGCATTGGGAGGGAGTCATCGCCTGTTGTGAAATAATTATTGTATCACATGAAAATGATGTTGATCATGGTTTTTGAATAATTATATCAGTTTGCATTATATTTACAATGAAAACGAATTGTGAATATGTTGAAAATGTTAATTAAATGAAACAGGAGAATCAAAACACTTTGAAACAGTAAAAAGGAGAATGTTTTCGAATATGAACTTGGTTTGTGCTTGAGTATCAAGTATCTTGAAGACATTAACGGTCTAATGAAGTTGTAAATATTGGTACATATGTTTTTTGTTAAAAAACGTGGGTAAAGTACCCCGGCACTAGGGCCGTTACGAACAGTGCATCCCTGCGAGGGACACAATTGTGTCTGATTTTGCAGCTATTTTTGAAATCTGACAGGGGTTAGTCAGACAGCAGGTTTGCACCGATGATCAAAAGTTAGAAGTACATTGTTGAACTTTAAAGGTGTGCAGGTCACTCAAATATTTTTTAAATATTTTTTGATCACCTAACTCTTGATCATGATCCGCATGACAAATTTTTCCCCATAAAGGCTGTGGAACAACATTTCCAAACAACATGTCTATGTCGGCTAAATTCATAATGCAAGAGCCTGCAGTCTGTGACAATTCCTTGTAATATCCTGCAGGATTTTTACGGGGGTCAGGCAAAGTCTGCTTAAGGGCCAAAACTTCAGCTCGCTTCCATGGAACATGTACCCAAACACGCTGAAAGTGAGGCTGAACAGGTGGATTAGCATTTGGGTCCCCATCTCTCCATTGTGGGGGAACTTCTCTCATGGGATATTGTCTCACCTTCTTTTTAACAGAGGAATCAGATTCAAACAACGACCGAGAAACACCCTCACTCCTGAATGATAACAATGTCGCAACTGCTTTCTCAACATCGGAACCCACAATCGTGCCTTTTGCAAAATTGAACCGGACATGACACAACTCAGGCGGATTAGGCTCTAAATCATTTTCCTCTAAATCTTCACAAAGGAAAGTACACATTTTCTCAAAAACGTACCTCTGTTTCGGCTCTTCCCACTGATGGAAGACATCCATAACAGAATCTAGCTCATATGTTGTAAGGTCTGTAACCCATTGGTGGGCCAAATAATTCAATGTTTCCCGCTCTCTAGAGTCGGGCAGTTGACTACGCAATTGTTTGTTTGTTGAAACAGGGGTCATACTTGTTGCCCCAAAAAGAGGATACAGAAGACTAGCAACAGTGTTAGTCATTCTCTGTCGAACAGAGGGAGAAGTTGACGAAAGAACATGAGTAAAAGCAGAGTGAGGCAAGGCAGATGCAGATGCAGATGCAGACGCAGTAACAGTAGGAATATCAGAAGAGGCAGTCGATGCAGCAGGCAAAGTCGTAGGAAGTACAGGGGGAGCAGGTAGCAAAGTCAGCGGCCCTTGAGGAAGCTGAGCCGTAGCAGTAGGAGCCAACTGAAGAGGAGCAGGCGGTTGTGGAAGAACCTGAGGCACAACAATCGGGGGTTGCACGACTAAAGGTTGCGGAGGTGCTGTAGCATTCTGCGCATAGGGGGGTGGCGAACTCAATAAATGCGACATTAGGGGATCTTTTTCAAGTTCATTTGCTGCATCCTGCTGAAGAGGCGGCAAAACTGTATAACATTTAGCGATTACCATTTTACGTTGCCTGTGCAACTGTTCACTCGCTCGTTCTTCCTCATCATCTTTATATTGCATAGCAGCTTGCATTATCGAAATACCCTTTTCTCTATTATTCTTTTTAGCTAATTTAATTTCTTTCTGTTTGGCTTCCTTTCGCCATAGGCGGAAAGAGTCAAACATCGCCGGCCGGGCTTTCTTCTTAAAAAGTTTAACTTCGAGATTATCTAAGATTTCCGTGTCAAAGTGACCATATTGGGGCCATTTAAAAACACCATCTTTTCTGGTGTATTGGATCCATACTTCATTATATGCGATGGGGCCCACGCCATGTTTCACATATAGTTCATAGGTTGGAGTTCCAATCGGAGAAACCGGACACGAGTCCTCCAATCGGGAATCCCTATTACAACCGAGCCAAAACAAATTTCCAAGTCTGCCAAGACCAGGCATCTTCGCTCACTAGTCTAGCTTCAAACTTCAAAGGATTATCGAATACGATAGTCTCGTTAATACACGAGTCCCTCGGCTTTGGTACTTGCAAGTTCCAAATCAATGATCCCCAGGGGATACCCAAATTAAGAACTGGGAGACGCTCCACTTATACTTAACTGAGGTATCGATGACGTCACCAGAAGACTCGTCTATCGTTTCGCTCTACCAATCATCAAGGGTCCAAAACAGGGCGATAGTCAGGGCAGCAGTCCTCGTAGCCGTCGGGAAGCGGGGAACCTCGCAGCAAAGACATTCGGACCACGTCGACATGCAGGGGTCGATGAAGTGGCGGCCTTCCTCCAGAATTTTCACACGAAGCTCCTCACGAACTTCTGGCTTGGACCGGTACCGCTGGTATCGCCCCACATTGGGCGCCAACTAAAGTACTGGGTTTTTCAGAACCGGTACTGAACCGGTAACCCAGCGGTGCCAGGGACAACACCCTAAGACTTCGAGTCCTTCCTCTTTCAGACTACAGAAACACAGAGTCTTCTAGGTGAAGTCAAAGATCGAGTTTATTGGCTGCAACCAAGTAACAGGTGTCCTAGAAGTACAACACGGTGTATATTCTCAGGAGACTGCTTAATCTTACAAAGCCAGCCTTCTCTTTTTATACAAAATATTATGCTTCAGGCAAACATTCCTAATTTTACAGTTGACCATTCACATATTTTCACTACAAAGAAAAAGCAGAGTCATGATGACAATCCCATATTTCAGTTTGTCCAGCCCACAATCAATTACCCGGCAAGGCCCAGTATTTTCATCAGATATCAACGAAACCCCAATAAAAACGGGCACCTCCTCCTAGTAAAGCAAGTCATAAAGAAAGAAACAGAGGCAGGTGTGTGTAAGATTAGGAAGGGTTTGTGTGCGATGAAAGGTTTATGGCATGTTGTGCCTTGATGCTATCTCGACCGGCCACTGGGAGAGGAACTGCCCAAACAGGTTCGGCCTTGGGCAGTGGAGTCAGCTTGCCCAGGTCGCAGAGAAGTCAGCAAAGGTGTACGTGTCCTTCAGAATCATGTTTTGGCCTTAGTCACCTGCCTATGTGAGGGCAATCACAAAATGGCTGCTATTCACAAAATGGAACCCAAGGGTTCAGGACGAAAACTACGTTTTCAGGGTGAAATCGTCACTCGAATATGACGAAAATGCTTGTGCATAGTATACTGGCCATTTTCGGTCTGCTGATATCAAAATCGTCATGATATGACGATGTTAATAATATAGGTCCAACATTTTCAGTACCACAATCCCAGACCAACCTTCATACCCTTCTGGAGCCAGCATGCAGCATGCATGGGAAGGGCCTGATACGGTGCTCCTCGATGATGAAATAGAGAGGCAGGGCCATGGTGCACCCTGAATGAGACACAGGGTGGCATGTGTACAAGCCCCTATCATCACCACAGCGCCACTTTTATGGACGTTGTGGTGGCGATAGGGGCTTTGCCTTATGTACAAGGCAGCGTTAAGCCACTTAACATGGCATAACGCTGCCTTGTACATAAGGCACCCTTTCGTGCTATGGTTAGCGTGAAAGAGGCGTGCAGTGGGTATGGTGGTGAGCATTCCACCGCGACACCCATTGTATTTGACGCTGCCCCTATGTACAAGGATGGCATACATAGGAGGCAGCGCCAAGACCAGGAAAACTCTGGTCTTAAGTTGGTGAAACAAAGAGAAATGCATTATTTCTCTTTGTTTTTGCTTTTTCAATGTGTGCTGCCTTGTGTAGCACACATGGGAAAAGCAAAATGCCATGTTTTGTTCATGTACGGGAAGGTGGCCCTTCCTATACACAAACAAACCTTTTAAAAAAATAAAATTTTGTATCTTTCATATATGCTGCATGAAGCAGCCACATGAAAGTGACAGAAATGCATTTTAGGATTGTTTATGTGCAGGAAGGGACACCTACACATAAACAATCCTACCCTACATGCAGACACCCTTGCACTCTGGTGCAAGGCTGTCTGCATTGGCGTTAATTTGTTAAACTTAGCGCCATCGCAGTGGGAAATGCAAGGCTGTACCACATTCGTGTAAATATGGTGCAGCCTTGCGTTTCAGAAGTAGCTGAGTGTGTTGCTAAGCCAAGGAGGCTATCAACATGCTCCACCACTTCCTAGTACATATCCCCCAAGGCTTCTTGCCTCACCTCCAGCATGAGAGAGTAGGGGGCTATGTACAAGGAAGTGGCGGAGTGTGTTGTTAGCTTCCTTGGCTTAACGACAAGCTCCGCCATTTCTGAAACGCAAGGCCGCACCTTACTTACAAGAATGTGGTGCAGACTTGCGTATCCCCCTGTGATGGCGCTAAGTCTAGCAACTTAGCGCCAATGCAGGCACCCTTGCACCAGAGTGCAAGGGTGTTTGAGTGCAGGGGAGGATTGTTTATGTGTAGTAAGGTGGCCGGTTCAAAATAGGATGGCCATCTGTCTCACCATGCCTTCTGGAATGTGTTTCTGCTTAAATTTATGAGCTGTAGAGAGACCCCACAGTCAGAGACTTAGACCCCGATCCTGGCTTAGGCCCAGTCAGTCACAGGGCCCCTCCTTATATCCCCATCCAGGCCTGCTCACAGCTTTTCACCCCAATAATGCATGGGGTCACTCACCTGAGGCCCATCAGAGCTGTAATCCAGGGGCCCAGTCTGAGTTTCTTAACCAGACAAAGCAATGATACCTTCCTGGGTCTGCAGAAGCCAGCCCTGGGTATTCTGGGGCACAGCAGGCCAGTAGATGCATTCTATGTTCTGGGGCGGCCCTCACCCAAGGTCAGCCAGGGCCCTGACCTGGGGCCCAATTAGAACTTCTTATCATGGCAAAGAAGTAGAATTGTCCTCAGGCTTGGGGTAGCCCATCCTGGGTACGCTACAATACTGCAGCCAGACTTGACACAAGATCTGGGGCCCTTAGCTGGGGTCTGCTAGAGCTCTGATCCTGCACCCTTTCATGTCTTTTCAGTCTGGCGAAGTAGGTGAGCTGTTGCCGGACAAACTGCGACACAGTAGTTCAGCATATGAACTCCAGGCATGCCACATCGGAGCTCTTACCTTGGGCCCTGGTAGTGCTTTCCACTCCTCCAATAAAAGAGACTGGCCATCGGGTTGTGTGTATGGGGCTTCTAGAACATTCCAGGATGCTGGGAGAGCAAACAGATGGACAGCAGGTCACCCACACTCTTACCCTATTACTACAAAGGCTGCCCAGTAGCCATTCTTGTAATTGAGCACATTAGTTTGTGTGCAAAATTCACTACACTTTAACAAAATTCAGTGAAATCATGCATGATTACGGAAATGCAAATCCATAATGTCATGTTATATTTGCATCCTCACGTCAGTTTTTGAATTGAGGGTCCATTTACAAAAAGCACAAGCAACTCATGTTCTGTTGTTCATGTGCGTAAATGTCGTGTGTCACTGTAATTGGTTATCATGTGTAATTTCGCTAAGTGGCATGATGCCATAACTCCGGTCATTTTGTGTAGCAAGCATAATGCAAAATTCAAAAAATGAGGCCCCCCAGCCCTAGTGCAGACTAAGTGACAGAGGAGGACCTCATAGAGCCTGACTCTAGTACCTACTCCATGGGGGAGTAGTTTATTCTCATCAAAGTGAGGTTACTCTGGTTGACAAGTTTAGAGATATTTGCCTTCCAAGCGGACATCGCTTGCATTTACAGGAACCAACATCACAGCAGTTTTTTAAAATGCATCGAAAGATTTACGGATGGCTCCTTCAACCAGATGGAACCATCCGTCAAACTTTCAAAGTTATTTTTATATTCAAAAACAAAATTCCACTTTGGAAAAAAAATGACTTACTTGTCTTAGGAGTTTTCTCCCATGAAGTGGGCCTCATTTAGCAGTTTTCATTTCCCCCGTGATAGACAGTGACACATGGCTATGTGTGTGCCCACTTTAATTAGTGCAGGCGAAAACACGACCATCGGGCCATATTACCAAGATGTGCGTTAAAAAACGCACATGGCACATTTCCCTATCGCCGGATTTTATCGCCGTGTTAGCGCGTCATTATCAACGTGCAACACCTAGGCGATATTAAATCCGGCGATAGGGATCATTAGCGCGTGAAAACAAGCATTGTTGTCATGCACTAATGTGCGCCATGATAATATGGGGGGGTGGATTCAGCTTTATGATGCACACCCCGATGTTATCAATGCCTAACACCCGATCAGAGCAGGCGTTGGGAGACCTGCGATAAACGAGTTATTCGCAGGTCTCCTTCTCCCAACGCCTGCCTTGGTAATAGGATGTTACCACCTCCAACCACATTTTACATGTGGTTGGACGTGGAAACGCCCGCTTTGCATGTCATTAGCGATGTTTCTCGCTGACATGCAAAGTGGGCTTGAGGCAGGCGTTAGCATGCCCTTGTTAATAGGGCGCTAGAAGTATCGCCGCTTTCTCGGCAGATTTCGCCGAAAAAGCGGAGATACTTCACCTTGGTAATATGGCCCATCATTCCTCCATCGGCCGTCAGACGTGTATGTAGGTGTCTGGGACAGAATAGTATCGCTGTCTACATACTGAAGTTCTACTAGACTCTAAATGAGAGGGGTGGAACTTTGCTTTGGCCGAGAGGGTACTCTGTCACCTTTGCGATGAAATACTCTCTCCACAAAAGTCTAAATCAGGGCACTAGTGTGTTTAAGGTATCCTCCATTTCACAGATGAAGAACATTCATTGTGTTTCTCTCAGTTCCTTTTTAAATTAGCATGCACAAAGACAACAGTGTTTCATTCCCTAACTTACATGGTGTCATGCCCCATGGAAATGAAATACATCCCTCTTTTAAATGTTTACCTAATTCAAGGGTAGATACGAATTCCAAGCAAGAGAAAAGCTTTGTTGTTCTTCCTGTAATATGAAATTCTGCTCCTAGTACATAAAGAGGATCGTTTGCTAATAGACATATTTTTTATTTCTGTTCCAAATGCCAAACTTTTAAAACAGTTTTAGCAAGCTGTAGAAACGTTATTGTGGGCTCATGCTGAGGCGAAAATAATGAGTCGATTTTAAACATCATCTCAGCAAGGTATACTTTTAAAACTATTCGTGTGCTGTGGAACTAGAAATAATTTACCCACAATCTGTATAATGCAGCTTTCTTTTTAATCTCTCTGACATTTAGTGTGTGCATTTTGTTGGAGCAAAATAAACCTGTAAAATGTTTACGAGCTCGTCTGAGTGGCACAGGTTTTATCACACTGTGCTGTCGAACTGATTTCCCAGAGCTGTGTTTTTGCATCCCTCTCCCATGCCAAAACCTTTTTAAACATGTTAAATCACACTTGAATTTGACTGAGATTAGAGCGAGATGAGCCACAACGTTGTAGTGGAGGTTAGTGCAGAAGAGAAAGAAACATAGATTTTAAAATATTTTCGGTATCACAAATTCCATACTTTGGTTCTTGATAAAAGTTCAAACCCTGATCCACTGAGCAGTTAAGAGCTTTACAGATAATTTGTTATTGTATCAGGAACATCTGGTACCATATGCCCTGCATACAATACTTTGGCATGTGGGTATTTTACAACTTTATCACATTAGTGTTATATCGCAAGAATACATATTGCATCTGTTAGTAAATGTGGAGTCAAGAATAGTACATATATACGTCTATCGATGATGTAGTGATAGCCGAAGGAACAATTGTGATAATTGTACAGGTCAAAATTATCATTCTCGATTTAGTGCCATACAACCAATATGTGAGGACTGGTTGATATGTAACGGCCACATGCATCAACCTATTTAGGAACAGTGGCGGCTGGTGGAGTTTGAAAGTAGTGGGGCGAAAAAAGTTGTATTAATACAATAGGCGAGCGAGCGAAGCGAGCGAGCCCGAACTGTAAAAGGAAGAACATTTTGAAAAAAATGGATCATAATGGTGGGGTTTACACCACATATTTATTGCAAATTGTTGACAAAAGGGGGATCCAAATATAGCATTTTTTAAGCACAAGTGTGAAGAAAACATTAGAATGAAATCAAAAATTTGCCCAATCCTCAAACTGGTCTGCTTGTGAAATGACCCCCAAGCCAAGCACATACAACCAATGGAAACAGGCCCTCTAAGTGTTTCCCACTTGTAACATCTCTGAACCAACTATGTTTTCATTGTATATAATAATGAAAATGCTGCAGTTTGTTCTTATTTATCTTATGCAACTTACAACCACTGACAATAGGAACCATTGACATCCCATAACATTGCCAATCACAGAGTACAAACTACTCTGAGCACCCTAACAAACTGCACTGTGTATCACACTCATTACTAACGTTGTGTATCAAAGAGTACACACACCACACGGTCCATCACACATCACTATTCAGCAGATACCGCAGCTACCAATGCGCGTCACAACACAAACAGTAGCCATTTTATTGTACTTTGTATCGTATAATTTAAAAAAGCACTGTTCACTATAGACTACACATCACACCGAGCATCACACAATAAAAGCAAACTGCATCACACTTGAGAGTCAGTCCTGTATATAAAACAGCACCAATACCACAGTGCATCACAACACACAAACATCAGTGTGCATCACAAAGCACTGACGGTGTCATCCATCACAATTACTAACAACATTTGGACTCACAGCACGACCAGCACTGTGCAACACACAGCACAAATGGCACCGAACATTAAAACTTCGCTCATAACAAAAAAGACAACATTGTATGGCACAAGATACAAAGATCAGTGTGCACCACATACACCTGTGCATCGCACTGTTCGCACAGGAGAAAAGACACTGTGGAACACACAGCATAGGCAGACCTATATATAAAAAAGCAGACATACCAATGTGCGCACAGTCCAGAAAAATCAGTGAGCATCACAAAGCACTGGCAGTGCAGTCCATTACATTTACAAACAGCATTCAGAATCATAGCAATGTGCAGCACATTCGCACACAGCACTGAGCATAAACTACAACGCTCATAGCAAGAGACAACATTGTGCATCACAACGCACAAACAGTACTCCACACAACAAACCAATGAGCATCACACCGGCGAAAACACTTTGTGTGGCACACAGCACAGGCCGCTCTCAAGCCTTTCCTACTGCCTGCATCCTGAGGTCTTAGCCTCAAGACTGTAAATCTAGCAGGTGATTAATTTTATCCCCTCAAGAAGCTAGCAATTAGCCCTTGCAACCAGTAAAAAAAAATTCATTTCGAAACCTTGTTTACTGTGCTCAGGAATTTTCTCTGATCTATGCTTTGCCTCTGAATAAATATATATGGCAGTCATCTTTCTGATAAATATCATGCTGCATAGCTAAGCACATGTTAAACACACTTACTTTTAACTCATTGTCATACATTACGTCTCTTGCGCAATTTATATGCTAAATGGGGTGTCGGCTCCGTTCGTGTTCAGGTTCTTACACCTAAAGCTAGCCCCTGGTTTCGGCTCCAACTGTGAATGTTCAGGCTTGCCCACCTCTATGGAAGCCAACCACTGAAATGCACAAGAAAACTGAGGACTTGATGAGCTACTCACGTCGAGACGAGAATGAAGCTTGGTAGCGTCAAAATTCGAATTAGGCTTTTGGCACTTTCTCAACACTGACCGAGTTTGATAAACCAGAAACAGCTGAGCTGCCCGCCTTCCCCACTTGACCAAACTGTGTGATGCTAGGCAAATATTTTATTTACCAAGCCCCACTGTTCTTCATTATCACAAATGAGTGCACCATAAAGTACACAAGTTCAGGATATGCTCTGTACAAAGACATTTTATGTTTGATTTCACAGAATACAATGTCGCTTAAGGTATCGTAAGAAACTAGGCCACATATATGGTGTGCAACAACTTACTAATAGCATTGTCGTTAGGGTGGGGACACAGGAATGTTTCTAAATTCATATTTTGTAAAATTATTTTTAAAAGACAGCAGGCATTCATACTCTCTTATACAGACATTACAACCATCAGCACAAGTCAGCAACTGTTATTGTGTTGTAAGGCAGCCAACAGCGGGAATGAATCTGCTGTGTTAATCACTGCGAGTCACATAGCAGTGTAACCTGCGCAGCAGTCAATAAGAGGTAAGGGAGCTTGCCGTGCAGAGCATTGGTGAACTTTCTGGGATGAATCGCTATAATACGGACAGCATAACAGCAGTGCAGATGTAAATATTCCCCCTGACCCCTAAGCCAAGAGTTTGAAAAATAATGGAGCCGGCACATAGGCAGAAGAGAAAACACTCATCAGCAACGCATGACTGTGTCATCCTGTCCAGTGATTAAAGTATACCAGCACCTCGTGGTGTTCAGTAGAAGTGCATTTTCAGTCACTGACTTACATGAAATTGTCAACAAAGGTATCAAGAAGTCAGATGTAACTACGAGTGGCATTTCAACGACTAAGAGTGACACTTTCACACAATCAAAATCAAGCAATGAAGACGAGGGAAACCTATAAAAATCAGCAATTACACTAATTTGAGCAACGAGAAACTCAAAAAAGATCTTAAAACTGCTGCAAAGCGTCAGAAATGGAAGGGAAATTAGGTTTATGTGTGTGAGAGTTGATGGAGCGAGATAGAAAACAAAATTTTGTTTAAACTCGCAAAGTCATATTTCCATAACATGAATAAAATTATTAATGATTTGTGATATGTCGTGCTAATACAACTTAGATTAAACTTTACACGTGGGGGGACTAACATGTGTGCTTATAAACGTGCATATTTGTTGCATCTTTTTGTTCGTGCAAAATAATAAAATAATTTATTGTTTTCGTTTTTGTCATTACTAACTGCTGCAAACTTAAATTAAGCATGTGCTTGTTTTGCTTTTCCTTGTCTGTGTGATGTCATTTCTACTATTCTAGGTGCATATGGGTCTCATAGATAAACGGAGACTGGTAAATATAAACGCTGCTTTATTTGTTTGCAATGGCTAGGTAACATTTTGATTAATAGGGTGGGTTAATTAATTAGTAAACCATGGGGTGGATACAGAATCTACATTATTTCTTACATTAATACTTTTCTTGTGTTTGTTTTATACTAGAAAACATAAGTTGCCTGCTTTTGGGCCTAGCTAATTGAGCCGCACAAAAAGAGCTGATCCATAATTCTGCAGAAAGTCACGAGACGCCCATTCTGAATTAAAACGTTTATTGAAGCTGTATTCACAAAGCAAAAACTGATGAGCTGACATCATTCTGTCGGACATGGCCAAGGTCGAAAGTGAACTTTTTGTCAGTCCTTAACTTGGCATCCGCGGAAGTCGTGCTGAAAGACTATGGAAGCTGCGAGGATGACTTAATACAAAGTTGCAATCGCAGGAAGCCTCTGGCTTCACGTGGAAGAGACAATGGTCTTTGTAAGACATGATTTTGTGGAACTTTTTAAGAAACGGGTGACATGTCACTTGTCACTCTCAGCCAATGGGACGTCGTAGATTTCTGAAAACTTTCCTTTGCCAGTTTAGTTAGCGTAGAAAGGTATAAAAAGTCATGCCCTTAGGGTTGGGCTGGCTGCTGCTTTCTGACTTTCCGATGAGGGTGATGTGCTGCTGGACTTTGCGTGGAGCACGTAAGAATCCTCAAAGATCTTTACTTTAATTTCTGTTTATTTAGCTCAGTTAGGGAAATAGGTTTTAGAAATGCTAAACTTTATATAATTTCTTTAAATTTGATTCAATTGCTTAAATTGTATTTTTCTCATATTTCTTACCATTATGCTTGCTTTATTGCAAATAAATTTCATTTATAAAACTTACAACTTATATACCATAATTTAGAAAATAAAATCTTACTTTTGACAAACAAGCTGGTCTTGATTATTTAGAAGTATAGGTTACCTTTAGCTAGATCGCGTCACCTATGGTGGTCGTTTAAATGGTTGGGTTTTATTCTAATGACAATATTCTTTCTGCAAATGTATAAATATGTATATAGTGTGTAGATAATGTGTATATAGATTTATTCTGACCACCTGATTCAGTAGGCCCAAAAATATATCAGGTTCATAAATGGGTCCATATTTAGTATAGAATTTTGTTTATAGGTTATGAAGTTGGGTAGCGTAGTTTATGATATATTTTCTATAGCCCGCTGGATCAATTCTCTGGTAGCAGAAATTGATGGTTGCTAAGGGGTAACCAAGGTAACATGTTGGTTGCTAAGGGTTGCGTCATGGTATGCAAATAGGATCAATGTTTTAACACTTGTTAAGTTCGTTTTTCGTGCCTATCTGTAAGCTATACCGGTATAGATTGTGTGGCAAGAAATTAGTCACGCAAGCCATCTGTTCAGTTTGTAGTGATATCGCCGAGTATCACAAGAGGTATCGCCGTGTACCATAGTGTTGTCGCCGAGCAGCACAGTTTTAGGGCTAGGTCTGAATCTTGTATAGTGAGGATTTTCTAAGAAATCAAAGCAGCATGAGAATAGGGACAAAGCGCCTTCCATAAAACTCACTGTGATGAGAGTATTGGTTATATCCGAACTTGAGTGAAGGGTAAATTTAGCGTCGGTACATGATTATCTATAAACAGGTTAGAGTCCTGTACGGGTACATGTTTCATATCTATAAACAGGTGAGAGCCCTGTACGGATAACGTCGTTATTTTGCTAATGGTGCATGATTTCTATAAACAGGTGAGAGTCCTGTACGGATTTCATGTGTGTTTGAATTTAGGGAATTTTCCGTGTAAAAGTGTGAGTTTGAATTGTATTTTATGTTCAAGTGGAACTCTTAGAACTTTCACTTCGCGGTGGGTTCAGAGCTAAGCGAGTTCATAATTATACGTGTTAGAAGGGTGGGGTAAGGTTACTCTACTGACAATTGAATATTATCCTTAGTGTGAATAGCGCCGTCTATTCCGAAGTGTGGATACTTGAATGTATGTAAACTATCCTAATTAGTGAAACGAACAGATGTTGTCTTTATAAGTCATTGTTAAGAATTAATTTACACTGAAAAGTGTTCTTAAAATGGCGCTGTGAAAAGATTTTGTGAAGGAGGGGTAAGCGCCAAGAGTGAGAAGCGAGAAACCGCAGCTGCTGTGTACGTCACAGAGCCGCGCTGGGATTGGGTGACCTACGTCACAAGCTGTATTCTGATTGGCTCCTGAGTCTCTGACGGCCTGTGAGTTGATTGGTCGTTGGGAAAATCTCCAAATTTATTGGTTGAGCAGGAAACTGACGTAGCTCAACTGCCATTGGCTTGTTGGTGTGTTTCGCGCACGGATTGGTTGTTTTGCGGAACATCCCGGAAATATTTTACGAACGATTTTGTGAATTAAATTTTACTTTTGAAAATGAGTTATCATTTTAAACATGTTGAGAAAAAGACAACATTATTTCAGAAATTTAAGAATTTATTTTCACCTGACAAGAAAATCGAAACGCGAGGTGGTAAACTACTTCATAAGTATAAAACACCTGCAGCGTACATGGAAGGTGAATACGGATATCATACTGTCTTATGGTTCGACAGTTGGAAACGCTATACTAAAAACGATGGTGTTTTGGCTTGGCCTGATGATGGTTCATTTAATGTAAGAGTTTTAAGAAATTTACGAGAGAAAATGAATGCTCTTGTTCCAAAACCGAGACCAACTCAATTTGAAGCTTTAGTTGAGTGGGAAGACGAGATGTATCAGTTACAAAGAGAAGCTAGTGGAATTAAAAGACCTTCTAAAAATCCATCATGGAAAAGAGAAACTCATGAAGATAGATTGCGAATGTGGAGACAGGGAAACATGAGTGAAGGATTATATTTAATTCATGAAATGGTAATGGGTTCTCCTACAGGAAAATCTATGGAAAGTGAATCTGAGGATGCAATTATGGAAGAAATATATACAACTGCTAGAAATAAACAGCCTAATCAGCCTTTGAGACCTCCTAGATCATGGTCTACTCCGGTGGTTTCTACTGAAACTTCACCGAGTGCACCTCCAATTAGTGAAGCTCCTAAACTTTATCCAAATAATTGTGAAATCACTGAAACTCCTAGAAGACCAGAATTCGAGAATGCTCGAAATGAGGGTAGACATTTTTCAATGACTCCAAGAGCAAGGAAACCTCCAAAAGATTATGCAAGAGAGACAAGAAATGTTGAGGATGATGATTATAATGAATATTTAAGGTCTAAAGAAGAATTAATTAAAAGAATGACAAAAGGCATGGAAGCTGTCACAGTTCCAGTAACAATAGGTCCTGTTCAGCCTGTATTTGATCAAAGAAATACAAACAAAACTGGATTAACTATTCCTTTAAATACAGAAATTCAAAAGCCTGCTGAAAAATTTTATTCAGACTTGACTGAATTAAACACTTCTAGATCGAGAATGCCTGATTTAACGTTTAATGAGGATTTATCTCCAAAAACACCAATGGGTGCTATGTCAGATGTAGGAAGTCCTGAAGTTAGGGTAACCACACCAAAACTTGATGTGGCCAAATTAAAAGCGAATATAGAAGAATTAATAATTGGAACAATTGGCCCAGATAGTTTAAATTACTATCGAGATGATGAACTACTATTCATTTGCAAAAGTATTCAATGGAAAACGAAAAATAAATATGATCAATTAGAGGATTTAGCTGCAGAACTTGAAATCGATGTAAGTAAACAAAAGAATTTTGCAAAGCATTACAGATTAGATTTCTCAGAAAGTGACATTGAGAGTTTGAACTCAATGGGAAGAATAGTTCACATTAAAGATTTGATTGTCTATATCAAAAAGCTAGGAGAACTGAACAAATGGAGAGTGAAATGGACCAAAAGGAAGGAAGATGAAAGATTAGAAAGAATGTCAAAACAATTTCCAATGAGAGAAGTTGCAGGTGGAGGATATGTTCATGTCCCATGGTCAAGACAAGACATTCTGTTATTCACAAATGACTTTCCTAAATTAAGAGAGAAACCTGTTGAGTGGTACAGGCAAGTCGATAGATTTATCAAAGTGTCAAAAGTTCTGTGGATTGATTTGGATGGATTTTTTGACATTGTTGTTCCATCTGATCTTTGGACAGAATGCAAAATATCTATTAGTTGGCCAAAAGCAGAACCTGAGCGAATTAAAGAAACAGGTGCCCCAAATCCACTTGTAATGGATTTTTATGAGAAAGTAATTGTTTGGATGAAAAACAAAATTCCACCGAAAGAAGTTGATTGGGTTAAAATAGAAAGAACAGAGCAGGAAACAAAAGAATCAGTTCATTCTTTTTATGAAAGACTACTGTTAATCTTTAAACAATACAGTGGTTATGAAAAATTAGATGAAAAAGACATGAGTCATTTTATCTATAGATTTGTTTATGGATTAAAACCTGAAATTGGAGAAATGATCAGAACTAGTATTGTCGGATGGCAAGCACTATCTATAGATGATATTCTGAGAAAAGCAAAATATTGTAGCGATGAATTAGAAGTAAAACAGAAGAAGCTGAAGGAGAAAGCCATGTGGGCTCAGGTAAAGGTGGCTGAGCAACAGATTGCCAGCATGGGAAATAAGAACACTAATTTTGTTCAAACTGGAAATACAAACCAGATACAAGGAAAGTTTAAAGGTAATAATTTCCCAAAGAAATTTAGCCCAAAGATAGAAGAGCTGAAACAAAGATTACCTTGTTTTAATTGTGGCGAAATTGGACATTGGAGGGACGAGTGTCCTCATCCTCCTAGAAACTCAAAGAATCCCTTATTGAATCCACAGATGCAGAATGGTGTTAACGTGCAGCAACAGCTACAGATGCAACAGGGGTTAAATGAATTTAATATTCAGCGACAGTTACAACAACAGCAACAACAACAGGTGAATAATCGTCAAGACCAATTGCCACAACCACCTTTTCCGAATTGTGGGGGAGTTCAAAAATATAATCCAAACGTGGGATTTCAGGGATGTGAACAGGTAATAAAACCACAAAAACAGCAAAAGCAGCAAAAGGTTCAAATGCAAAATGCTTCACAACAATTTTTATTAACAGAAAGCCAAGACAGTGATTCTGATGATTATTGCTGACGGTGCCCGAGAGAGGAGGAAGAGTGTGTTGTTGGAGCCACTCTTGAGGTTGACCAGTCCGGTCCTTATGTAAACGGGAAAGTTAATGATGTAGACATCACTTTTCTAGTGGACACTGGTGCTACCCGTTCTACTGTTAGATCAGTGGAAATTGAAAACCTACCTCTCTCTGGGGATACCATCCAAGTTGTCGGAGTAAGTAATCAGCAAATTAAAACAGACTTAACTGATCCAGTACCAGTTGAAATTGGAAATTACAGAGACAAACACAGATTTGTGGTTTGTAATAGTAGTCCAGTAAATCTATTAGGTAGAGACATCCTATGTAAAATGAATTGCAGAATATATTGTTCTCCTGAAGGAGTTGAGTTACAAACAATGGAGGAAGATGGTTTGTATAGAATGACAATGATGATGATGGAAGCAGAAGAAACAAAATTGTTTCCTGCATTTGAAGAAAAGGATTTACCTGAAGAGCTAAAGGAAACAGTGAAATCTGAAATATGGGATTTTACTGGGAATGAGATGGGTCTGATGAAAAACGTAGATCCTGTTAAAATTGCATTGAAGCAGGGAATAGAATTTCCAAACACTCCACAGTATAAAATGAAGACAGAGACAATTGAAGGTATTACACCTGTAATTGAAAAATTAATCAAGCAAGGTGTATTAGAGGAAATGAAGAGTAGCTCTTGTAATTCACCAATTATGGGAGTTAAAAAGGCTAACGGAACATTTAGGATCGTACAAGATTTAAGAAAGGTTAATCAAATTGTTATTCCATGTTGTCCTGTGGTTCCAAATCCAGCAGTAATTCTATTTCAGATTCCATATGATGCTGAATGGTACACAGTCATTGACCTTTGCAATGCATTCTTTACTGTTCTTTTACACCCAGACAGTTATGAAATCTTTGCTTTCAGATTCCAAGGTAAGACCCTTGGATGGACAAGAATCCCTCAGGGCTATACAGAAAGTCCTTCAATCTTTAACGAACTGTTAAAAAGATCATTAGAAGATTTAGACTTACCAGGTAGGTCTACACTGGTGCAGTATATTGATGATTTGTTAATAGCTGCAAAGACAAGAGAAAATTGTGTAACAGACACAATAATTCTGTTAAATCGCCTTGCAGAAGAAGGACATAAAGTGTCCCCAGCAAAACTACAGTTTTGCAAACAAGAAGTAAAATATCTTGGTCACAGAATTGCAAAAGGAAAAAGACAAGTAACAATAGAGAGAATAAAAATGATTCAAGCAATGTTACCGCCAAGAACACAAAGACAGGTCAGAATGTTCCTAGGAATGGTAGGTTACTGTCGACAATGGATAAGTGGATTTTCAGTAATTGCAAAACCACTACAAAGACTGACCAAATCAGATGTAAAAGATCCAATTATTCTCAATGATGCTGAGATGGAATCTTTTGAGAACCTGAAAAAGAGCTTATGCCAAGCTCCTGCTTTGGGTATGCCAAATTATGAGAAAGATTTTGAACTGTATTGCAGTGAGAGAGAAGGATGTGCATTATCTGTGTTAATTCAGAGACATGGAAATTTAAAGAAACCTATTGCATACTTCTCTGCAGTTCTTGATCCAATTGCAAAAGCATTACCAGGTTGTTTGAAAGCAGTTGCAGCTACAAGTATCAGCCTAGAACAAAGTGAAGGAATCATTATGGGATTTCCTGTGAAAGTTTTTGTGCCTCATTCAGTTGAAATATTACTGACAAGAGGTAAGACTCAACATTTAACAAGTAGCAGATTGACAAAGTATGAGAAAATCATACTAGGAGCAGATAATGTTTCGATTTCAAGATGTTTGAATCTGAATCCTTCTACATTACTGCCTGATTCTGAAATTGTTGATGACATTGAAACTGAACACGAATGTTTAGATGTCATGGAATTCTGCACTAAACCCAGAAAAGACATCAAAGACAGACCTTTGCCTGAATCGGATTTTGTCTACTTTGTAGATGGCTCATGCTTAAGATCCGAAGGAGGTGTCTTGAAAGCTTCATACTCAGTTTGTACAGTCGAAGATGTTGAAGAAGCATCATGTCTTGAAGGAGTTCGTTCAGCACAAGTGGCTGAATTGATTGCTTTAATTCGTGCATGTGAAATATCAAAAGATATAAGAGTTACCATCATTACTGATAGTCAGTATGGGTACGGAGTTGTGCATGATTATGGACAACTCTGGTCACAGAGAGGATACATGACATCAACAGGATCACCAATTAAAAATGCAGTTTTCATTAGAAGATTAATTGAAGCAATACAATTGCCAAAAGAAATTGCTATAGTCAAGTGTGCAGCGCACACTAGAGGAACTGATTATATTTCCAAGGGAAATGCCTTCGCAGACGAAACAGCAAAGTACTGCGCAAGGAAAAATTATTCTTACAATCGGAATAGAAGTACAGAAACTGATTCAAATTCATTAATGCTAACAACTGTTGTAGAAACATGGAATGAGATTAGAGATTTACAAAACGAAGCAGAAGATGAAGAAAAAGACCTATGGTTAAGATCAGATTGTAGACCACGTGATGAAGATGGAGTGTGGGTTTACAAAGATGGCAGAGTAGTTTTACCAAATTGTTTGATTTCTGACATGGCCAGATTATATCATGGTCCTGCACATTTAGGAAGAGATTCTATGGTCAGACTTTTTAGAGAAACATGGTTCAATACAAAATTTAGAACCATTGCAGAATCTTTTTGTCAAAGGTGTTTGTCATGCCAACAAATGAATCCAAACAGAAAATCAGTGGTGGGGACAGGAATAATTGGTCGAGAGGGTGGTCCCTTTACCAGGTTACAAATAGATTTCATTGAAATGCCCTTACACAACTGTTTGAAATATGTACTTGTAATTGTATGCTTATTCTCAAGATGGGTAGAGGCTTTCCCTACACGACATTGTGATTCAATTACAGTGGCAAAACTAATGCTCAGAGAAATCATCCCAAGGTACGGTTTTCCAGTCACTATTGAGAGTGATGGAGGAAGCCATTTTGATAACAAACTGTTGAAATTAATTTGTGAAGCTATGAGCATTGAGCAGAAAATACACTGTGCATACAGACCAGAGGCATCAGGTGTAGTTGAACAAATAAATGGAACAATCAAAAACAGAATTGGAAAAATGTGTCTTGAGACAGATGTTAAGTGGACTGATGCTCTTCCACTTGTTTTGATGTCATTAAGAAGTACACCAGATAAAAAGACAGGTTTGAGTCCTCATGAAATTTTAATGGGAAGAGTTATGAGGCAAGCTTTTGTACCTGTAGGTAAATTGTTGAGCATAAATGACAGTGCGATTTTGGATTACTGTAAAAGGTTATCTGATATGGTAACTTCTGTGTCTAATCAGGTGGGAACTGAAGCTCAATCAAATGACAAAGTTTTGACACATGATCTGAGACCTGGAGACTGGGTCAGAACGAAAGTACATCGGAGGAGGAATTGTCTATCTCCTAGATGGCAGAAACCTAGGCAGGTAATCTTGATCACTACTAATGCTGTAAAGTGCAGAGGATTGAAGCGTTGGATTCATCCAAGTCATACTATTCCAATACCAACTCCTGAGAATTCTGATGTTGAAAGTGATACCACAGATGACTCTGATTCTGAAGCAGAAGACAGAACAGAAGGTGAAGTAATTCCAGATTCTGAAGATCGACAAGAAAGTCGACATCTGGAAACTGTGCCAGTGAATGGAAATCTGACAAGAAAAGACTTAGAAATAATTGAAATAGATTCTGAAGGTGAAGAGAATCTGTTAAAAGGAAAGATAACTGAGGATTCGGTTGTCTATATTGAAGACAAAGAAGCTGAACCGAAGGAAGTTTCAGACCAGGAGAGTATCGAAAGGCAGAGAACAAACTCTGAAGTAAGGAACAGAAATCCGAAATCTGGGAAGCTAGAGGTAATTGAGGAAGAGGAGGAGAATGAATTACCGAGTACCAGTGATGGAAGACAAAGTGAAGTTCCTGAAGGAGTGAAATTGCCGAATAGAGAAGTTCCTGAGTCAATTGAAATTTCAGACTACGAAACTGAAGAAAGTGACGTGGAAGGTGGAAGTGAAAACGGAAAGAAAAGGACTTGGAAGTCAGAATCAAATAATTCTGAACCAAAGAAGAAGTACGTGAGAAAAGCAGACTACTGGCCTGGTGGAAGATTGAGAGTCAGATTGATTAAAAAGCCAATAGAACAAGTTGAAGAAATCAGTAGTCAAAAGAGTCCAGGAAAAGAAATTGGAGTTGGAAGAAAGATTGAAGTAATATCGAGAAAAGGGAAGAGAATAATTAGACCAAACCAGAAATACAAGTCTCCTGAGTGGACTTACTTAGTAATTCCACCCGTTATTGACATATATGATAGTAGTGAAGAAGAAAACGAAATCCAAGAAATTAGTGACAATGATTAAAGTACAAAATTATTAATTGGCAAAAGGCTGAAGAAATCTTGTTAGTTGACACTAGGTCGAAGAAAAACTGTTTAGTAGAAGAAAACTTATGTATGACATAAGGTCGAAGAAATCTTGTTTAGGGTTATAAAAGAAAAATATATTTTAAAAGGGGGGTGTGTATAAATTTTAAAATTTATTTTAATTTTTGAGGCTAAAACTAACCTAAAAATGCCTTACGTTAAGGAGAGCACTTCAAAATGTTCTGTTTTTAAGAGATGCTGTAAGATGACTCTGGTATGTCTGCTCATTTTAGTTCTGCTCTGGTTGGTACTAGCTGTGATTATACCTTTAGAAATGAATAGAGAATTACACAAAGTTAACATAACAAGCAAAGCTCTGGTTAGCCAAACTAAACATAGTGCATCTGCAAAAGTAATCGATCATCAGCCTAACATTCATCAAGATAAATCAATAGGTGATTTTTCAAGCAATACATTCACAAAGCTTTTGAGTGAATATGTAAAGGTAATGGATGCAAAGGACTGTTACGTCTGTGTTAAGTTACCTGCTTCTGTTTCTGAGGGAGTAACATATAATATGCTTCCTCTCACTTATGCTGTTACATGTAGTGTATTAACTAGTTTATTTTATCAAACTGGTCGTTTAGAATATTACTATTCAAATTATGATGAAATTTTTGCTAATATTAAAATTGATAATGCTTTAAATAAGCATAAGAAAGCAAAACAAATGAGAGAATATTTCCTTGTTACTAACGAACTCACTTATGAGTATGCTTATAAGAATAATCTAACATGTAAATTAAGTGCTGAAGGAAAGAAATTTCTGAATATGGTTGAGGAGAGAAGAGCAATTTATAAGAGAAATGAATTAGTCAAGCAGACTAAGTCATCCTTCTGGCAAAAAGAGGATGAGAAATTAAATGGCAAAATGCTTGAAAATATTGCAATTCACATAGACAAGCCTGTTAGTGGAAAGCTTTGCATTAGAAGAGATAACACACTTTTTGATAATTATTTTGTAGGTGCAAGCAACTGTGAAGATACTTATCTGATAATGGGAGGTTGGGGATTTAAAGGTGGAAAAGATCCTATCTTTCCTGGAATTTATTTTGTTTGTGGTGACAAAGCCTACTACAACCTTCCAGACCATTGGTATGGAACTTGTTATGTGGGAATTGTTTTTCCTAAAGTGTTTCATGTTGACAGAGATTCAGAAGGATTATTTAAAATTCATAATTATGTAAATAGAGCTAAAAGAGAAACTTTTACTGAAGTTCTGGGAGATATTTTTCAAGCTGTAATACCTTTTGTTGGTATAACCCTAAATGCAGGGAGAATCAGAAAATTGTCCACTATAGTTGATAGATTATCAACTGACACTGCTGATGGATTTCAATTAGTGAATGTTGAAGTTATTGCAATTAGATCCATGGTAATTCAAGATCGTCTTGCTTTAGACATACTCCTAGCAAAAGAGGGAGGAGTCTGTGGCATTTTACATGTCCAACATTGCTGTACATATATACCGGATGAAAGTAAGAATATTGAAATGTATATTAAGAATATTACACAAATGCATTCAGAAATAATTCCTTTAGAAGAAGAAGATTTTACAGGGAAACTTTCAAAAAGGTTTCAAGCAATTAAAAACTGGTTTCATAATATCGGAAGTTCAATTCTTGGCAAGATTCTGGCACCTTTGATTGTAATAGTATTCATTTTTATTTTGACTAAAATAGGTTGTTTGTTACATAAAAGAAAGAAACATTTAAGAGAAAAGAAAAGAATCTATAAACTCAGAAAAGAAGAGGAAAGGGAGATCGAGTTACAGGAGTTACATAGAGAGCGTCATGTTAATTGTAAAGATTATGCTGAAACAGACTTTTAGGTTTACTGATACAAATGAATTTGAATCGATTTCTAATAAATTTAGTTTATCAAAATTTTGAGTGCTGGTGTGGTGATTTGTTAATCACCAGATGAGGGAGTTGATGGAGCGAGATAGAAAACAAAATTTTGTTTAAACTCGCAAAGTCATATTTCCATAACATGAATAAAATTATTAATGATTTGTGATATGTCGTGCTAATACAACTTAGATTAAACTTTACACGTGGGGGGACTAACATGTGTGCTTATAAACGTGCATATTTGTTGCATCTTTTTGTTCGTGCAAAATAATAAAATAATTTATTGTTTTCGTTTTTGTCATTACTAACTGCTGCAAACTTAAATTAAGCATGTGCTTGTTTTGCTTTTCCTTGTCTGTGTGATGTCATTTCTACTATTCTAGGTGCATATGGGTCTCATAGATAAACGGAGACTGGTAAATATAAACGCTGCTTTATTTGTTTGCAATGGCTAGGTAACATTTTGATTAATAGGGTGGGTTAATTAATTAGTAAACCATGGGGTGGATACAGAATCTACATTATTTCTTACATTAATACTTTTCTTGTGTTTGTTTTATACTAGAAAACATAAGTTGCCTGCTTTTGGGCCTAGCTAATTGAGCCGCACAAAAAGAGCTGATCCATAATTCTGCAGAAAGTCACGAGACGCCCATTCTGAATTAAAACGTTTATTGAAGCTGTATTCACAAAGCAAAAACTGATGAGCTGACATCATTCTGTCGGACATGGCCAAGGTCGAAAGTGAACTTTTTGTCAGTCCTTAACTTGGCATCCGCGGAAGTCGTGCTGAAAGACTATGGAAGCTGCGAGGATGACTTAATACAAAGTTGCAATCGCAGGAAGCCTCTGGCTTCACGTGGAAGAGACAATGGTCTTTGTAAGACATGATTTTGTGGAACTTTTTAAGAAACGGGTGACATGTCACTTGTCACTCTCAGCCAATGGGACGTCGTAGATTTCTGAAAACTTTCCTTTGCCAGTTTAGTTAGCGTAGAAAGGTATAAAAAGTCATGCCCTTAGGGTTGGGCTGGCTGCTGCTTTCTGACTTTCCGATGAGGGTGATGTGCTGCTGGACTTTGCGTGGAGCACGTAAGAATCCTCAAAGATCTTTACTTTAATTTCTGTTTATTTAGCTCAGTTAGGGAAATAGGTTTTAGAAAAGCTAAACTTTATATAATTTCTTTAAATTTGATTCAATTGCTTAAATTGTATTTTTCTCATATTTCTTACCATTATGCTTGCTTTATTGCAAATAAATTTCATTTATAAAACTTACAACTTATATACCATAATTTAGAAAATAAAATCTTACTTTTGACAAACAAGCTGGTCTTGATTATTTAGAAGTATAGGTTACCTTTAGCTAGATCGCGTCACCTATGGTGGTCGTTTAAATGGTTGGGTTTTATTCTAATGACAATATTCTTTCTGCAAATGTATAAATATGTATATAGTGTGTAGATAATGTGTATATAGATTTATTCTGACCACCTGATTCAGTAGGCCCAAAAATATATCAGGTTCATAAATGGGTCCATATTTAGTATAGAATTTTGTTTATAGGTTATGAAGTTGGGTAGCGTAGTTTATGATATATTTTCTATAGCCCGCTGGATCAGGCGCTCTGCTCTTAAGCGCCTTCCTCCGCCCTATCATGGCTCTCTCCATAGCTGCCAAGTTTTCAGTTTGCTTAAGTGTGGCATTTCCAGGATTTCAGTGTACTTAAAAGTGACATTCTACAGTCAAACTTTGACACTTTGAGTGACCCTTACCCACTACTGTATGCATACAATCAGTGACTTCCATTGTTAAAGTGCTTTCTCAGTTGCAGAAGGGGACATCATAGCACCATAAATAGACAAGTCACCATGCCCTGTTGAGCCAAACAGGATTAAATTCTGTTTCTCTCTCTTTAAACACAGGCGTACATCTGCAGACAGACTGAATTAACCAACTGAGGTTTCACAATGTAAGATAGTATTTTCCAATGATTCCTTGAGCTTGCATTTATCTTTCATTTAAAGTGAGGGCATGTTTTAGATACCTAAAAGCAAATGACCAATGAAAATACGTACAGAATAATGTCCTTTTTAACCACGTCTTTGACCCACACTCTGAAAATGCCCCCATTGTTGCTGGACTCACCTGTGTCAACCAGAAATGACTGACAGGGAAGGCTGAGTCAGTAGAGCACGTCTTGGAACTGGAATAGCACGTCCTGGAGGGAGGTAGGTGGGGGGGGGCAGGAGGCATAGTTTGTGTGTGCTGCCCTTGAGGGTCATGCTACACTGCAGGCTGTTTTCTATTGCTGCTGCAGGCTCAGGTGAAGTCACGGTAACACCCCAGTGGCTGCTGCTGCTTGGAGGATGATTTGTGACCGCTAGAGGTTAGGCAGACTGACTCGCTCTTTTAAAAGAGTGTGTGTGGCCACTGGTATGGGATTGGACTACAACAAGCCCACACGTGGCTGGAGAGCAGATGAGGCTTAACATTCTGCCTGCAGTCTGCCCTCCACACACGTGAATAGTGGTGCGTGGGGGGGGGGGGGGTGGTGTTCTCCACAAATGAATTAAAGAGGAAACCAAGTGTAGTTCAGGAGTCCAGTTTATTCGCCTCATCCATCAACAGCTTCAGGTTGTAACTGACCTGGAATCACACGTACATTCCTATTCTAAGAACATAGTAACATTCCTATTCTAAGCAAGAGGGACTAGAATGTGGGAAGGAGGAAAGCAAGTATGAAAACACAACATAACACATCTCCCATCTTTACCAAAACATAGTGAACAGAAAATAAGAAGGCAAAGAAGACAAAGGAAACTAATGAGCAAACGAAAATCAATGACCATAATTTACACATAATCTTTCATGTACATTGGAGCACTGCGTAACCTTTGACTCCTCAAGCGAGAACTGGATGGAGAGTTGTGACAAAAGCGAGAAGAATTGCTCAAGCCAAACAGATTAGATGTGATATCAGAGTCAGACTGAGAAAGGTTCTTAGACTTAACCACTACAACTCGACTCTTGTTCCAAATCCTCCCATCCTGTGTCTTTACGGCATTACCAAAAACTTTAATGACAGGCCTAACATTGGTATACTTGGACCACGGCCGTCTCCCTACCGGTGCCTTTATTTTTATAAGGTCACCTACCTTTACATCATGAAATTTAACACGTTTGACACTGTCAAAATATGCCTTCCTACAAGTTTGTTTCTCAATTTCTCTCTTTCCATGCCCCCACATGATTATCCACAAACCCCTTCTTCATGTTCATCCAACCTGGACACCACATCGTGTTGGGAACTCTACCTTTAAATAGCTCAAAAGGAGATTTTCCAGTGGTCGTGTGAGGGGAGTGACGATAAGCGTCTATTCTTTCTCTTAATGCATCCTTCCAATTCAAGCCACTAGCTCTCGCGAGCTGAATGCACTCTTTCAAAGTACGATTGACCCTCTCAACTGCACCATTTGTTTCAGGGTGATATAACGATGTTCTCTTGTGTACTATTCCACATTTTTTAAGATAATCTTCAAAGACACTAGAACAGAACTGAGGACCGTTATCTGACAGTAAACTATTAGGGAAACTCTCTCTCAAGAATATGTCCGATAAAAACTTTATGACAGAATTAGAAGTAATTTCACAGACTGCACGGACCTCAATCCAGTGTGAATACAAATCAATTAAGACTATCAGATAGGGAGTGTCAGAAACACCCGCAAGAGGCCCTAAAATGTCAATTGCCAATTCATCCCAGGGATGATCAGGTAACTCCCTACACACCATAGGCATTTGCCTGACTTTTAGGATCTTATCACTTGCACAGCATTCCACACACTCCCTCACCAAACGTTCTATTTCTAAGTCTATACCTGGCCACCAAAACTGAGTACGAACCATCTCCTTGGTTTTTACTATCCCCAAATGACCAGAGTGTGCATGAGAGAGCAATTTTTTCCTTAAAGCGAAAGGAGGTATAAGCCTCAACCCACGAGTTAGCATGTCATCTGAAATTGAAAGTTCATGAGACACTAGAGACCAAGGTTTGTCCAGACGCTTGTTATCTTTTAATAAGGACATTACTTTAACCAACTCCTCATCCTTTGACAATTCCTCTTTCCACTCTTCTTTACTTACAACACCCTCTGTGACCTCACAAACATTTAAATATTCATCCACATCCACATAGTCATCTTCGTATCCCGTATCATCACTTTTAACTAATCTAGAAAAACAATCAGCAGCCTTGTTAGACACACCTGGTAAATACTGGACTTCAAAGTCAAATTCTTGTAAAGATATGATCCATCTTCTTATCCGAGAAGAAATGGAATCTAGTCCTTTTTTACAAAATACTTCCTTCAGAGGCTTATGGTCAGATTTAACAATAAATTTAGTCCCCCAAACTAAATTCTTGAACTTTTTTAATGCCCAATATATCGCTAATGACTCCTTTTCGATTACAGAGTAGTTTAACTCCGGACCACGGAGGCACCTGGATGCACATGCAATTAAAGACTCTTGGCCTTGTTTATTTTGCACCAACACCGCCCCTAATCCCTTTTCACTTGCATCAGTAAAAATGAACGTAGGTAAACCAGGAACAAAAGCCTGCAAGGACGGAGCTTTCTTTAATTCCTCTTTTATTCCCTCAAATTCCTTCTTACACTCATCTGACCAGACAAAAATGACACTTTTACCAGTGAGTCTCCTCATGTTCTTCGTCTTATCCGCAAAATGTACAATAAACTTCCCATAAAATTCTACCATCCCTAAAAAGGACAATAACTCTTCTCTATTGACAGGTTCTGCAACATTACTGATGGAAGTAACTAAATCCGATTTAGGAAAAACACCCTGACTCTTAATACAGTGTCCTAGGTAATTTACTTCTTCTAAGCCAAATTTACACTTCTCTTTCTTAAGAGTCAAACCAGAATCAGCCAGTCTTCTCAACACCTCACACACACGCTCATTGTGTTCCTGCAAGTCCGACCCATACACTAGAAGATCATCCTGGTAACACTTTACCCCAAAAAGACCTTTAAGTATGTGTGTCATAATCCGCTGGAAAACCGAGGCAGCTGATATCAATCCAAAGCGCATCCTTTTGAACTTAAAAGTCCCCATCGGCGTTACAAATGCAGTTAAGTCCTGACAAGAAGTGTCTAGTTCTACCTGGTGGTAGGCGGATGCCAGATCCAGGGTAGTGAAGTATTTCGCACCCTCCAATGTGCCTACCATTTCATCTATGTTGGGTAACGGAAATCTGTCCACCACCACCTCTTTGTTCAACGCTCTTAGGTCAATACACAAACGAATCTCGCCGGTAGGCTTCTTCGCAACCACAATGGGAGACAACCATTCCGTGGCTTCTACAGGTACTATAATGTTATTTGAAACTAACTTTTCTAACTCTTCTTGTACCTTTACCTGTTCTGCTAGTGGAATCCTTCTCACCTTCGCTACTACGGGGATAGCATTTTTCTTAAGCCTGATACAATGCTTATAGCCAGTTAAACATCCCAACTTGTCTTCAAAGACAGATGGAAATTTTCCAGAAAACATGTCAGCAAGATTTTCCACCTCCTGAATTCTCACCTGAGGTGTGGCATTAGGATCAAGTGTGACTCCAAGATCACGTTGGTCACGCCAACTAATTAGAGCATCCCCAAAATTGGTAACATAAATTTTTCCAGTAATGATTTTACTTCCTAATTCCATAGTGGCAGTAAAATAACCTAAAATCTTAATGGGTTTACTGCCATACCCTAGCGGTAAGATGTCACTTTTGAACAGTTTTACATTTTTCCCAAAGGTTTTGTGCAGAAGCTCCTCATCAATCATAGTGATCTGTGAACAAGAATCAAATTTAAATTCAATCATGGCATCATTTACTTTAACTAAATGTGTGGGGTGTTCTAATACTCCATCACTAACTTGAAACGTAACCGTTTTCACCTGTGGTTGTGCCCATTTCTTATACGTATTATCCCTTTTATTACCTTTTGTCCTACAACATTTTGAAAAATGACCTCTTCTCCCATATTCATTGCAAATAACTTTCAAGGCAGGACAATTTGGTGAGTTAGCTAAATGTCCGGGATTAGGTGGGCTGTGGTACAGGACTGGCAATTGGCGGGCCCACTGTGGCCGCGAGACTCTGTCTCTCACTGCAATCATGATTCTGTCTAGCACTGATAACAATCAGCTGCTGCTGCACACGCGCTGGCTGTGGTGCCGGCGTGGTTTACCATGTCTATCTTCTATTGCCCAGGCAGCAAGTTCGCAAGGGGGCTGGTGCCGGGGGTCGGGTCCATCGTGGGATCACATACTGCGTGGCAGCCTGTGGTGCGAGCATGACCAGCGCTTCCATAATTACACATTGCACAACAATCAGTGCAGCCAATAAGAGAACTGCGAGGCACCCGCCGCTCGTACCGCATGAGGCAGGAGCCAGACCCGCATACACATTAGGTCATCCACAACGCAAATTCGGCAGTGTCCATTAAGCGATAAGCAGTCACAGCCAGAGGGGATGGGGGTGGGTTGTTAATTTAATTTAAAATAAGGAAAAACTTACTTCGCGGCATGCACTGAACACAAGGTATGTGTGGCGCAGTCGGGTCTTCCTCGACAACGTCACCGTGCAGTGAATGCGTACCTCTCAGGCCAATCCAGGCGCTGCTCCAGCAGCGCCAGGATTGGCTTGGCAGGGACTGTCACCGCCCATAGGAGACCGGGGGCTGCGGCTACTGGCCAGTAGCAACCCGGTCCCTCTCCTTCATCTCCTAATGTGCAGGGCACTTCAGGCTACTGGTGCGCATGTTCGGGCTGGTCATTTTTCTGACCAGCCCAAAACCGAACATGCGCACTATTGCTGCTGAGCCTGCTGCACTAGCAGCGCTTGCTTGTCAATCACAACAAACCCTGCAGTGATGCCCCAACCCCTTCCGCGTCCTGACTTCCTCGGGCGTGGCCCGGCGACCGGCAGGCCCGATTTTGAGTCAGGACTACTAGTGAAGTGTAGGAAGAATGTGGCCATGCTGTGGCCATGTGGCATTAGTGGGGCAACGCCCCAACGCCCCCAATGGACGCACCGCCACTGTTTAGGAAGTGCAAACGGTGCGAATCGGTAAATTCGTCCGTTTGCGCTTCCTAAATACGTTTTTGGGATGCATGAAACTTGGGCCCACATGCATCAAGCATTTTTGTAGTCGCAAACGGTGCGATTCCTTAAAATCGGCCGTTTGCGAATGCAAAAGTGCTGTTTGGGATGCATCATGCCATTTTAGAAGTCGCATCTTTTTTACGATTTCTAAAATTGCGTTAGCATATAAGAAATCGCAATTGTGCGATTTCTTAAATGCTATGCATCATTACAGAAAAATGTGCGATTTTTAAAATTGGAAGTGCAAATTACCACGAAGTTCAACTTCGTGGTAATTTGCGAAATTGTTTAAAAATGCACAAAAATGCATTTTTTAAACTGTTAAGCTACAGACACACATGTCCTTAGGACATGTGTGTATGTAACTTATGCTGAAAAGTACATTTCATGGGTGCTGGGGGGGGTCATTTTGACCCCCCTCTCCACCCTTGAAATGCATTGATGAATTGCAATTGCACATTGTGAATTCGCAATTCCCATTCATTCCTACGGGCATTTTGGCCCATAGGAATGAATGGGAATTGTGAATTCGCAATTGAAAATTTGCATTTTTTTTGCAAATCGGTAAAAATAGCGATTTTTACCGAATTGCAAAAAAAAAGCAAAAATATTCATGCATAGGCTTTTGCGAATTCTAAATTGCGAATCGTTATTTTTCGCAATTTAGAACTCGCAAAAGCCGATATTGATGCATGTGGGCCTTAGTTTCAAAATTCGCTATTTTTTGCATTTCTTAAAAATGTGAATGCATTTAAGGAATCACATTTGTGTGATTCCTTAAATGCAATGAGTCAATTTTCAAAAAATTGCGAATTTTGAAATAGTAATTGCAAATTAACACGAGGTTGACCCTCGTGTTAATTTGCGAAAATCTTTAAAAAAGCAAAAATATGCATTTTTTAAACTTTCATGTTACAGACACACATGTCCTTAGGACATGTGTGTGTGTGAAACATGCACTTTAAAATACATTTCAGGGGTGCAGGGGGGGGGTCCTTTGGACCCCCCTCTGCACCCTTGCAATGCATCAACAAATTGCGAGTGCAAAAAAAAACAAAATGCAAAACGGCATTGATTCCTATGGGCCTCTAGGCCCATAGGAATCAATGTAATGCCATTCCTTAATTGCGATTCGCAATTAAGCAATCGCAATTTCCGAAAAATTAAGAAATCCTAAAAACTTTTAGGATTTCTTGATGCATAGGATTTTGCAATTCCTAAATTGCGATTCCTTAATTTTCGCAATTTAGGAAGTGCAAAATCCTACAATGATGCATGTGGGTGTAAATGCCCGGTCAAGGACACGCTGGAAACATAAACATGTAATTCCAAGAATACTAAAACACATGAAACATAGTTTAAATTCTTGATACAGGTGTTTATCACTTGAGGCTAAGTAGAAATATGGGATTAAATACCCCTTGCTGTACATTATGTGAATATTCCAAGTTGCCATGGAGTTCTGTTACCATATAGAGAAAAGAGGGTGAAGGCTAAGTTTCTTTATACGTTCATGGAACTTCAAGTTTATTTGCAATATACTTATAATGTATGGCAGGGCTACTTTAGTCCTAATAATATATGGTCACAACAACACTGTCACCTTTCCCATAATCTACTCAAATCATTGGTGTGTTGCTCTATAGTGTGAAAAAGATGGCATGTTTGCAAACACAAACAATAAAAGTGATATCTAGTGCAAATTAAGGCACACGAAAAAAGCAATTAGACATTTGTTGCAAAAAATATTAGACTTGATTTCATACAAGTCAGACTTTACAAAAGTGCTTTTCTATAATTACCCAAGGCCTTGAAAAAAATCAACTTTAATAGCTCCTTTCTGCTTATCACTGTTGATCTGGAAAAACAGAGCAGAAGAAGGAAAAGCCATGTGTTTTCTTTTTTAAAATAAAGCTTGAATTATGCTCCAGTTCCTGCCTTTCACAATGGCTGCTGGCTTTGGGAGCAGGCTTTGAGATGTCAGAGCTCATGTGTAATATGTTATTAGAGTTTTTAATGTTGAGCGGCTATCTAATTTGTTTGTTATAGGAGACAAGGAGGTATATATACAAGCCCCTATCTCCACAGGAATGTCACTTTTTAGGACTTTCCTGTGGCGATAGGGCCTTTACCTTATTTACAAGGCAAAAATTACATTTTGTAACTTCCATGTGTGCTGCATTAAGCGCACACATAGAAGTTACAAAACGGCATTTAAAGATTGTTTAAGTGACGGAAGGCGGACCTTCCTGCACATAAACAAACTTCCCCTGCACACAGACACCCATGCACTATGGTGCAAGGGTGCCTGCATTGGCGCTAGGCTGCTAAGTGTAGCGCCACCGCAATGGGCAACGCAGAGCTGCAACATATTCTTGTAAATAATGGTGCAACCCTGCGTTTTCTGAATTGGCTTATATGAAGCGTTAAGCCAGAAAGGCTAACGCCTCACTCCTCCACTTCCCTTGTACATATGCCCCAAGGTGTGCCACAAGTTACCTGTACTAAGGAAATTAGATTTAGGTTTTTATACATGAATTGTAGGATCCCATGTATTATATTCTAATTTCCTTTGAGACATGCAGTTATTTGATGAAATGAAAAGTAGAAATAACATCCAGAACGTTAGGCTTTATTGTCCATACCTTTGTGAAAACAACTCATCTCCCCTAAGCTGCACTCTGTCGATGCAATTGCCACATTCCTGATTACACAAAATAAGGAGGGCTATTAAAATTATGACTAAACCTAAATGCTTTTAGGGGTTGTCACTCTAATATTCCAATGATGTAAAAAAATAGTATTCTTCCCATTCCCCCTAGAAGACTGAAGGAATTGAATCAGGACTTGAATTTATGACCGCCTGTGGTCAACAAATCTTTTACTTAACAATAGGTCATTACAAATGAATTGCTTTCTGGGTTAATCCTGGGTTAATCCTGGGTGTTACTTGAGAGTGCACTGGAAACATTTCCCATTTGTGGCTGGAATTGCTAGACATTCTTGGATTCAGTAGTGGGCTCCTCTCATCTCAACTTAGCACCTAAAATGCCTTAACACAAGAAAAACAGACAGGCTTAATTCTACAAGGTTAAAATCAGGTGGTTCTGCCATCTCCAAACTCATGAAGAGGTTGGTATTCAAGCAATGACAAGAACTCCACCTGAAGAAAAAATACAATTATTATATTAATTGAAATTTAGATTTGGGGAACAGCACTGCACAAAAAAAGGATGTCTAAAAAGGTGAGCTGAGATATTAGAGCGGGCAGACAGATGGGTGTTGGACACCCCTACCATGTTCAATACCGTGGCACTCAGTGCTTTGGTTTAGCATTATTAGCAAGGGTGGGTGCCAGACTCTGGAATGAATTTGATTATTCAGTTTAGGTTGAAAGCGTTGAGGTAAGATTGTATACTGTCAATCAAACCAATGGTCAGCGGATTGCAGGTTTTGTTAATGGTGATAATAAAAACCTGTGTTTTAGATAACACTTCAAACTACACTTGAGCATTTTTAAATGCTGCAAGCAGATGATTTCATTACTCAATGTAATGGTCCCTAATATACAAACTGAAGAATGATGGAAGGTTGAGTGATTTTTGCCAACTACAGCAGAAGCAGGAGCTGAAGATCATTTTATTTCTCAGCAGTGAGTGTTTAACTCACTGAGCAACTCTGTTATAATCCTACATTAGTCCTAGCTTTAGGTTTTGCCTGCATAGTGCGTGTAATCTGTTGTATTTAAATATAAATCTTAAAAGGGGCTTACATCCCTCCCTTGGTTTTCATTTGTTCCTGTGCTTGCCACTTTCTTTTCCTCTGTTTATATTGGCTGTAGCATACTATTTCCTGATGTTCCTCTGTGTGTATTTCTTATCAGTTTCATGTAGCCCGAGTACTTTTTTCATCCGCTTTATTGGTACTTTTTTAATGTTTTGCCTGTACAGCGCTTGCCTCATATTAGCACCATGTGCTGTGCTTCTCTACATAATCTCCCCCTGTCTACATGCATTTCAAATGTACTTGTCTGCTCAATTTTTTTATTTTGTCCAACTTCTGCACTCCATTTGCACTCCCATCCTGAACAAGCTCAGACGACGGCTGTAAATCACATCCTCTCTGTGATGGCTAATTTTAATGTTTCCCACAGTTACAACTTTATTCCATGTCATCATCACAACCTTTTTACCCCTTGGGTTTCTCTCATGGTTGCCATATCTCCATGCAGCCCTTTACGTGTGGTGGGGGGTGGAGCAAGTCCTGCATGACTTCTGCAGCGATGGGAAGGAAGCTGCTTGCCATTCTAGTTGTTGCAGCTTCCTGCCGTTGCTGCCCCTACCTGTGCTTCCAGATTATTCCTCATTGCTCTTTCTAAATTTAGAATGCTGAGACATAAGCCTACCATGCAGCATTGCAGCATTACAGTCTGTTACTTGCTAGCAGGTTTGTTGGGTGAGCATCCCTGACTCTCCACTGTAGGTCTTTATTCTTTCATGTTAGACATGGAAGATTTTTCACATAGCGCTGTTTCTCGCCCATAGTACTGTGATGTTAGAAGCAATGATGCTTGGACTGTAGTTCCTCCCGAGGGTGTATTTCCCCAGCGGTGGACATTTTTAAATTAGCAACATTAACCTCTTCTAATGGGTTGGCTGGCATTTATCCTTTTAATAATCACAGCTATTTGGATTTACACCTTGCTGAAGGCATATTTCTACAGCGAGTGGCTGAAATCTTATTTGTTCTTTGACTGCATTAAGGAACTCGTGTTTCTCCCAGCCTTAATAGTCACTGTTCCAACTACAAATATTTTCTTGCATTTTCATCATGCTTGTTAGCAAGATTGTTGTGCGAGTATTCTTTATTGACCCTTAAGATTTTACCTACTGAGCTTTTTCCACCCCCAGTATTTCAAAGCTTGTAAGCACTGCTCTTTGGATGGTGGTATCCCTCCAGATTGTGTATTTCCCTGGCAATGAGTATTTTCAAATTCATTTAATTAACACCATTTACTGGTTTGGCTTGTAATTACCCCTCCAATCACTAGACTTATTAGACTTCAGCCCTTTACGTTGGCGTAATGCCCCAGTGGGTGGCAGTAGTTTGTACTTTGGCCTTCAGTAAGGAACACTCGTTTCATTCAGACTTACTTGTCACTGTTCTCATTACAAGGAGTTTTTTTGTATTCTTTACATTTATTGTTACCACGCGATGTTTGCATTCATATTTTGCAAGTAGTGCCCAATGTATTATTCATCTTTTCCATATTGTAGGGCACCATGTCATCGGGTACATGTTAGGATACATAAGTTTACATTCATTTTGTATTCAGCAGTGGGACTGGGTGCTATCAACTGTACTGCTGTCAGAAACAAATGTCCTGTAGCTCCAAGGCTGCCACAGCCCCTCTATAGCTCCAGTTGATGTTCCAATACCAACTTCAATACATATGAAAAGGGCACCACACAACGGTGCACAGTCCAGTTCTGGCTATTAGGGCACCCTGCATCATTCAGTGCATTGGGTGCTCTAACAGGGTACCTTTCGGAATACAGTTTAACTTGACCTGTTAAAGCCAAACACAACACATCTTGTTTATAATCTGGTTTGAACCTTTTCCTTTGCTGACTAAGCAATATTGTATTTCTTTCCTTGAAATGCAATTGTCTCAACAATACATGTTTATTTCCTTTTCTCATTGAAATTAAAAGTTCCATCTTATTGATATTGTGACAAATGAGCTTAGGCAGTCAGCCATTCATCAAGTATGCACTCTGTTTTTCTTCCTTGTACTCCATCTCACAAAGACACACACATAAACACACCCACCCCCGCACAAACACACACACTTTAAACAGTTAATACCATTTTGTGTTGTAAACCTGTTTTAGCATAACTGATATTCATCCAGGAGCAACTCATATCACCACCTGTTACTGCACAATATGTTGCTTTTCAAGCTAAACCTTGCAAATAAATTATTATTAGTCGCATAGGTGGAACCTGTTGCATTTACAAAAACTTGTTCGTGTAAGTGCCTCTTTTCATCCATTCAATCGAAACGGATGGGGTATCATGCAGATATTCCATAGATGTTTATTTATGTCGTTGAGGAAGAGTCTTAACTCCAAATTTGTAGATCTTTTTTGAAGCCAACAAAGCCTGGATGGGAAAAATCTGTGTGAAGTTAAATCAAAAACTAAGGCCATCTTCTGTCTGCCAAAAAGGGAATAGACATGCAGAATTCCAGTTAGAATTACATGTTACAAATCAGTAAGAACATATTAAAAGCCTGAAATCACATTTCATTAAAAAAATGAACATAAGAGACCAGATTTAAAAAAGGCCTCAGACATAGTCACGGTTTTTGAAAGACTGCCCCGGCGTCCCGACACTTTCTTCTAAAACACATAAAATGTCCTGGTTTTTAAGGTAGTGTCGGGTGAACCTGCACATTAATCACAGTGTTGCGCAGACTCACATTTCAAACAGCCCCCTCAGGACAGAAGTTCACTTGTTTACACTGTCCTGCTGGGCTGCCCCATCTCATTCAAGCAGCCCAGCAGGAATTAATGAGTTGAGACTCAGGGCTGCAGAGCCCTTACATCAAGCAGCAGCTGTACCCTGAAGCTCTTTATTGAATGGGGAGGTAAAAGGGGGGACCGCTAAGAATATTTGTGTTTTCCCATTTTAAATCTCACAGGACTCATAGTTGAACTTACAGCCCGAACCACTGGATGTAATTACACCACATTTTGCAGAAAGGTAGATGTTGTTATGCAGATTGTGTTTTTGTTACTTGGTGCAAATCCATTCAGTAGTTTGTGAGAAATTTAGGAAGAAAAAAAGTGATAGCTGTGGCTGCAAAGCCTTCACAAAAGGAAACAAGCTCATGCAGGGAGATGCACAGGTCTGATTGACTGCCAACACTTCAGCCAGGAAGTGCTGGCAGTCATCCTGGGACTCGGGTCTACCGATTCCCCTATAAAAAGTGGAAATAAAGAGATGGGGGCAGGGTAGGAATAACCTAACCTCCAAGCCATTATCTTTGTCACCCACATGCAAAAAACAAAATGTTATTTAATCTTTTACCACGAGATTGCAGCACATTCACGAAATCGCAGTAGTAAAAAAACACAAATGCGGGCTCATGCCCATGTGTTTAAAAAGCCCCCAGGAATGCCACCTCCCCAGATATATTTAATACATAAGTGTGGGGAGGCATGTATGGCCTACCCCAAACCCTGGGTGCTGCCACCTCCCTGGGGCTTTATGTTTGATGAAAGCAGAGGGTCTGCGTGGTCCCCCCCACATCCCTGGGGCTGCCAGCTTCCCGGGGTTCAAAACTTAACTTATGTGTGGTGGCCAGATGGACCACCCAGCCCGGGGACTGCCAATTGCCTGGGCCTTAAACACTTAAACAATGCAGTGGAGGCTGCACGGACGCCCCACCAGCCCCGGAGGCGGACACCTCCCCAGTGCAATGAATAATAGTAATGCGGGGGCAGCTGGCCCTCCGCAGCCCCAGGGACCTCCACATTCCTGGGGATCAAAAATATATTATGAAGGGGGTCCGTTGCAGGCCCACCAGGGCCACCACCACCTTGGGGCTAAGGTGAAGATTGGAGGGGGCCATGTGGTCCCCCTGCTGGAACAAAAGATGGCTCTTGGTCTAACTATAATGTCTCTATAACCTTTGTTTCAATTAATTTCTAAGTTTTTTTTTAATTCTATTTCCTAACTATAGCGTCCTTGTAACCATTGGGTGTTTGTTTTCAAATAAAAAAATAAATACAATGATTTATATAGATATGTATATATATATATATATATTCACTGAAAAAACCATAGGTTATAGACCATATATAGTTAGGAATTAGCATTTAGAAAACCTTATTTTACTCACACAAAACCATTGAAATTCCATATATAGTTAGTTGCACTAACTATATATCGCGCACCCGCAATCCACTGCTGATGATGTCACATATTACATCATTCATGACATGGTCAGTGACATCACTGATGACATCACTGATGACATCTCAAATGACATCACTGATGACATCACTGATGACATCTCATTTGACATCATTCTTGTGCTAATACGATAAACCTCTTCAGACTCTAATATAACCTTAGATACACTCAGTGTATACAGACACTCACACACTGTCACTCATCCATGGAGTTACTCACACACCTAGTCAGTCATGCAAAGAAACAATCTCACCTCCATTTCCTCAACTATACAGTTATACACACCTTACTTATTCAAACATATACTAACACATATTTACTCTCTTATACAATCCCTGATACAAGTTCACAATGATCCATACAGCCACTCACACATTCAGTGGCTCTCATGCACAGTTATTTATATATGCCAACTCTCACATGTACTGTGTTTTACATATGTACTTACTATGACATGTAGCATTGAGATATCCATTCACTCATCAATACACTCATGCACACAGTCAACCGCCCATGTAGCTTTTTCCACATGCACTCTTGAACTCATACACCTAGTGAATCAACTGCTCACACATCTATGCACAGAGTCACACACCTCCCAGCCACCCCCACACAAACTCAATCTCCCATAGAAATACTTGGGCAACCAATTAATAACACATATAGCCTCTCGTATAGCTAATGATCAACACATGCAGCAGTTTACATCACAACAGACATAATGATGCACAAATTAAGACAGTTTAGTCACTAACCCATGCATTCAGTGAGACACATTTAATCACTCACTCATACAGTCAGTCACGCACCTACTAAATCCTTCATCCAGACACTTATACATCCACTCATTCTTCAATATCTAAGACATATTTTAACTTTACAGAAACATACAGTCACTGGATGTTGTCATCAGTGATGTCATTTGAGATGTCATCAGTGATGTCATCAGTGATGTCACTGACCATGTCATGAATGATGTAATATGTGACATCATCAGCAGTGGATTGCGGGTGCGCGATATATAGTTAGTGCAACTAACTATATATGGAATTTCAATGGTTTTGTGTGAGTAAAATAAGGTTTTCTAAATGCTAATTCCTAACTATATATGGTCTATAACCTATGTTTTTTTCAGTGAATTTTCAAGGTTTTGTAAATGCTAATTCCTAACTATATATGGTCTATAACCTATGGTTTTTTCTGTGAATTTCATTGGTTTTTTAACAGCTAATATCTGTAGCTGTAAAATGTATTCTTCTTTAAATCCAAAAATATATTTTATATGTTTATGAATAATTTTTTTTTAAAATATTTTTTTTTCTTCGTTCCCGCTTCGCGAATCGGGAAGCTTCCCGTTAGCTGACCTTGATGCCGCGAAATAGACCGCGAGCCGGTAAACGTTTCTTTACCGCAAGTGCCGCGTTAGAAAACAACATCGTGACGCCTCCCGTCCGCATGACGTTTCACGTTGTCGCGTGATACGTCATATGACGTGCTACGTTAGCGAACTGGTACGCGAAGCGAGTGCCAAAGCGCAGGTTTCTGGAAGCAAACCGGGAGGCCCTGCAAAGCGCTTAACGTAAACACAGCAAGTCATGTGACTTGGTAATAACACTTTTCATTGGTTCATTTCACTTTTGGTTTCCTAATGATGTAAGACTAGGTCATATAATCTAAAATGAACACTTTTGATTGGTTGAGAACTCTTGTTTTTCCCAAATGATGAAAATCCCTCCTTCTTTCCTCACTCTGACTTTCATCATTGTGAGAGAAAGACCCTTTGTGATCACTGAGCAATGGCTTCTTTAGTAGCTTCAGCTGGTGCTTCCCCACCACCTCCACCACATCCAAGGAAGAGTGGACCACCTGCTCAAGTTGTAATTCAACAAGAAGAAGAAGAAGAGGAACAGGAGGACGAGCACGAAGAGAGGCAGTTTTTGCCTGAGCAGCCCAAGACGTCTCACCGGAAAGAAAACTTCATTTGGCAATTTTTTAAAATTCCCAAAGGTCAGAAAAAAGTAAATGCAAGATACGTAACTTGCCTCATATGTCAAGATAGACTGTCCAGAGGGACCGACAAAAAATACAGTTTCGGAAACTACACAATGCATCGCCATATGACTAGGTGGCATCCTAACAACTACAGTGCTGCACAGTTTCGGAACGACCTAGATAATCTCCCTATTATGGCCAGAAGATCTGTTGTACCGGAAGTAACGGGACCAGAGGGCAGGGAGATGGTGCCAAATATACAAATGAGATTTGGTGAAGTAAAACACACCTGCGTATTTTGCGATGGATTCATTTCCTACGGAGAAAGAAGCATCACTCTGATCAACAGAGCTATTGACTATCATATGCAAGTTTGTCCGAAACGCCCAAAATAATAAATACTTCTTTTTTTTGTTTTGTTGCTCCTGTTGAGCCCTTTACAATGAATCGTTTTCATTGCCCCCTCCAAGAAAAACCCAAAAAAATATAAAACTGTTCCGAAAAATTCAAAAACAGTAAAAAAATGTTCAGAAAAATAAAAAAAAAAGTTCTTTTCAGAACTACCTCCCCGTTATTAAAAAATTGGTACAATATTTGGAACTGTGCCAACCTCTATTTCTCTTAGTTCGCTTCCTAGTTCGCTCGCTGGTACGCGAACTGGAAGCGAACCAAAAACAGTAAGTATAAGGGAAGGAAACACACACTTATGTTAAAAGAAAGACAGCTATAGGGGAGTAAACTAGAGATACTATTACCCATAATCCACTACTGATGATGTCACATATTACATCATTCATGACATGCTCAGTGACATCATCAGCAGAGGATTGCGGGTTTTTTGGCAACATGCCTTATCCACGGTTTAATAACGCTGCCTTTTGCTTTATATAAGTTTTCAAATTGTATGAAATATATACCAATAGGTCTTTATGAACCTTTAGGTAGTGCTTTTGTTCATGAGGTCTGGTCGCTTCCATACACATACAGATGTTTCAAAGATGATCAAGAAGTTTATCTGAATGGAGAGGAATGCACTGAGACGCCAGATCATTCACTAATGTGTAGGCACATACAGTTACACGATTCATGCAACAAACACCGACCAAATATGGCTTGCGTGTTGCAAGGCACGCCAGTTCCTGCTATCATCCCCACGTTCAAGTTGTTGGAAAATGGTAGTTATTTGATGCTCAATAATGAAGATTGTTCTGAGTTAATTAAAAGTATTCCTTTTATCGTAACAGTAAGTGAACGGGTTATTTGCTGCAGAAATGTTCTATTTCCTCCCACACATGAACATAGGGAGTTTTCAATCTGGCCACAAATACCAACCTTGGGACACGTTTCAACGGCATGGCAAGAATAAGAGCTCTTTTGTCTCAGAGAGAGGTGGCCTTGAGTTCGGCCCGTGAAACTTTCGTACTTCACATAGCGAACACCCGTACACAGGTTTGCCTTTCAATTTCAGCAACATGTTTCCGACTATCTTTAACGCATCCTCCACAAAATCCCTGGCACACTTTTTTAAAGTTGTTACCAGTGGTCTCGTGACTTCATTTGAGAAAATCTTTGGAGTCATCCCTGCTCCCTTTCATTGTATTTTCTGCACTCTGGTTCGTGGATTGGCATTTTTACTTGCATTACCAGCGGACGCTCTTGTGCTTTTTTACATTTTTAAATATGGATGTCCCTCCTATGCAACCTCCGACCCTGCAGCTGCTGACACTGTTCCGCAATCGCATGCTAGAATATTATGGCACAATGCCGTTGGCGATATTAAGCACGGCATATGGATTATCTTTTCGGTTCTCCTACTTCACCTGTGTCCAGCCTGTATTTCACTGCCTGACCTGTGATTTCGATTGGGCCATTGATTTGTGTCTCTGCGGACCGGTTTCTCCTGACGTCGACTTTAATCAGCTGATGACTCCTATCATTACTCACGAGTTGATTTGTCCTGGCGAAAGGATTATGGCTGTGGCATTGATGCATGGACTACTTGGTCCCTGGAATTTACTGGCGGCAGCACAGTCTTTCTTGGAACACAGCTTTCTTGAAAACCCACCGAGCTGTCCTCTGATGGTGATAGAGGATCCGGTGCTGGGAGAGCACGTATGTTCTTTTCCGCTTTTAAATTGGATGGCTGAACTGTTTTCGGATGAAGACGGTGACTTCCTATTGGAGGCTGTTGCAGCTTATTTTGCATACACAGTTATGTCATAGACCTTTTTCATGTTTGATATGCTGAGTACTAGCATTTCATTGACAATTCATTGACTTATTTGTCAAGTTTTTATTATTTACCTTGCCTATTGGCTTAAGACTCGATAAAGTACTTGGCTGTTTTATTTTTCTTTAGCATTGAATTTTCCTAGTTTTTAATGCTTTACCTTGCGGACCGTCCACATATAAACTTGCAATCTGCTCTCATGAGATGGCACTTCTATTATCTTATTCAGTTCGTTTCCGGATCATGAGGAGGTGTCATCTAGGTCCTGGATATCTTTACACCGTGTTAAGTTAGCATGGGCTCATTACCGGTTTAAACGCCATTTTTCCTTTTTTGCAACTTCTGCACACGACACTTAGTTGTTGCTTTAGCTTTCCACCTAGTAGTTCATCGTGGTTTACATGAGAATAATATGTTATTGGTCTACTATCTGCTTTACTTGTTAAACTATATCTGTACAGCGAGTGCTAAAGTTTCAAGAACAACACGATACAGAATTGTTATGAGGTCTGATCTCCACGACTTCATACTCATAACATAAGTGCAACTTCTGCCAATTCTGGGCATGAGGCGGGTTTTATATTGCTTTGCCGAACACACATACACAACAGTTGATGCGGTTCACATGAAGAGAGAGCTGGTGTATGCTGATGTGATTCCTTCAAATCTAAGACACTAAAGTATGGGCACGCCCTAAACCAACACAAAGAGACCTTCTTAGCAAATAATATAATATGTGTATTAGGGAGGGTGAGATATAAGCAGCCGCGGGCCGTGGAGGGAGTTACGATGGGGCAGGGAGGCGGGGAGGGGGAGAAGCAGGGTGGAGCCCTCTCTACCTTGCCCCTCCCCCTCCCCGCCTCCCTGCCCCACCGTAACTCCCTCCACGGCCCGCGGCTGCTTATAAGTGTTGCTAACTCTTATTCATTTACAGCATGTTAACATACTGTCACCATTCGCTTTTTATGTACTAGTAACTATGCTGGTAATTTTGCTACTGATAATATGTGTACTTGTATTCTCCACCCTGCTTCTCCCCCTCCCCGCCTCCCTGCCTCACCGTAACTCCCTCCACGGCCCGCGGCTGCTTATAAGTGTTGCTAACTCTTATTCATTTACAGCATGTTAACATACTATCACCATTCACTTTTTATGTACTAGTAACTATGCTGGTAATTTTGCTACTGATAATATGTGTACTTTTATTATCTAAGGTACTACGCCTGAGAAGACGGCATTAGTAAATAAACATTTCAAATACACATCTGTTCTTCTTAACTCCATGTTCTGGTTTCTAAGAAATCTATAACGACCGACTGTTCATGAGTTCCACGTATCCTGAGGTACTATAAGTTCATATTCTGGATTGTCTAAACATTGAGAGTTTGTTATATCCAATGTGACACTGTACCTAGCTTGCTAAATAGTTTTTGATTACTAACGTGAGTTTTGGGACACCCTAATTCGCCGAGGTTCCAATCCTCTGTCCACAGTTCTGTGTGAGAACAGAAACCCTGCGACAGGGGCACCCCCGACCCTTGCTGGAGCTTCATCACACTTGCGATACAACTCCAGCAATGCGCCACCTTTACGGCACAGATACATCACGCATCTGTGCTGTTTTTGCCCCATGATGCGCCGCATTGTAAATGCAGCACACCATAGGTGACGGAACAGCGGCACAGAATGACTAACACATCCCTGGTGATGCGCCAGTCATCATAAATCTATCCCTATGCTTCTTATCTTGTTAGAGATGAACCGCCATATGTATCATCAAAGTTATTTGCATTTCCTAAATAGCGAACTTTAAGGAATAAATAGCAATTCTTTACCATTCCTAGTTTGCGATGAGCTATTTGCTAATTAGCCGAATGTAGCCCAATGAAGCCCAATGTAGCCCAATGTAGCCCAAAGATGGCCGCCAGACACACAAAAAAACAAATGTAGCCCAAATATCAGCCAGATGTAGCCCAACTATAGCCCAGTGACAGAATGACCAATCAGCTTCGCAAACCTCCGTTACGCGAAGCGGAGCGCTGTTACAGATATATATCTTTTTTTGAACGTTAATTTCTCAAAATCCACTGGAGCACATATATTGAGACCTAGCAAAGGCACATCGGGCTACCAGTCCCTAATATTTTGCCAAGTTTCGTGCAAATCCATTCAGCCGTTCAATTATTATTTTTATTTTTTTTTTTTGCCCCGCGGGGCCCTTTTAAAACCTCCACATCAAACCTAGGGGGTCAGCGAGGATCTACTATGCCCCCTTATAGTTATTTCCCCCTTTGTTTTGACCTCCTCTTGTCTCTCGATCCTACCGAGAGACAAGATGGCGGCCGCTACGGACTGTTTGGAATGTTGACAGACGCCGGAGAACCAATCAGCTTCGCTTCACAAAGCTCCGTTGCGCGAAAAGTCCGCGAACCAGAGCGCTGCCTGGTCCGCGCTTACAGATATATATCTTTTTTTAAACGTTAATTTCTCAAAATCCACTGGAGCACATATATTGAGACCTACAAAAGGCACATCGGGCTACCAGTCCCTACAATTTTGCCAAGTTTCGTGCAAATCCATTCAGCCGTTCGGGCTAAAAGTGAGGCCAACCGCCCTATAGAAAACTCAATGTTAAAAACACGTTTTGGGACCCCCCTTTTTTCTCGGCCCCCCCTGGACGAACCCCCCCCAAATTTTCAAGGGCTGCTCAGAAACAAAATGTGCCATTTTCCTGAAAATTTCAGCCAATTCCGTCCACAAACGCCAAAGTTATTAGACATAGAATTTTCAAAAAACCCATAGAGAAAAAATCCTAACTATATATACCTACTGGCGACCGCCAGTAGGTAATATATATATATATATATATATATATATATACATACATATATATATATTACCTACTGGCGGTCGCCAGTAGGTATATATAGTTAGGATTTTTTCTCTATGGGATTTTTGAAAATTCTATGTCTAATAACTTTGGCGTTTGTGGACGGAATTGGCTGAAATTTTCAGGAAAATGGAACATTTTGTTTCTGAGCAGCCCCTGAAAATTTGGGGGGGGTTCGTCAAGGGGGGGCCGAGAAAAAAGGGGGGTCCCAAAACGTGTTTTTAACATTGAGTTTTCCATAGGGCGGTTGGCCTCACTTTTAGCCCGAACGGCTGAATGGATTTGCACGAAACTTGGCAAAATTGTAGGGACTGGTAGCCCGATGTGCCTTTGCTAGGTCTCAATATATGTGCTCCAGTGGATTTTGAGAAATTAACGTTCAAAAAAAGATATATATCTGTAACAGCGGACCAGGCAGCGCTCCGGTTCGCGGACTTTACGCGTTACGGAGCTTTGTGAAGCGAAGCTGATTGGTTCTCCGGCATCTGTAAACATTCCAAACAGTCCGTAGCGGCCGCCATCTTGTCTCTCGGTAGGATCGAGAGACAAGAGGAGGCCAAAGCGAAGGGGCAAATGACCATAAGGGGGCATAGTAGATCCTCCCTGACCGTCTAGGTTTGATGTGGAGGTTTTAAAAGGGCCCCGCGGGGCAAAAAAAAAAAAATAATAATAATCGAACGGCTGAATGGATTTGCACGAAACTTGGCAAAATTGTAGGGACTGGTAGCCCGATGTGCCTTTGCTAGGTCTCAATATATGTGCTCCAGTGGATTTTGAGAAATTATTGTTCAAAAAAAGATATATATCTGTAACAGCGCTCCGCTTCGCGTACTTTTCGCGTAACGGAGCTTTGCGAAGCTGATTGGTTCTCCGGCGTCTGTAAACATTGCAAACAGTCCGTAGCGGCCGCCATCTTGTCTCTCGGTAGGATCGAGAGACAAGAGGAGGCCAAAGCGAAGGGGCAAATGACCATAAGGGGGCATAGTAGATCCTCCCTGACCTCCTAGGTTTGATGTACCATTTTGCCAAGTTTGGTGTAATTCCGTTCAGCCATTCAGGCTGTAGACGTATCTAAATGTCCTATGGAAAATTGCATGGGGAAAACACATTTGAAAGTGTTGAAATTTAGAACCAATTAAAATGTTACTTTGGTTTTGTATTTGTGTGTGATGAAAGTTAATTGGTTATGTATATATCTAAAATGAGAGGAAACCACAGCCATTTTGTGATACTACTGTCTGAGGTACATTTGTGAGGAATTTTTGGTGCTCAATTTCTGGTGTTTGGTTTACACAGTACTAACACTTCTCCTACTTTTAAAAAGGTGAGTTGTTAATTTGTAAGGGGAACTATGTTGTACACTTTAAGATAATTTGAAAAATGTTTTCTGTTATTTATTTACAGTCCTTCTATTATACTAAATACTTGATAAAGTTAGTTTTATATTATGTATTACTAAAAACGATAAATGAAAGTGATTATTTTTTTCTGCAATTTACAGCAAGCAATTTCAAAATAAAATGGCTCACAATGAAGAGACCGTGGCAATTTCTTTTGAATTATCCACTACATTTATTGAAATTGAAAGCACCAATAATGAAGTATTCTCACAAGGAGGAGATGACTTGAATGATTTTTTGGATCAATCTCTTGATGGCGAATTTGTCGAATGTTTGGAGACCATAGAGTTACAAGAATCATCATTGCAGACTTTTCATGAGGAGATTCCAGATGAGATGATTGAAGAGGAAATTCCTGATGAGGACATGTTACTAGTTCTTTCAAATTTTGAAAATTCAGAAGAATAAATTTATATTTAGAAATACAAAAATTGTTTGAGACATTATTCATTTTTATTTTTAATTTATGAGGTTGTAGCGAAGTGATTGTAGTATAAAATGAGACTTATAGTATAGAGTGGAACATTTTTATGTTACATGGTAAGTTTACTCATATTTACTTTCCTTCTTTCACTATATTATCTCCAATGTGTATTTGACATCTCTTCTTCATCTCCGGCCTCCTTTCTCTCACTGTCTGTCTCTGATGCATCTTATCGCTGCCATTTTGTGTAATTACAGAAGAGAGTAAAATAAAATAGTTCGGAACGTGAAAAGGGGGCAAAGTAGAGTACCCCTCACCCCCTAGGCCTTCTCAGGCGGTCCCAAAAGGATCAGTTTCTGCTTTCCTGAGAGATTATGGTATGAGTTCCATATACCACAATAACTTGCATTACAACATGCAAGATATCTATCTCCTATTACCAACTTTTGGAGATATTCGCGCTAAGCGCGAATATCTCCAAAAACTAACACCTGCCCTGAGCAGTTCTTAGCCATGTTATCCAATGGGAGGTGGATAACATGGCTAAGAGCATTAGCTCTGTAATGCATGAATATCGCTGACTTTTTAGCGATATTCATGCATTGCGGCCGTTTTTTATCGCATTTGCGATAAACCTTGATAATAGCAAGGTTTATCTTCGATAATTTCTGACGATGCTTAGCGGTAAAAAAATTCATTGCTAAGCATCGTTAGCGATAAATATCGCTTAAATTTGGCAATATGCACCAACGTCTGTTAACGTTCGATATCGAAGGAAATGAGGAAGTGTTGAAAAACATTGTCTGCGCCATCTTGCCTTTTTTGAAATGCCACACTTTTGTTGTGCACGGCAGCCATTTTAGATGCCTTGACCAGACCCACTCTCTGCACGCTGTCGATTCGTAGCATGGCTCCCCACCCTCGCAAGCATCTTCCCCAGGCACTGCTCACCCCCGCTCTCTGTCTTATGCATGGGCAATAAACCTTCCCCCATCTGCGCTGCTCTTCCCTGAGAATCACACTCTGTGCCCGCCCGACACCTCCCTTTCGCCCTATTCACTACCGCACCCTCTGACACTCCTCTTCTTCTGTGTCCGATTGTCCAGGCCGGTCCTAGGCTATCAGCTAGCCCTGCAGATGTAGTTTATGGCCCCAGCTGTAAAGAATCACCCCTCTTCAAAGGAGTTATAGTAGATCAAGGCCCACACCCGATGAGATCCGTCACACCACACGTGTTCATACTATCTGAAAACCATCCTGTATTGTGATTGGGGAGGGGACCGAGCCTGAAGCGGAAGATTCCAGGGATGACTCTTTGTACATCAAAGTTTTTACAATTATGTGTCACATTAAAAATATATAGCACTCCAACAAAGTAGTAGGAATATAAAACTTTAATAACTTGTATATATTTATAACAAAACAAAAACAGTAAAAACATTTAAACAATGAAGAGACCGTGGCAATTTCTTTTGAATTATCCACTACATTTAATGAAATTGACAGCACCAATAATGAAATATTCTCACAAGGAGGAGATGACTTGAATGATTTTTTTGATCAATCTCTTGATGGCGAATTTATCGAATGTTTGGAGACCATAGAGTTACAAGAATCATCATTGCAGACTTTTCATGAGGAGATTCCTGATGAGACGATTGAAGAGGAAATTCCTGATGAGGACATGTTACTAGTTCTTTCAAATTATGAAAATTCAGAAGATGTTGCCTGGGGGTGGGTCGTCAGTAGCAGTCTGTTGTGCGAATAGTTCCAAGGCAGCAGAACGCGCTGAAATCTAGATGGCACGAAGGTGATGTCTAGTAAGTTGCCGCCCAGCAAATAACGGCGTGGGGCGCCGCGGGGGGGGGGAGGCAGTCCAAAGTTCCGTTAAAAGGGCAAAGGAAAGGATCGGTGGTTTGAACCATCAGTCAAAAAGGGGAGGGGGTGCAACAATTTTTCCTACCGGGTCACACTGTGCTTTCACCGGAACTGAGGTCTGCAGGATTCTAGTCATTCAAACTGAGGCTGGCGCCAGCATGGGAGCGCCGACGTCCCGCGGCTACAGTTTCGTCACTCCACGGGCGATCATGGCAGTCATTCCCCATCGGGGGTGTCTGCGGGGGTCGGGGACTCCCGCGGCTCCTCTAGAATCTTCAAGGTCGTGGAGGACTACGGTGGTGGAGTCAACCAGTGACCGGGCCATTTCTTTATGCTGGGCCCGCTCTTGCCAGGTCGACCACCATTTTGAGAGTTCGGTAGCTACTGGCGATCGCGGGGTCAAATGAGCGGACGGGCTCCACCCTGCCGGGCGAGACGTTGCAGCATCGCCACAGTGGAAGAACCCTTTTCCGGGCGCCTGGAGCGCTGAGGGTGCAGGTGGGAAGCCTCCACCTGGGGAGGCGGGAGAGGCCTGTTCGCACCGTCTCTCCCTCCCAGTGCACCCCACGGCGTCTCGCTTGAGATTTGTTATGGCCGGACCAGGCGATGAGGACGAGAGGGGGGGTGGGGTCGGAGGCATGTGCAAGACATCCCCCCCCCAGGGTTGTTGCAGCAATTATTCAAGAAAGAAGAAATGTCCCGTCCGTCTTTGGGCCGGACCTCCGGTGGATGGCGGCCGGACGCCCTTTGCTCTGGCCCCATGAACGGGTTCCTTGGCTCATCGGCTGCAGCCGGATCCCGTCGGCCCCAGCCCCCGGCCGTTGGTGGCCGGACTGGGAGAGAGAGGGGAGGGTCGAGGACACGGACATTCCCCCCCCCTAAAACTCTCCAGTGTTGTCAATCCCCCTGGCCGGGTCCCGCTGGCCTCGGCCTCTCCTCCGGCTACACCCTACGTGATGATCTCCTGGCCGAGGCGTGGCAACAGGACCCGCCTTATATGTGTTGCTTCCGGCTGGGCGTAGCCGAAAACCTGTTGCCCTTTGGAAGTTTCTAGAATGGGGCGGATGTCTGCTGACTTCTATCTTTCCCAGTTTGCCGTTATTTGGCCGTGGCAGGCGGTGGGACAGACACGTTTTGGGGCAGTGAGGGGCGATGTTTTCAGGTTTCTTATTACGGGCTTACTTCTAACGTTTCTTGTTTCTAGGACAATAATAGGTTTTATCATTACGTATTGTTATCGTTTCTTTGTTTGTTATTTAATAAAAAGTTCATCAGTGGCCTACTGATTTTCGTTTTCCTATTCTTTTCTTTCCAGGTTGTTTCATGCTAAAGTTTCTGTTAACAGGATACAGTGATCACTTCGTTATTATTGCATATGTCCTTTTCACTAGGGGTGCTCTCTTGTCGGGCCAGATGACCTATCTCTAGTAAATGGTCCGGGTGAAACAGGTGCATCAATCAGTGGGGAGTAGATAGGCATGACAGATTACAACGGGGGAGAAAGGTCCGCATTACGTACCCTTTCACTACTTGCAAAGATTTTCCTACGTTTATTTGCAAACAGGGAATACCTCCAAAAAGAACTAATTCCCAAACAGTCAATGTTCGGACAATCAATCAATCAATGAGGAATGAAATAGGTACGACGTGTTAAAGGCTTGCGTTACCTACCCTTCACTATCTGCAAAGGGAGAGAGAATATTCCTATTCTTCCTCGTTTGCAGGCAGAGAAGATCCTTAAGAGAACCAACTTCGAACAATTCAATGCTCGATTCAAACAATCAACAAGGGGTACTGTGAACACAAATGAACGCCGCTTATGTACGTACACATTGCTATTTTCAACAGGTTGTTCCTAATGTTTCTATTTTAGCGAGGTCAAAAAGAGATCCCATTAGTGGCCTACTGATTTTGCTCGATTTCTTTTGTTTTTTTACACGATTTTTCGCTATCTGCAAAGACTAAACAGAGTATTGCGACTCTGTGCTTGTTTGTAAATAGAGAATGAACCAAAGAGAACAATCAATCAAATGGAGAGAGAAGCAGGCACGACGGATTACAACGGGGGCAAAGGCCTGCGTTAACTACCCTTCACTATCTGCAAAGAGAGAGTACTCCTAATAGAAATGAGGGGTGGGGGGCAGCATTCAAAGCAGATCAGTGTGCATAAACACGAAAATGTTTTTACTTACCACGTACTTGACATTCGACAGCTTATGATATTTGCTATTAAAAAAACATTGAAATTCACTGAAAAAACCATAGGTTATAGACCATATATAGTTAGGAATTAGCATTTACAAAACCTTGAAAATTCACTGAAAAAACCATAGGTTATAGACCATATATATTTAGGAATTAGCATTTACAAAACCTTGAAAATTCACTGAAAAAACCATAGGTTATAGACCATATATCGTTAGGAATTAGCATTTAAAAAACCTTATTTTACTCACACAAAACCATTGAAATTCCATATATAGTTAGTTGCACTAACTATATATCGCGCACCCGCAATCCACTGCTGATGATGTCACATATTACATCATTCATGACATGGTCAGTGACATCACTGATGACATCACTGATGACATCTCAAATGACATCACTGATGACATCACTGATGACATCTCATTTGACATCAATGACCACATCACTGATGATATCATTCATGTGACAATACAATGCATCTCCTCACATTTTAATATAACCTTTGTTACACCCAGTGTTAAATACAGAGTATAATTTTTGAAACCATTCACACACCAATACTAGTTACTACATACGCACTCACTGATTCCTACGTCTACACACACATTCACTTATTCACCCATACAATCATTCATACATACAATCACTCATCTTTACAACACTATCATATGCACTCATACACCTATACAGATACTCACACTCTGCCACTCATTCATGGAGTTACTCACACACCTAGTCAGTCCTGTAAAGAATCAATCACACTTCCATTTTCTTGTCTATACAGTTAAACATAGAGCACCTTACATTTTCAAACATATACTAACACATACTTACTCTCTTATACAATCATTGATACAAGTACACATTGATCTGCACAGAGTCACACACCTCCCAGCCAGCCACACACACACTCAGTCTCCCATACAAATACTTGGACAATCAATCAATAACCCATATAGTTAATCATATAGCTACTGATCAACACATGCAGCAGTTTACAGAACAACAGACATAATGATGCACAAATTAAGACAGTTTAGTCACTAACCCATGCACTCAGTGAGACACATTTAATCACTCACTCATACATTCAGTCATGCACCTACTAAATCCTTCATCCAGACACTTATACTTCCACTCATTCTTCAATATGTAAGACATATTTTAACTTTACAGAAACATACAGTCACTGGATGTTGTCATCAGTGATGTCATCAGTGATGTCATTTGAGATGTCATCCGTGATGTCATCAGTGATGTCACTGACCATGTCATGAATGATGTAATATGTGACATCATCAGCAGTGGATTGCGGGTGCGCGATATATAGTTAGTGCAACTAACTATATATGGAATTTCAATGGTTTTGTGTGAGTAAAATAAGGTTTTTTAAATGCTAATTCCTAACGATATATGGTCTATAACCTAAGTTTTTTTCAGTGAATTTTCAAGGTTTTGTAAATGCTAATTCCTAACTATATATGGTCTATAACCTATGGTTTTTTCAGTGAATATATATATATATATATATGTATATATATCCACAGATCCTCCCTTGAAAAGAAAGAAACGGAAGCCCAAGGGGAACAGGTAAGACAGCCTTTAATTGCCAAGAACAGCTCCGATGACGGCAAATGCATCTCGGCGTGTGCCTTCGTCAGTGCCCAACAACGGAAAGGTATAATTAGTGCAGTCTTCCCTGCTACTATTGAAGTAGCTGACGTGGGTCCGCTCCTCCCCCATGCAATGTGGCTCACCTGCTGAAGCACGTGCAAAATCCTGTGAACTTCAGCTCCCAGGAAGCCTTATGTTATAAGCCACTCGGGTCGGTGAAACAATGCGAGGAGAACAAATGTTTTTAAAAGCTGGTAATGTGCGGACCTCAAAATGCAAAATGGGAAGACACACAAACCTGTCCCGTGCTCTCAAAGTCTCTCCTCGGGTCCCCTCATACTGCCACAGCCCACAGTGCAGGAAGTCCATAATGCAGGGACTAGATGCGAAATGCAAATTGCCCAAAGAGAGGTGCAATACCTGAACTGATCAGGTCCTCCAGCAAGCGGGGCGGGTACCGGATACATTCCATTTCTGAAACCACCAAAGTGCCGCGAGGCAAGCCAGTATCGGTCCAGACCCAAAGCGTGGCAGGGACTTTCAAACTGCGCCTCTGGCTGGCGCAGAATATATCTCCACAGATCCTCCCTAGAAAAGAAGGAAACAGAAGCCCAAGGGGAACAGGTAAGACAGGCTTTAATTGCCAAGAACAGCTCCGATGGCGGCAAATGCATTTCGGCGTGTGCCTTCCTCAGTGCCCAACAACGGAAAGGTATAATTAGTGCAGTCTTCCCAGCTACTATTGAAGTAGCTGACGTGGGTCCGCTCCTCCCCTAGGCAATGTGGCTCACCTGCTGAAGCACGTGCAAAATCCTGCGAACTTCAGCTCCCAGGAAGCCTTAAGTTATAAGCCACTCGGGTCGGTGAAACAATGCGAGGAGAACAAATGTTTTTAAAAGCTGGTAATGTGCGGACCTCAAAATGCAAAATGGGAAGACACACAAAGCTGTCCCGTGCTCTCAAAGTCTCTATAATATATATATATATGAAAAAGGCAAAACAGAGTCCTTCTGGGATCCGTACTCCCGAGTCAGGTGGCGCATAGGATTCGGCGGACCACACAAGCCGAATTAGAGTATAAATCCAAGATCGCTTCAAAGCAAAGAAATTGCGCACTCGGGAATCAATTCAGCAAAAATGATTTATTTTCAGTTACCACGCTACGCGTTTTGACACAACTTGTGTCTTGATCACGCGTGAACCACCCCAGTCAGTATGGCTTGATATGCATGAAAAGTAAACATGGAAGAGGTAACTTAAAAGTGAGGCATGTATACATCATAGAAGTACCGCCATCTTGTACTGGAGTAATTAATGTACAAAGTATCTGCTCAAGTGAACAATTGCCTACCAAAGCCCATTTGCCAGCTATACATGCGGGAGTCCATAGTAAGTACATAGTAAGTACAACACTTCATATATCTCGTTTATCAGTGATATACATTGAACTTCAATAGCGATCAGTATTATGAAGGTCTAGTGCCTAACATAAATGCAAGTGTCATATCAACAGTTAAATGTCACAAGGCAAGTCATAGTTTAAGGAAATTATTATATTTTTTTCGGTCTAGTGCCTCAAGAAACTATGATCGCATGACCAGGGCTCATGATGAAAAATATTTACGGTCACCTCTTTCCAGAAAAGCCAGGCATAACTCAAGCCCTACCTCCTTAGGTAAGAGTGCACATATAAATCACAGGAATTGCAACTTTCATACAAGTGAAGGTGTCTTTCATCCAGGTGAAGGAAAAGAGTTGGTCCAAGGACCGTGAATTGAGAGTGGAGGAAATAGCTTCTCTCTTCAAGTTTTTCCTACATAAAACACATAAACATACAGTTAAAATCTCTTCAATAAAATCTTGCTTATAAAAGAGTTTATACAGTTTTGAAGTTCAAAAAACACACTTTTGAGCATACTATTTGTTCTTATAGTGTCAGCCTGTCTTCATATGTCATGGTTCGCTAAACGCTACATATCGTAATTATGCTGAAGAGGAATATGGGGACCAAGATTAATCCTCGTGAAGATGCGTAGCAAGTTCCTCATAAAGGTTGTGCCCCCCAGGGAACTTAGTTTCGAGCTCCATTATCCATCTTGATTCTTTCTTTCTGAGGGCTAATTCCCGGTTACCACCCCTTCTCCCTACGTTGACTTGTTCAACAGCATAGTAACGCAGGAGGGAATTGTTCGATTGGTGGTATTCTTGGAAATGTCGTGCAATAGGATATTTTTCATCTATGTGTGTGATGGCTCTCAGATGCTCTTGCACTCGTTTTTTAGCCATACAGGTAGTGCTCCCCACATACCGAAGTTTGCATGGGCATTCCAAAACGTAGATGACAAAATTGGTATTGCAAGTCAGGAATTGTTTGATCACCCTCTGCTCTTTTCTACCTGGAATATCAATGGCTTTGACCATGGTACTTGATTTACAGGCCTTACAGTGGCCGCAGGGGTAGAAGCCTTTAAGGCCTTGTATATGTTCTTTCTTTTTTGTGATATCCCCTTTGACCAAGATGTCACGAAGGTTTCTGCCTCTTCCTTAGCTTATTTGCGGTCTGTCACCAAGAAAGGGGCCCACTATATTGTCGGATTTCAAGATCTTCCAATTATCTGCAAGAATTTTCTGAAATTGTCTGGATTTGCAGTTAAAAGTGGTTATAACCCGGGTTTCAATATTAGTGTCATTGTCTCTTTCTTTTGGTATAAGAGTTTCAGTTCTATTAACTTGTGCTACTTTAAGAACTCCTTTGGACAAGACCTCTTCCGGGTAGCCTCTTTCTCTGAATCTCTCCAACATCGTACCCTGTTCGGTGGCGTAGCCCTCATCATCACTGCAGTTCCTCCTTGCCCTCAGTAGCTCCCCATATGGAATACTCCATTTGAGGGAGTAGGGGTGAGCACTGAGGGCATGGAGTAAACTGTTGCCAGCTGTATCCTTCCTGTGGAGTTTGGAAACCAACTTTCCCTCAACTACTCTGATTTCAGTATCACGGAACTCAACACACTGCGAACTGATGTTGTAAGTAAGGTGGATATTATAGTTGTTAACGTTGAGTTTCTCAATAAACAAGACAGCTTCCTCCTCTGTGCCATGCCAGATGAGGAACTGGTTGTCGATGTACCTGATCCACGTGGTCACCCTAGCTAATTCATTTGTTAGGGTGTCATCACTCCCAACTTCCTCCTCCCATTTACCCAGGAAGAGGTTCGCGAAGCTGGGAGCAAATGCCGAACCCATGGCCGCGGCACGTATTTGCTTGTATTTGCTTGTACATAGCGCCGTCGAACATGAAGATATTGTTTTTAAAACATATCTTCATCATTTCGATGAGCATGCACGTATGGTCAAAGCAAAGAAATTGCGCACTCGGGAATCAATTCAGCAAAAATGATTTATTTTCAGTTACCACGCTACGCGACATTTAACTGTTGATATGTCACTTGCATTTATGTTAGGCACTAGACCTTCATAATACTGATCACTATTGAAGTACAATGTATATCACTGATAAACGAGATATATGAAGTGTTGTACTTACTATGTACTTACTATGGACTCCCGCATGTATAGCTGGCAAATGGGGTTTGGTAGGCAATTGTTCACTTGAGCAGATACTTTGTACATTAATTACTCCACTACAAGATGGCGGTACTTCTATGATGTATACATGCGTCACTTTTAAGTTACCTCTTCCATGTTTACTTTTCATGCATATCAAGCCATACTGACTGGGGTGGTTCACGTGTGATCAAGACACAAGTTGTGTCGAAACGCGTAGCAAGGTAAATGAAAATAAATCATTTTTACTGAATTGATTCCTGAGTGCGCAATTTCTTTGCTTTGAAGCGATCTTGGATTTATACTCTAATTCGGATTGTGTGGTCCGCCGAATCCTATTCGCCACCTGACTCGGGAGTACGGATCCCAGAAGGACCCTGTTTTGCCTTTTTCATGTAAACGGAGGGATTCAGTGCCGGCCGCCTGACATCAAACTGCATTTTGGCAGCAACACAGGGATTCGTGCCCGGATTGAAGTGCAGCCGTCCCGACTCCCAAGGTAAGCCCTTAGCTTCTAATCGTTTACGGGGAAAGAGAGAAACGGTTGCAGTAATGCGACAGCTTCCTCTCTGAAGCCATTTACGTGCGGGACTGAGGTGCTGGGGGGAGAGCGGGCGGTTGAACAGAGACAGACATCGGACATTTCCATTTCGAAGACAACAATGGTTGTATATGGTCTGTAATTCTCTGGATGCACTACTTACCGGGGTGGAACGAAGCGGCATCAGGAACCACTTCTAAAGGTGGGGGAACTTTCAGCCTGTTAAATAAAACATCCTGTAACGGTAGAAGGTACCGTTAGATTTCCAGTACAACCTACGAGTGCAAGTATTATTGACACTGAGCAACTTTATTAGAGAGAACCTGTTCTTCTATCATGAATGAAGAGGGGGAGAGACGACGAGAGGCAGCTACCCTCTTTGCCAGAGCGCCAGGAAAAGGTAACAATAATCCCAAAACCACCGAGCAACCGGATAATGACTCCCTGAATACCCAATTGAGAAAATATGAAAGACTAATGAAACAGGAGAGCTCTCGTTGGTGGGAAGCAACATCACTACAGGACTATGTAGATAAGGCAATGGTGCCCCGTGGATTGTGAATTTATATAACGCCTTCTCGTGAATCACCCAATCCAAAAATGTTGGAAGATTGGGCAAACAATTCGGCAACAAGCAGTAAAAATATGCTATGTATCCTTATTAAAGACGCATGGGAAGAACGCGAAGGCATTTTGAAACAACTTAAAGATTTGGACAGTGAGTTTGAGAATAACCTAGATCAAGAGAAAATAACCAAATTTAAGGATGAGCTTAAAGGCCGTTTGAAAAAACATGAGGATGATATAAAATATCGCAAACAACGCAAACTCCATTGAGACTGTGGTGACTATGAAAGTGGACGCATTCTAACTTACAGTCCCAAATATGACTATCTATACAACCAGACTGGCTCGCAAAAACAACCAGCAGCTAATATCAGTCCAAGGGAAGAAATGCAGACACCTAATGTGACTACAGACTCGGATACTGATGCGTCTAGACTGACGACGAGTACCTCCTCGGAATTTGAAATAACCACAAGACCGGCTAATTTTTTAGAGGAGTTCCGAGTACTAAGAACAAGACGGAAAAAGATAACGGAAGAAACCCCAGTTCTCAGGAAGAACCCGGCTCGAGGCAGACCAAGGGGAAGAGGAAAAGGCAGGGGAGATCGTACAAGAGACGACTCAAGCTCCAGCAGAGGAGAAGAAAAGACCAGAAAACCTGTGGGAAACAAAAGAAGTGGTTACAGGAACAGAAAATAACCATGGATGAACAAACGGTAAACAAAACAGTTATTAATCTGTCTTCACGTTCTCTAACCTTTAAGGAAAAACAAACTCTCTGCCTAGGCCTTAGTTTTTGCCCGACTGAGATATTTGTAAGCATGGGCGGATTTTGCGAATTGGCAATCCGCGAAATTGCGTATTTACGGATTCGCAATCCGCAAAATCCGCGAACTCTTGCGAATTTTGCGGATTCCTTTTTTTTTGTGTTCGCAAGTGTTTCGGCCATTTCGCAAGGGTTTTTTACCAGTTCGCAAACGCGAACTTACTTGTCGGGTAGCAACGGTCGCAACCATGTTGTTTCTACGTCTTTTTCATCACAGCACCCTCTGTTTCACCACTGCCACCCTCTGTTTCACCACTGCCTCCCTCTGGCTCACCCATGCCACCCTCTGGCTCACTCATGCCACCCTCTAGTTCATCACTGTAGATTATGGGGGGAAAAGCACACCTGCCCTGCCTTAACTGACATGAATGAATTAGGGGCTGATTAATGTGTCACTGAATTTGAACTTCCAGGCTGGCACCTGCTTCCTTATCTGTAATTGCTTTCTGTTGCAGTGTAATTTTTTTAACAGGACCTTTGTTGTATACTCGAGCCTGCTGTGAGGGTCAGAGCAGGGTCATAGAATAGTTGCAAGTAGGCAACTGAACTCTGAAGGGGCCCCTCAGGAAGCACTACAGGGAATGGTTACTAATGATAAGATTGAACTTTTGCACCTGCTGAGTGCTTTCAGTTTTGCAAAAATCCAAATATCCAGCAGCATCCACAAAAAGTAATCCTTCCAGGCACTACAGGGAATGGTTACTAATGATAAGATTGAACTTTTGCACCTGCTGAGTGCTTTCAGTTTTGCAAAAATCCAAATAACCAGCAGCATCCACAAAAAGTAATCCTTCCAGGTCAAGATCCAAATCAAAGTGACCAGCACATGAAGAAAGCACTGGGAGGAGCCTGCTGGACAGGAACAGGAAGTTGGAGACTGTGGGGCACTTCCTTCCTCGCACCCCCCCTCCCCAAAATGGACTCCTTGCAAAAAAAAAGTGCAGGCAAATGTCAACCTGAGGAGTTATTCTGATAAAAATCATATTTTTCAAAGTTTATGCGGCCTGCTGGTGGATTTCTTGTGCGAAATTGTAAATTTTGCAATCTCGCAATTGCGAGATTGTCGCTGTCCGCCGCATCTACGTGTTCGCAAGTGTTTACTCCCGCAAAATTGTATAGTATTCTAGTTGGCAAGTGCGACCAAGCAAAAAATCTGCTTTGCACGGATTTACGAATTTTTGGCAAGTTCGCGGATTGCGAATTTGCCAAAAATCCGCAAATTCCGCGAGCGGAACGGATTTTTCGCCCATGCTTAGATATTTGACTATGCTAATACTGGGGTGGATATTTTCAAATTTGTCAGGAAAGTCAAACTTAAGAAATGGCATTTCTTCAAACATAATAGGAGTTCTGATATTTCTGATGATGTAAATGAAATATTTGAAATGCTGGAAGACGAAAACTTGAGCCAGCCAGTAAGTGACTCCATTCTCGACAACCAGGGCACTGTATACGATGAGGGACATGAAGAATATAGAACTGACTGGGCAGCTTGCACTTCATTTAAACCGAAATCGGTGTTCTGCCCTATCATGCCTCACAACGCCATAGATACATTTCATGAGGTTGCCACTAAAGAACTAACCAAACTCAAACATACAAAAGAAATATATGGTCACAAAGACATGAACCTGACTTATGAACAGAGAAAATTCCTCTTTGAATTTGCTGAAGATGAAAATGTTATACTGAGACCTTCTGACAAAGGTGTAAACAATGTCTTGTGGGGCAAAGATATGTATATAAAAGAAGCTCTAAGATAATTAGATACCAGTAATTTTTATGTCAAATGTACTATGACTAATTACAGTGTTAGTGTACTTGAAACTTGGGAAAAGTTGATTGAATGGCAAAATGATGGTCTGTTGTCTTGGCAAGAATTTTGTTTCCTTAAAAAGGATTATCCTAAGTTACCCATTTTCTACCTTTTACCAAAGGTTCACAAAGATGTTAGGGTCCCTCCTGGTAGGCCCATTATCTCATCAATAGGCAGCGTTAACGAAAATCTTTTGCAATATATTGACCATTTTTTGAGAGAATATGTCTGTGGGTTACCTACGTACATCAGGGATACCACAGACTTTCTGAACAAAATAAATAATCTACAATGGGTGGAGGGCTCCCTTCTCATTACCATGGACGTTAATATAGCCTTATAGCCTGCCGTAGCGGGCTATACCGGCTATTAAAGGCCTGCTGAATCGTTAAAGGCCTGAGCGGAAGGCGAGGGACTTTAATGAGACAGCGGGACTTTAATAGCCGGTATAGCCCTGCTACGAAGGGCTATAAGGCTATTAGAACATTCTGCCACTAGAGGGCAGAATGTTCTAACAAATTAAACAAAGTGTTCTCGAAGCTCAAGGGGATATAAATCCCCTCGAGCTTCGAGAAGCCTTTGTAGAACATTGGAATGTTGCTCTGCGGGCCTTTACCGGCCCGTAGAAGCAGGGAGCACTCCATTGTCTGCCCTGTATACGATCATTGATCATGTACAGGGCCTGGAAGCCAGTTTCCATTTTCTCAAAAACAGGGATACCTGCTTCTTGGACCATACGTGCATGCTCATCGAAATGATGAAGATATGTCTTAAAAACAATATCTTCATGTTCGACGGCGCTATGTACAAGCAAATACGTGGTGCGGCCATGGGTTCGGCATTTGCTCCCAGCTTCGCGAACCTCTTCCTGGGTAAATGGGAGGAGGAAGTTGGGAGTGATGACACCCTAACAAATAAATTAGCTAGGGTGACCACGTGGATCAGGTACATCGACGACCTGTTCCTCATCTGGCATGGCACAGAGGAGGAAGCTGTCTTGTTTATTGAGAAACTCAACGTTAATAACTATAATATCCACCTTATTTACAACATCAGTTCGGAGTGTGTTGAGTTCCTTGATACTGAAATCAGAGTAGTTGAGGGAAAGTTGTTTTCCAAACTCCACAGGAAGGATACAGCTGGCAACAGTTTACTCCATGCCCTCAGTGCTCACCCCTACTCCCTCAAATGGAGTATTCCATATGGGGAGCTACTGAGGGCAAGGAGGAACTACAGCGATGATGAGGGCTACGCCACCGAACAGGGTAGGATGTTGGAGAGATTCAGAGAAAGAGGCTACCCGGAAGACGTCTTGTCCAAAGCAGTTCTTAAAGTAGCACAAGTTAATAGAACTGAAACTCTAATACCAAAAGAAAGAGACAATGACACTAATAATGAAACCCGGGTTATAACCACTTTTAACTGCAAATCCAGACAGGTTCAGAAAATTCTTGCAGATAATTGGAAGATCTTGAAATCCGACAATATAGTGGGCCCCTTTCTTGGTGACAGACCGCAAATAAGCTATAGAAGAGGCAGAAACCTTCATGACATCTTGGTCAAAGGGGATATCACAAAAAAGAAAGAACATATACAAGGCCTTAAAGGCTTCTACCCCTGCAGCCACTGTAAGGCCTGTAAATCAAGAACCATGGTCAAAGCCATTGATATTCCAGGTAGAAAAGAGCAGAGGGTGATCAAACAATTCCTGACTTGCAATACCAATTTTGTCATCTACGTTTTGGAATGCCCATGCAAACTTCGGTATGTGGGGAGCACTACCTGTATGGCTAAAAAACGAGTGCAAGAGCATCTGAAAGCCATCACACACATAGATGACAAATATCCTATTGCACGACATTTCCAAGAATGCCACCAATCGAACAATTCCCTCCTGCGTTACTATGCTGTTGAACAAGTCAACGTAGGGAGAAGGAGTGGTAACCGGGAATTAGCCCTCAGAAAGAAGAAATCAAGATGGATAATGGAGCTCGAAACTAAGTTCCCTGGGGGGCACAACCTTGATGAGGAACTTGCTGAGCATCTTCACGAGGATTAATCTTGGTCCCCATATTCCTCTTTAGCATAATTACGATATCTAGTGTTTAGCGAACCATGACATATGAAGACAGGCTGACACTATAAGAACAAATAGTATGCTCAAAAGTGTGTTTTTTGAATTTCAAAACTGTATAAACTCTTTTATAAGCAAGATTTTATTGAAGAGATTTTAACTGTATGTTTATGTGTTTTTTTGTAGGAAAAACTTGAAGAGAGAAGCTATTTCCTCCACTCTCAATTCACGGTCCTTGGACCAACTCTTTTCCTTCACCTGGATGAAAGACACCTTCACTTGTATGAAAGTTGCAATTCCTGTTATTTAGATGTGCACTCTTACCTAAGGAGGTAGGGCTTGAGTTATTCCTGGCTTTTCTGGAAAGAGGTGACCGTAAATATTTTTCGTCATGAGCCCTGGTCATGCGATCATAGTTTCTTAAGGCACAAGACCGAAAGAAATATTATAATTTCCTTAAACTATGACTTGCCTTGTGACATTTAACTGTTGATATGACACTTGCATTTATGTTAGGCACTAGACCTTCATAATACTGATCGCTATTGAAGTTCAATGTATATCACTGATAAACGGGATATATGAAGTGTTGTACTTACTATGTACTTACTATGGACTCCCGCATGTATAGCTGGCAAATGGGCTTTGGTAGGCAATTGTTCACTTGAGCAGATACTTTGTACATTAATTACTCCACTACAAGATGGTGGTACTTCTATGATGTATACATGCCTCACTTTTAAGTTACCTCTTCCATGTTTACTTTTCATGCATATCAAGCCATACTGACTGGGGTGGTTCACGTGTGATCAAGACACAAGTTGTGTCAACACGCGTAGGGTGGTAACTGAAAATAAATCTTTTTTGCTGAATTGATTCCCAAGTGCGCAATTTCTTTGCTTTGAAGCGATCTTGGATTTATATATATAAATGTGCCAAGATGTCCCTTTTGGTTAACGTGTGATCAAGGCACATCAGGTGTCGAAACGCGTAACGTTTCCTAAGGAATTAAAAATATAGCATCCACACTCCCGATTGCGCGTTTTGCTTATTTGCAAGCTATTTTTTTACATTGAACACAAAGTTCGACGTTTGGGTCTGCCAAAAACGCGCCAACTGACGACGGGAGGAACGATCCCGGAAGGATCCGTCTTCTTGTGTGGAATCATAATTATTGAGGGATCGAGAGCCGGCCGTTGCAGTAAACAGGATTTACCCAGAGAAACAGAACCAGAATGCTGCACACGTCGAACCCCCGTACGGTAAGCCCTCTTTCGTTTTTTGCTTTTGCTTTGAATCGGAAGGGCCGATGCAGGAGTGCGCCGGTTACTCCGATATTGAGCAGAGGCTTACGGGGAGTGAGCGACAACCAGGGGCAGACCCAGAACGGGATACAAGAATATAAAAGTCACGGGAAAAATTTACAAACAATTCTCTTTAGATTCTTTTATCTTCCCGCGGGCACAATCTGGAATTCTCAAGCAATCGGCATCAGGAACCGCCAAGCAAGGGCGGGGGAGTGTGGTGTATGCGAAATCATTAGCGGACACTTCTAACACAGTTAAGAACGATACATATCGTGAAATTCCTTAGTATTACCTTAAGTGCAAATAGTATCTTTCACACAGTGGTTACAGTACAAATATATTATTCACGATCTACTCAGTCCACACCATCATGGATGAGGAAGACGATAGACGACGGGAGGCAGCTGCGTTATTTGCAAGAGCTCCTGGAAAGGGAGGAACTTTTACTCTGACAATGGATAAATCTGAAAGTGACCATTTAAACCTGCAATTGCGCAAATATGAGAAATTGAAAAAACAAGAAAGCGCCAAATGGTGGGAGGCCACATCCCTCCAGGATTATGTTGAAAAGAACTTGGTACCTAGGGGCTTAAGGATCTATATCACGCCATCCCACGAATCACCGAATGCAAGAATGCTGGAGGAATGGTCTATGAATTCCGCAACGAGCTCCAAAAATATGCTATGCATATTGATCAAATATGCGTGGGAGGATCGAGAAGAAATCCTAAAACAATTGAAAGATTTGGAGGATGAATTCATGAAAAGTTCAGAACAAGATACCATAAAAAAATTCAAAGAAGACTTAAAAATCAGACTTAAAAAACACGAGGAGGACATAAAGTATTGAAAACAAAGAAAACTACACCGAGATTGTGGAGATTACGATAGTGGTCGTATCCTCACTTACAGCCCGAAATATGATTATCTATACAAACAAGATGTCAAACAAGTCATGGTATCTGACAAACCCAGCGCCATTGTCGAAACATCAATAGCCACAATAACAAGTGACTCAGACACCGATGCTTCGAGACACACCAGAAGTACTACATCGGAAGTAGAAATAACAACCAAACCGGCGACTTTTTTGGATGAATTCCGAGTTCTTCGGACAAGACGCAAGAAAGCAGCAGAAACATCACAACCCCCATCATCCAGGAAGAATACAACACGCGGATGACCAAGGGGAAGAGGAAGAGGCAGGGGAGATCGCGACAGAGACGACTCAAGCTCAAGCAGAGGAGAGGAAAAAACCAACACAAAACCAGTGGGAACCAGAAGAGGTAAATAAAACAATAATTAACCTTTCATCCAGAATATTAATTTTGAAAGAAAAACAAACTCTTTGCTTAGGACTTACTTACTTTCTGTCCAACTGAACTTTTTGATTATGCGGACACCAGAGTTGACATCTTTAAATTTATACGAAAACTTAAACTCTCTAAATGGCATGCATTGTTCAAAAACAAAAAAAACGACACCCATCCCTAGTAGCGAGGAACCTGCACCCGAATTAACTATAGAGGATGTAAATATGCTTCAAACTGTCTATTCCCTAGGAGGCATTGCACCTGACACACAACAAGATCAAGAAATCAAGGCCCCGAGGGGATGAGAACAGACAGGGCTGCAGGCACTTCTTTCAGACCAAAGTCGGTCTTTTTTCCGACTTTACCCCATGATTCCATAGATACCTTTCATGAAGTGGTGACGAGGGAACTGACCAAACTCAAACACTCACGTCCCATATCAAGAAAGGGTGAGATTAATCTCACAAAAGAACAGAGAGAATTCATCTTCTCACTGGCACAAGACTAAAGTGTTATTCTCCGGCCTTCAGACAAAGGCGGAAATATTGTTTTGTGGGGTAGAGATTTATATGTGAAAGAAGCTCTGTTCCAATTGGAGGGAGGCAGGTTTTACGACAAAAGTAATGTAAATCAATACAATGATAGCATTACTGAGACCTGGGAGAAGTTGAGCGAGTGGCACACTGAAGGCTTACTTTCATGGCACGAATTTCGTTTTCTTAAGAAAGACTACCCGAAATTGCCTATCTTTTACCTTCTACCGAAGGTTCATAAGAACTGTAGAGAACCTCCGGGTAGACCTATCGTGTCATCAATTGGTAGCATTAATGAAAATCTCTCCAAGTATGTTGACCATTTTTTAAGAGAATATGTGTGCCAATTACCCTCATACACGAAAGACACTACTGATTTTCTTAACAAAATACACAACATACAATGGACAGAGGGCTCTCTGCTCATAACTATGGATGTGAGTGCCCTGTACACTATTATCAGTCATGTACAGGGCATGAAAGCTAGCTACCATTTTCTCAAGAAAAGATATATAGGCCATCTTCAGCACACCCGCATGCTGGTGAATATGATGAAACTTTGTCTCAAAAATAATATTTTTATGTTTGACGGGGCAATGTATAGACAAATACGTGGTGCGGCCATGGGCTCAGCATTTGCGCCGAGTTTGCCAACCTTTTCCTAGGGAAATGGGAGGAAAAAATCAGGAGAGATATAAGATTCATTGACGATTTTGCTAAAGTAAAAAGCTGGATGCGTTATATCGACGATCTTTTTATTGTGTGGGATGGAACGAATAAAGAAGCTGTAAGTTTCATTAAGAGATTAAATGATAACATGTATAATATACATCTCACCCACACCATAAGTGACCATCACACTGAATTCCTAGATACCATCATAGAGATCAGCAATGGCACTTAGTCTCAAAACTACATAGCAAAGAGGCGGCAGGCAACAGCCTGTTACATGCCCTTAGCGCCCACCCTGAACCACTAAAATGGAGTATACCTTATGGGGAGCTGTTAAGGGCAAAAAGGATATGTAGCAACACAGAAGGTTTTGTCCATGAACAAGCCAACATGTTGTCGAGATTCAGAGAGAGAGGATATCCCGAGTGGGTACTTACCAAAGCCACTAGGAAGATCACTGAGGCGGAGAGAACAGAAAGTCTGCAGCCCAAGCCCGTTGATGCTAGTGATGTGAATCCCACTAGAATTATTACCACCTTCAATCAAAGGTCTGACAGGGTTAGTAAAATCCTAGCAGATAATTGGAACATTTTACAAACAGACCATGTAATAGGTACCCATATCGGAAGAAGGCCTCAAATCACCTACAGGAAAGGTAAAAACCTTAGAGATTTCTTAGTTAGAGGTGATATATCCGATACTAAAAAGCAGCATATACAAGGTTTGAAAGGATTCTATCCATGTGGCCATTGCAGGTCTTGTACAACCAGTCTCATGGTCAAAGAAATAGAAATCCCAGGACGTACTGCTAAATATGAGATCAAACAATTCCTGATGTGCAATACCAACTTTGTTGTCTACGTGCTTGAATGTCCCTGCAAATTGAAGTACGTGGGCAGTACCAGATGCATGGTCAAGAAACATATTCAAGAACATTTGAGAGCAATAACACACTCAGATGTTCGCTACCCTGTAGCTAGACATTTCCGAGAACATCACCAATCGAAAAACTCACTGCTAAAGTTCTTTGCATTAGAACAAGTAAACATTGGCAGGAGAGGTGGCAATCGTGACCTAGCACTGAGAAAGAGGGAATCCAAATGGATCATGGAATTAGAAACCACATTTCCCGGAGGGCACAACCTGGATGAGGAACAGGCAACTCATCTGCATGCAGATTAGCCATCCACCTAGAATAGACATGGTCTGTGATACAACTCTAGTTAAACTTTTGAAGAAACCCTGATTATCTAGTTAGATGCCCTTTCATTTAAGATTTACTGTAACCTACTGTTATCAGTTGATGTATAATATTTTAATGTATAAAATTTTAATTGTATGTTTATATGTTTTTTTCAGGAAGAGAGGAAGGGAGAATTCACTGTCTTAATGCACTTCACTTTTTCCCACCTTTCTTCATGGACTGTAAAGAAGATCACTGCACTATTTAGAGACAAGAATTTCACTGTTTTGCACTTTGGACATTATTGGCTTTGTTAAATGTTAATTTTGGAGGCGAAGGGTCTTATTGTAAATAGTCGGTCAATTTCCTTCAAACAGTATACCCACAGGCTTACTTTTTGATCAGGGTTTACAGCACTGAATCAGTTGGGTACGGACATTAATTTACCTAATAAGTATGGTTGTCCCTCTGGCAGCGTCCATCGGGCACTAGACCGAAAGAAAGTACTTAATAGTCCTGTTCTTCAACCTACGCTTAACAGCGGTGGTTTTTTCGTTTCGAGTAATCTTAATTTATGTTTTACTCGAGCAAATTACTGAGAAAATAATGTAAGTCTCAGGTTGAAATTTATATTTATACAAATGTGTTACTTATAAGGTACAAGTCAGTTCGGATATAAATTTTCCCTGTGGGCTGCCGCTAGGAATTATAGGAGCTCACTCCCCTGCCCTTTGCAGAATATGCATAGCATGATTTTTTAGGATATTATCTCTTATTTTTGTAACAATGCGGTATTACTAATATTGACTGCATATTGTTTCTACAAACATTTGTGACAAAGAGTTTATCGTATTACAAAATGCTGTGTTACATACTGTTTACCTGCAATAGTTTGCTCCTCCAAGATGGCCGACATGTATCCTTGTCTCTTTGACTGACATTCATAGTCACTTCATCTATGTTTATTTCAGTTTCAATGAACTTTATTTAAATGTGCCAAGATGTCCTTTTTGGTTAACATGTGATCAAGGCACATCAGGTGTCGAAACGCGTAACGTTTCCTAAGGAATTAAAAGTATAGCATCCACACTCCCGAGTGCGTGTTTTGCTTATTTGCAAGCTATTTTTTGACATATATATATATATTCAGCGTTTCAGTATATATATATATATATATATATATATATATATATATATATATATATATACTGAAACGCTGAAACGTGTTACTAGTTGTTTGTGCCAATAAATCATCTTTAAACGATCCCGAGCGTGCTGGAGTCTGTCTTAATAGAATGGCAGGCATGTGGGGCTAATATATATATATTTATATAAGCAAACACTGTGATTCAAGTGCTTGTTAAACTAAGGGGCAAACCTGGAGATTTGGATATTTATGCAGCCGTCCTACCACAAAGAATGCACCACCCCTGTATCAAGGGGGCCATAGAGTGAGATTATTGTCAAGCCTGTATGTGGAACCACAGTGATGGATTATGACAGAGTCTCCATGCTGAGGCCCATACAGGGCTCATCATTTTCAGCAGTAAATATGGTGTGTAGCCATGATGGAATGAATGTGGCACTACTATCACCAGCAAGCGCGTCATAGTTCTATTGAGACAACGCATTTAGGGGCGTGCTATTGAATTTAAAGGCTGGGTCAAGTCAAAACTGCACAGGATTCCCACCACGCCTCTGAGGATGAAAGAATTTCGAAACGCGTCAGGCATGTCGGAGCAGCTTTTATCGAAGATATCAGCATATGGACTTTGCGCTTACCAATAAATGCTGTAAGCTAACACTGTGGTTCGAGTGCTTCTGAAAATGAGGAGCAACCCTGGAGCTTTGGATATTTATGCGGCCGTCCTACCACAAAGAATGCACCACCCTTGTATCAAGGGGCCAACACAGTGAGATTATTGTCGAGCCTGTATGTGGAACCACAGTAATGGATTAGGACAGAGTCTCTATGCTGAGGCCCATACAGGGCTCATCATTTTCAGCAGTAAATACGGTGTGTAGCCATGATGGAATGAATGTGGCACTACTATCCCCGGCATGCCTCGAAACGGGTCAGGCATGTCGGAGCAACTGACATCGAAGATATCGGCATATGGTCTTTGCCCATACCAATAAATTCTGTGAGCAAACACTGTGGTTCGAGTACTTCTTAAACTGTGGGGCAACACTGGAGCTTTGTATATATATATATATATATTTATATTAACCAACTTCTTCCTCGCAGAAAGATTTTAGCCGCACACCAGACAACGGAGCTTACATCTTTATTTCAGTACATCAAGTCGGCAATCCTGACATGTTTCGTTCCACCCTGGAACTTTCTCAAAGGTACGCCGATTAGTTTCTGTTGCAGTAATTAGTGTAACTACAAGTCTAGCATTTATTTGATTGTTCGTCATCGTTGGCAGGCCCCAGTGGCCGCAATGTCTCTTGGTACTCGTAGTTAACATATTTTAAATTTGTTTGTTACTTTTTTTCAAACCTTTCATTAGGTCATATCCAGAACAAAGTTTTGTTTGTCTCTCCTTGTAACTTCAGATGTGAGGTCCGTTGCGCCCTAGGAAACCCATTTTCGAGGCTCCCCCAGGTCCAAACCAAAGGCGGTCTTTGGTGTTCACCTGCCAATCCCTATCGTCTTCACGATCCCAACACACATCGGTTCAGCTTCGGGAAGGCCATGGCGCACATTGTAGGAGGTGCGTCGCTATACGGTAGAACCACACCGTTAAATATTAACCAACTTCTTCCTCGCAGAAAGATTTTAGCCGCACACCAGACAACGGAGCTTACATCTTTATTTCAGTACTTCAAGTCGGCAATCCTGACATGTTTCGTTCCACCCTGGAACTTTCTCAAAGGTACGCTGATTAGTTTCTGTTGCAGTAATTAGTGTAACTACAAGTCTAGCATTTATTTGATTGTTCGTCCTCGTTGGCACGCCCCAGTGGCCGCAATGTCTCTTGGTACTCGTAGTTAACATATTTTAAATTTGTTTGTTACTTTTTTTCAAACCTTTCATTAGGTCATATCCAGAACAAAGTTTTGTTTGTCTCTCCTTGTAACTTCAGATGTGAGGTCCGTTGCGCCCTAGGAAACCCATTTTCGAGGCTCCCCCAGGTCCAAACCAAAGGCGGTCTTTGGTGTTCACCTGCCACTCCCTATCGTCTTCACGATCCCAACACACATCAGTTCAGCTTCGGGAAGGCCATGGCGCACATTGTAGGAGGTGCGTCGCTATACGGTAGTACCACACCGTTAAATATTAACCAACTTCTTCCTCGCAGAAAGATTTTAGCCGCACACCAGACAACGGAGCTTACATCTTTATTTCAGTACTTCAAGTCGGCAATCCTGACATGTTTCGTTCCACCCTGGAACTTTCTCAAAGGTAGGCCGATGAGTTTCTGTTGCAGTAATTAGTGTAACTACAAGTCTAGCATTTATTTGATTGTTCGTCCTCGTTGGCACGCCCCAGTGGCCGCAATGTCTCTTGGTACTCATAGTTAACATATTTTAAATTTGTTTGTTACTTTTTTTCAAACCTTTCATTAGGTCATATCCAGAACAAAGTTTTGTTTGTCTCTCCTTGTAACTTCAGATGTGAGGTCCGTTGCGCCCTATATATTTATATATATATATATATATATTCCAAACAAAACGATCCTTCCATGCATGAGAGCGCTCCACAGTGTGTGCTCGACCCAAGGGCTGGATCAAAGCCCCAATTCAATTTTAAGGTACAAGAAAGGCGGCACAACCGGATACTTATTTGAAGTTATTTATTGCACCAACACCCCACCGACGCGTTTCAGCCTCACGGCTTTTCTCACGGTCAGCAAGTCCTTTTTTGCTTTCTCTTTTTATACTGGCCCACATGAGCCTTAAAGTGGCATTATGGGATATGTAGTTTTTAGAAGCAAACATAATTAAAAACGTTAATAATAGAAAAAGGACTAGTGTGTTCTGTTTACATAAGTATAGTACTTAACGTCCAAAGTTGTTTTCACTTGAGGGCGTCTCTAGTTTCATCGCTTATCAAAAGTTCTCAGTGTTCAAAAGTTATTCAAAAGTTCACAGTCTTTTGAGGTATAGGGTATAGTACCCTTATTCATGTTTTAATCTCGCTGCAGTTCATATTTACTCTAGATGTATGTGGAGATCCTCTCCAAAGTTCATTCCTCTTGGCTGTTTTGTGCGGAATCGGATGATGAGGCGTGATTCCATTTGTCGAAGAAGACGTACTGTGTCTCCCCCTCTCTCAGATTTATTCAGCATTTTTAATCCATAGAAATTCATGGCTCGCCAGTCCCCATTTTGGCAGGTACTCAGGTGTTTTGCTGTGGCATACAGCATATTTGAATTCTTGACAGCTCGGATGTGTTCCAATATTCTCTTCTTTAGCATGCACGTAGTGGATCCTATATATTTCATTCCACATTTGCATTCCACCACATACACCACATTTTTTGATGTGCAGGTGATGTATTGATTGATCGGCATATATTTACCATCAGGTTCCAACACAGTTTTCATTTTTGTTGCCTATTTTACAGGCTTTGCATGTGGTACATGGCTTAAAACCTATGTTTTGTTCTGTCCACCATTTGGGTTGTTCTTTGATCTGGAAGTGGCTCTTTACTAATAGGTTTTGAAGGGATGTGTTTTTCTTGTATGTAATGGAGGGGTATTTGCCCGCCAATGGTCCTACCTCCGGATCGCTGCTTATCAGATGCCAATACTTCTTCATTTTTTTGGCGATTAACTCACTTTCTTTACTGTATGTTGTTATGAATCTCGGTGGATCTCTTTCTTGTGGGGATTGTTGTTTTTCCACTAGCGTTTCTACTCTGCTGATTTTATCTGCTTTCTTTTTGCAGTCTTTCAAGACATAGTCCTTATATCCTCTTGACTGGAATCTCATTTTGCTTTCAAGTATCTTATTTTCGGCATCTTCTGGCTTGGAACAGTTTCTTTTTAGTCGTACAAACTCCCCATATGGGATGCTTTTCAGTAGCGATTTCGGGTGGAAGCTGCTGCCATGGAGAACACTGTTCATTGCTGTTTTCTTCCTAAACAGCGTTGTTTCCAGTTTACCATCTGAGATATAGACCTTAGTATCCAGAAAGTCTATCTCCTTCTTGTTGGTAGAGCATGTGAATTGAAGACCTATTTCGTTCTGATTTAGTTTGGTAAAGAATTTTTGGAATTGTTCATTGGTTCCATTCCAGATCAGAAACAGGTCGTCGATATATCTGACCCACAACACTATACGATCTATTTCTTCCGGGTCAGTGTTGTTCCATGCTATCATTTTTTCCCAATACCCCATGGTGATATTTGCATAATTGGGAGAAAATGAAATTCCCATGGCTGTGCCACATTCTTGTTTGTACAAATTGTTATTGAAAAGAAACACGTTATTTGTGAGACATAATTTTATCATTTGTAATAGCATTGAGGTGTGTTCCAGTTCTTTTATACTTCGTTGTTGTAAAAAGTATTTACACGCTTTCAAACCTACATCATGTCGTATGGATGTGTACAATGACACAACATCAATGGTCACTAGAAGATAACCTGGATTCCATGAGGTGTCCATTAAGATTCTTAAAAAATCTCCAGTGTCTTTTAAATACGATGGCATGCTTTGTGCGATGGGAGCGAGGAAAGTGTCAACATATCTAGAGACCTTTTCGTACAGTGAGTCACAAGAAGACACGATGGGTCTCCCTGGTGGATTGATTAGTGTCTTATGAATTTTAGGTAAAAAATAGACACACGGAGTGATGGGAAATTCCGTGGTCATATATTTCAGCTCATCCTCGTTTATCAATCCTTTGGTACGCCAAGTTTTTAGTTGTTCATTTAAATCAGACATCATTTTCAATGTTGGATTAGTTTTCAATTTGCTGTAATGTTGAGATATATTCAGCTGTCGTTCCGCCTCCAGAATGTAATCACTCGTGTCCTGAATAACAACATTCCCCCCCTTATCGGCGGGTTTTATTGTTATGGTGGCATTATTCATCAGATTTTGTATAGCTTTCCTTTCTGTGATTGACAAGTTTTGTCGTTTATTATCCTTGACTTTGATCAGTTTGTCAATTTCTTCCGACATGGCATCTGCAAATAGATCAATTTTATTGCCAGGTGATAAAACTGGGCAGAAACGAGATTTTTTTCTTTAATCCAGTCTTTTTACTTAGATTTGTTTGAATGTTCAATTGTTGTAGCATTTGTGAGTCTGTTACAGTGTCTCCCTCAGGATTAAACATTGTTTCAAATGTTTCTCTTAGGTCAGGTAATTGTTCAATGGTCGTTGTACATTCCTCCATCGCTATTTCCGTTGTTTCGTTTGTGTCATTAGAAACAACTTTATTTGCATGAATTTTGGCCAGTTTAAGTTTTCTCACAAACTTATATAAGTCAATTTTAGTTTGAGGGTAGTCGAAATGGGCTTCTGGACAAAATGATAAGCCTTTGTTTAAAACATTTTGTTCGTCATCTGTTAGGCGATATTGTGATAGGTTTACAATTAGGTTATTTACTTCCTGTTTCATAGGGGGTATTGCCTTCTTTCGCTGCTTGGTCCTGCGGGTTTTTCGGGTGCTGGTGAGGGACTTGGTTGGTTTTGCATGCCTCTGCCTCTTCACCTTCTCTGGAAGGGCATTCTGCCTCTGCTTCCTCTGGCGATATTTTTTTCTAAATTCACCATTTTTACCTCCTCTAAAATATTGAAGTTTTTTGACTGTTCTCCTGTCGCTTCAATTAAGCTTGCATCAGATTCGCTTCCGCTGGATGCCTGTATGTTTGGAGGGAGATTTTTCTTCAGATTATCATATCGTCTCGCAAAAGTGAGGACTCGCCCATGTATATAATCCAATTCATCCCTTTTAAACTTTCGCTCTTTTCGTTCTTGTATTTCTATTTCATAAGCGTCCAGCCTTGTTTCCATTTCTTGTCTTGACTTGGTAATTTCATCTTGTTTGGTAGCTTTTGAGAGAATTTCTTCAAGCTCCTTTATTTTGACCGTGATGTCGTCAATATCCATTTTAGCATGCTTAATAAGGATGCGCATCATATTTAACGAACACATAGTGTTGTTCTCCAGCCACTCCAAAATGAGTTCTTCTTTAGTGTCTGGGTGTGTTGGCATCGTGAAGATTCTCAATCCTCGCGGGATTCTTTTCACTTCCACATAATTCTCGAGCGTTATGATCTCCCAGCTCTTATTTATTTCTTTTTTATAAAGACGTTCCAGTGTATTCATTTGTTGCTTTAAGGTGACATTGTCGTTGTCTGGTGTTTTTGTCTTACGAGTCACCTCTTCTGTTGCACCCCCTGGTTTAAACATTGTGGACGCTTTGGTCGCGCGTTTAGCAGCTCGCGCTTCCATGTTTACTCAAAGTCTTGGTTGCAGAACACACTATAACTGCAAGAGTGTTCACTCGTAAGGGGTTTTACTGAAAACTTCCTTTTCTCCGGTCTGTCTTGCAAAACGTTGTCTGGCGTTTCCTTAACGCGCACACAATTTCCCCGTTGTTGTCAAGTTCAGCCACTTCGATAACCCACTACATCAATTACACATGTTAGTCGGGAACGCTCACCTCGTTGTAGATCCTTCGACAGCCTCAGCCGAGCCTGCTGCTGATTCCACCAAACCGAGGGCGTTTCCTCCCAGATTCAAAGCTGCTTGCTCATCGTAGGTTATCGGGCGCTTCTCTCAGCGACGTATTCCAAACAAAACGATCCTTCCATGCATGAGAGCGCTCCACAGTGTGTGCTCGACCCAAGGGCTGGATCAAAGCCCCAATTCAATTTTAAGGTACAAGAAAGGCGGCACAACCGGATACTTATTTGAAGTTATTTATTGCACCAACACCCCCGTTAACGTGGGGGTCACGGCAGTGAAGTAGCAGCCGTACATGGGATCGAGGACGGGCCCACTCGTGGAGTCCATACAGGACTTGATTGTGTGCTTTCCGCACTACACTTCCCAGAAGTCTCATTGGAGCCTCCCATTGGCGGGTGAGTTATATGAAATTGGAGAAGTGTAACGGGTGCGCACACCGCTTCCGTTAAAGCCCCTGAAGAGAAGCAGATGGAGCTTCGAAACGCGTCGGGCAGATCCATTACGGAGCGGCGTCTACGAGCGGATCCCCGTCCTCACCTACACATAAATAAAGCTGCTGCTCGCGTGCTACTCATCATAAGGTGGACAACCTTGGAGCGTGAATCTATATGCGGCAGTCCAGCCGCAGAGTATGCACCACCCCGTTAACGTGGGGGTCACGGCAGTGAAGTAGCAGCCGTACATGGGATCGAGGACGGGCCCACTCGTGGAGTCCATACAGGACTTGATTGTGTGCTTTCCGCACTACACTTCCCAGAAGTCTCATTGGAGCCTCCCATTGGCGGGTGAGTTATATGAAATTGGAGAAGTGTAACTGGTGCGCACACCGCTTCCGTTAAAGCCCCTGAAGAGAAGCAGATGGAGCTTCGAAACGCGTCGGGCAGATCCATTACGGAGCGGCGTCTACGAGCGGATCCCCGTCCTCACCTACACATAAATAAAGCTACTGCTCGCGTGCTACTCATAAGGTGGACAACCTTGGAGCGTGAATATATATATATATATATATATATTTAGGAAACTCTCGCTCCGGCGACGAAAAAGGAGAGCACTCTGGTATCCATTACAAAGAGCTTCATTGCAGACCCCTCAACCCCCCAACAGACGCGTTTTGCCTTACAGCTTTGTCAATGTTAGTATATATATATATATATATATATATATATATATATATATATATATATATATATATTACCTACTGGCGGTCGCCAGTAGGTATATATAGTTAGGATTTTTTCTCTATGGGTTTTTTGAAAATTCTATGTCTAATAACTTTGGCGTTTGTGGACGGAATTGGCTGAAATTTTCAGGAAAATGGCACATTTTGTTTCTGAGCAGCCCTTGAAAATTTGGGGGGGGTTCGTCAAGGGGGGGCCGAGAAAAAAGGGGGGTCCCAAAACGTGTTTTTAACATTGAGTTTTCCATAGGGCGGTTGGCCTCACTTTTAGCCCGAACGGCTGAATGGATTTGCACGAAACTTGGCAAAATTGTAGGGACTGGTAGCCCGATGTGCCTTTTGTAGGTCTCAATATATGTGCTCCAGTGGATTTTGAGAAATTAACGTTTAAAAAAAGATATATATCTGTAACAGCGGACCGGGCAGCGTCCCAGGACGCGTACTTTTCGCGCAACGGAGCTTTGTGAAGCGAAGCTGATTGGTTCTCCGGCGTCTGTCAACATTCCAAACAGTCCGTAGCGGCCGCCATCTTGTCTCTCGGTAGGATCGAGAGACAAGAGGAGGCGAAAGCGAAGGGGCAAATGACCATAAGGGGGAATAGTAGATCCTCGCTGACCCCCTAGGTTTGATGTGGAGGTTTTAAAAGGGCCCCGCGGGGCAAAAAAAAATAATAATAATAATAATCGAACGGCTGAATGGATTTGCACGAAACTTGGTAAAATATTAGGGACTGGTAGCCCGATGTGCCTTTGCTAGGTCTCAATATATGTGCTCCAGTGGATTTTGAGAAATTAACGTTCAAAAAAAGATATATATCTGTAACAGCGCTCCGCTTCGCGTACTTTTCGCGTTACGGAGCTTTGCGAAGCTGATTGGTTCTCCGGCGTCTGTCAACATTCCAAACAGTCCGTAGCGGCCGCCATCTTGTCTCTCGGTAGGATTGAGAGACAAGAGGAGGCCAAAGCGAAGGGGGAAATGACCATAAGGGGGCATAGTAGATCCTTCCTGACCTCTTAGGTTTGATGTACCATTTTGCCAAGTTTGGTGTAATTCCGTTCAGCCATTCAGGCTGTAGACGTATGTAAATGTCCTATGGAAAATTGCATGGGGAAAACACATTTGAAAGTGTTGAAATTTAGAACCAATTAAAATGTTACTTTGGTTTTGTATTTGTGTGTGATGAAAGTTAATTGGTTATGTATATATGTCAAATGAGAGGAAACCACAGCCATTTTGTGATACTACTGTCTGAGGTACATTTGTGAGGAATTTTTGGTGGTGAATTTCTGGTGTTTGATTTACACAGTACTAACACTTCTGCTACTTTTAAAAAGGTGAGTTGTTAATTTGTAAGGGGAACTATGTTGTACACTTGAAGATAATTTGAAAAATGTTTTCTGTTATTTATTTGCAGTCCTTCTGTTATACTAAATACTTGATGAAGTTAGTTTTATATTATGTATTACTAAAAACGATAAATGAAAGTGATTATTTTTTTCTGCAATTTACAGCAAGCAATTTCAAAATAAAATGGCTCACAATGAAGAGACCGTGGCAATTTCTTTTGAATTGTCCACTACATTGATTGAAATTGAGAGCACCAATAATGAAATATTGTCACAAGGAGGACATGACTTGTATGATTCCATTAGATTGATTGAAATGGACAGCACCAAGAATGAAATATTGTCACAAGGAGATGACTTGAATGATTCCACTACATTGATTGAAATTGAGAGCACCAGTAATGAAATATTGTCACAAGGAGGAGATGGCTTGTATGATTCCATTAGATTGATTGAAATGGACAGGACCAATAATGAAATATTGTCACAAGGAGGAGATGACTTGAATGATTCCACTACATTGATTGAAATTGAGAGCACCAATAATGAAATATTGTCACGAGGAGATGACTTGAATGATTCCACTACATTGATTGAAATGGACAGCACCAATAATGAAATATTGTCAGAAGGAGGAGATGACTTGAATGATTTTTTTGATCAATCTCTTGATGGCGAATTTATCGAGTGTTTGGAGACCATAGAGTTACAAGAATCATCATTGCAGACTTTTAATGAGGAGATTCCAGATGAGATGATTGAAGAGGAAATTACTGATGAGGACATGTTACTAGTTGTTTCAAATTTAGAAAATTCTGAAGAATAAATTTATATTTAGAAATCAAAAATTGTTTGAGACATTATTTATTTTTATTTTTAATTTATGAGGTTGTAGCGAAGTGATTGTAGTATAAAATGAGACTTATAGTATAGAGTGCAACATTTTTATGTTACATGGTAAGTTTACTCATATTTACTTCCCTTCTGCCACTATATTATCTCCAATGTGTATTTGACATGTCTTCTTCATCTCCGGCCTCCTTTCTCTCACTGTGTGTCTCCGATGCATCTTATCGCTGGTATTTTGTGTAATTACAGAAGAGAGTAAAATAAAATAGTTCGGAACGTGAAAAGGGGGCAAAGTAGAGTACTCCTCACCCCCTAGGCCTTTTTAGGCGGTCCCAAAAGGATCAGTTTCTGCTTTCCTGAGAGATTATGGTATGAGTTCCATATACCACAATAACTTGCATTACAACATGCAAGATATCTATCTCCTATTACCAACTTTAGGAGATATTCGCGCTAAGCGCGAATATCTCCAAAAAGTAACACCTGCCCTGAGCAGTTCTTAGCCATGTTATCCAATGGGAGGTGGATAACATGGCTAAGAGTATTAGCTCGGTAATGCATGAATATCGCTGAGTTTTTAGCGATATTCATGCATTGCGGCCGTTTATTATCGCATTTGCGATAAACCTTGATAATAGTAAGGTTTATCTTCGATAATTTCTGACGATGCTTAGTGGTAAAAAATTGGTTGGTAAGCATCGTTAGCGATAAATATCGCTTAACTTTGGTAATATGCCCCAACGTCTGTTAACGTTCGATTCGAAGGAAATGAGGAAGTGTTGAAAAACATTGTCTGCGCCATCTTGCCTTTTTTGAAATGCCACACTTTTGTCGTGCACGGCAGCCATTTTAGATGTCTTGACCAGACCCACTCTCTGCACGCTGTCGATTCGTAGCATGGCTCCTCACCCTCGCAAGCATCTTCCCCAGGCACTGGTCACCCCCGCTCTCTGTCTTATGCATGGGCAATAAACCTCCCCCCATCTGCGCTGCTCTTCCCTGAGAATCACACTGTGCCCGCCCGACACCTCCCTTTCGCCCTATTCACTACCGCACCCTGTGACACTCCTCTTCCTCTGTGTCCGATTGTCCAGGCTATCAGCTAGCCCTGCAGATGTAGTTTATGGCCCCAGCTGTAAAGAATCACCCCTCTTCAAAGGAGTTATAGTAGATCAAGGCCCACACCCGATGAGATCCGTCACACCACACGTGTTCCTACTATCTGAAAACTATCCTGTATTGTGATTGGGGAGGGGACCGAGCCTGAAGCGGAAGATTCCAGGAATGACTCTTTGTACATCAAAGTTTTTACAATTATGTGTCACATAAAAAATATATAGCACTCCAACAAAGTAGTAGGAATATAAAACTTTAATAACATATAAATATATACAACAAAACAAAAACAGTAAAAACATTTAAACAACGAAGAGACCGTGGCAATTTCTTTTGAATTATCCAATAGATTTATTGAAATTGACAGCACCAATAATGAAATATTCTTGTCAGTAGCGGTCTGTTGTGCGAATAGTTCCAAGGCAGCAGAACGCGCTGAAATCTGGATGTCACGAAGGTGATGTCTAGCAAGTTGCCGCCCAGCAAATAACGGCGTGGGGCGCCGCGGGGGTGAGTGAGTCCAGTAGGCACCACAGCTATTCTTACCGGCATTGCAGAATTACTGCTGGGGACAATGCCTGTGCTGGAGCAGGGTAACAGCAGAAACAAAAAGGATTCTGTTGAAGATGTTGTTGGTTTTCAATTTGAAAACAGTTCTGGTGTCAACTGCTATGCTAATGTAGTGGTTAATGTTTTGTTTTCTCTAGAAAATGTAAAAGAGGGGGAGGCAGTCCAAAGTTCCGTTAAAAGGGCAAAGGAAAGGATCGGTGGTTTGAACTATCAGTCAAAAAGGGGAGGGGGTGCAACAATTTTTCCTACCGGGTCACACTGTGCTTTCACCGGAAGTGAGGTCTGCAGGATTCTAGTAATTCAAAGTGAGGCTGGCGCCGACGTCCCGCGGATACAGTTTCGTCACTCCACGGGTGATCATGGCAGTCATTCCCCATCGGGGGTGGGAGACTCCCGCGGCTCCTCTAGAATCTTCAAGGTCGTGGAGGACTACGGTGGTGGAGTCAACCAGTGACCGGGCCATTTCTTTATGCTGGGCCCGCTCTTGCCAGGTCGACCGCCATTTTGAGAGTTCGGTAGCTACTGGCGATCGCGGGGTCAAATGAGCGGACGGGCTCCACCCTGCCGGGCGAGACGTTGCAGCATGGCCACAGTGGAAGAACTCTTTTCCGGGCGCCTGGACCGCTGAGGGTGCAGCTGGGAAGCCTCCACTGGGGAGGCGGGAGAGGCCTGTTCGCACCGTCTCTCCCTCCCAGTGCACCCCACGGCGTCTCGCTTGAGATTTGTTATGGCCGGACCAGGCGATGAGGACGAGGGGGGGGTCGGAGGCATGTGCAAGACATCCCCCCCCAGTGTTGTCGCAGCCATTATAAAAGAAAGAAGTGTCCCGTCCGTCTTCGGGCCGGGCTTCCGGTGGATGTCGGCCGGACGCCCCTGGCTCTGGCCCCATGAACGGGTTTCTTGGTTTATCGGCTGCAGCCGGATTCCGTCGGCCTCGGCCCCCCGACCGTTGGTGGCCGGACCGGAAGAGCATGTGGCGGGACTACCTGCAACTCTCAAGGGCCACCGCGGCCGGACTGGGAGAGAGAGGGGAGGGTCGAGGAGACATTCCCCCCCCCTGCAACTGTTCAGCGTTGTAAAGGCAATCCCCTGGCCGGGTCCCGTTGGTCTCGGCCTCTCCTCCGGCTACACCCTACGTTAGGATCTCCTGGCCGAGGCGTGGCAGCAGGACCTGCCTTATATGGGCTGCTCCCGGCTGGGCGTAGCCGGAACCCTGCCCCACCTTGGAAGTTTCCAGAGTGGGGGCGGATGTTCTACTGACTTGCATTTTCCCTAGTCTATCGATTTTTTTGGCGTGGCAGGCGGTGGGACAGCGAGGGGTGATTTGGTTTCTCTTACTGTTTTTCTGGTCTCTCACCACTGGCATATTTTAACGTTTTCTTGTTTCTAGGACATTAATAGGTTTTATCATTACGTTATGTTATCGTTTCTTTGTTCGTTGTTTAATAAAAGTTCATGTTCATCAGTGGCCTACTGATTTTCGTTTTCCTATTCTTTTCTTTCCAGGTTGTTTCATGCTAAAGTTTCTGTTAACAGGATACAGTGATCACTTCGTTATTATTGCATATGTCCTTTTCACTAGGGGTGCTCTCTGGTCGGGCCAGATGACGTATGTCTAGTAAATGGTCCGGGTGAAACAGGTGCATCAATCAGTGGGGAGTAGATAGGCATGACAGATTACAACGGGGGAGAAAGGTCCGCATTACGTACCCTTTCACTACTTGCAAAGATTTTCCTACGTTTATTTGCAAACAGGGAATACCTCCAAAAAGAACTAATTCCCAAACAGTCAATGTTCGGACAATCAATCAATCAATGAGGAATGAAATAGGTACGACGTGTTAAAGGCTTGCGTTACCTACCCTTCACTATCTGCAAAGGGAGAGAGAATATTCCTATTCTTCCTCGTTTGCAGGTAGAGAAGATCCTTAAGAGAATTAACATCGAACAATTCAATGCTCGATTGAAACAATCAACAAGGGGTACTGTGAACACAAATGAACGCCGCTTATGTACATACGCATTGCTATTTTCAACAGGTTGTTCCTAATGTTTCTATTTTAGCGAGGTCAAAAAGAGATCCCATTAGTGGCCTACTGATTTTGCTCGATTCCTTTTGTTTTTTTACACGATTTTTCGCTATCTGCAAAGACTAAACAGAGTATTGCGACTCTGTGCTTGTTTGTAAATAGAGAATGAACCAAAGAGAACAATCAATCAAATGGAGAGAGAAGCAGGCACGACGGATTACAAAGGGGGAAAGGGCTGCGTTAACTACCCTTCACTATCTGCAAAGAGAGAGTACTCCTAATAGAAATGAGGGGTGGGGGGCAGCAATCAAAGCAGATCAGTGTGCATAAACACGAAAAAAAAAATTCTTACCACGTACTTGACATTCGACAGCTTATGATATTTGCTATTAAAAAACCATTGAAATTCACTGAAAAAACCATAGGTTATAGACCATATATAGTTAGGAATTAGCATTTACAAAACCTTGAAAATTCACTGAAAAAACCATAGGTTATAGACCATATATAGTTAGGAATTAGCATTTAAAAAACCTTATTTTACTCACACAAAACCATTGAAATTCCATATATAGTTAGTTGCACTAACTATATATTGCGCACCCGCAATCCACTGCTGATGATGTCACATATTACATCATTCATGACATGGTCAGTGACATCACTGATGACATCACTGATGACATCTCAAATGACATCACTGATGACATCTCATTTGACATCAATGACCACATCACTGATGATATCATTCATGTGACAATACAATGCATCTCCTCACATTTTAATATAACCTCTGTTTCACCCAGTGTTAAAAACAGAGTATAATTTTTGAAACCATTGACACACCAATACTAGTTACTACATACGTACTCACTGATTCCTACGTCTACACACACATTCACTCATTCACCCATACAATCATTCATACATACAATCACTCATGTTTACAACACAATCATATGCACTCATACACCTATACAGACACTCACACTCTGCCACTCATCCATGGAGTTACTCACACACCTAGTCAGTCCTGTAAAGAATCAATCACACTTCCATTTTCTACTCTATACAGTTAAACATAGAGCACCTTACGTTTTCAACCATATACTAACACATACTTACTCTCTTATACAATCATTGATACAAGTACACATTGATCTGTACAGAGTCACACACCTCCCATCCAGCCACACACACACTCAGTCTCCCATGCAAATACTTGGGCAATCAATCAATAACCCATATAGTTACTCATATAGCTACTGATCAACACATGCAGCAGTTTACAGAACAACAGACATAATGATGCACAAATTAAGACAGTTTAGTCACTAACCCATGCACTCAGTGAGACACATTTAATCACTCACTCATACATTCAGTCATGCACCTACTAAATCCTTCGTCCAGACACTTATACATCCACTCATTCTTCAATATGTAAGACATATTTTAACTTTACAGAAACATAGTCACTGGATGTTGTCATCAGTGATGTCACTGACCATGTCATGAATGATGTAATATGTGACATCATCAGCAGTGGATTGCGGGTGCGCAATATATAGTTAGTGCAACTAACTATATATGGAATTTCAATGGTTTTGTGTGAGTAAAATAAGGTTTTTTAAATGCTAATTCCTAACTATATATGGTCTATAACCTATGGTTTTTTCAGTGAATTTTCAAGGTTTTGTAAATGCTAATTCCTAACTATATATGGTCTATAACCTATGGTTTTTTCAGTGAATATATATATATATTCACTGAAAAAACCATAGGTTAGAGACCATATATAATTAGGAATTAGCATTTAAAAAACCTTGAAAATTCACTGAAAAAACCATAGGTTATAGACCATATATAGTTAGGGCTTAGCATTTAAAAAACCTTATTTTACTCACACAAAACCATCGAAATTCCATATATAGTTAGTTGCACTAACTATATATCGCGCACCCGCAATCCACTGCTGATGATGTCACATATTACATCATTCATGACATGGTCAGTGACATCACTGATGACATCACTGATGATATCTCAAATGACATCACTGATGACATCACTGATGACATCTCAAATGACATCACTGATGACATCATGACACACCAATACCAGTTACTACATACGCACTCACTGATTCCTACGTCTACACACACATTCACTCATTCACCCATACAATCACTCATACATACAGTCACTCATTATTACAACACTATCATATGCACTCATACACCTATGCAGACACTCACACACTGCCACTCATCCATGGAGTTACTCACACACCTAGTCAGTCCTGTAAAGAATCAATCACACTTCCATTTCCTCATCTATACAGTTAAACACAGAACACCATACTTCAGTGACATCACTGATGACATCACTGATGACATCTCAAATGACATCACTGATGACATCTCAAATGACATCACTGATGACATCATGACACACCAATACCAGTTACTACATACGCACTCACTGATTCCTACGTCTACACACACATTCACTCATTCACCCATACAATCACTCATACATACAGTCACTCATTATTACAACACTATCATATGCACTCATACACCTAGTCAGTCCTGTGAAGAATCAATCACACTTCGATTTCCTCATCTATACAGTTAAACACAGAACACCATACTTTTCACACATATACTAACACATACTTACTCTCTTATACAATCACTGATACAAGTACACATTGATATGCACAGAGTCACACACCTCCCAGCCAGCCACACACACACTCAGTCTTCCATACATCCACTCATTCTTCAATATGTAAAACATATTTAAACTTTACAAAAACACACAGACACTAGATGATGTCATCAGTGATGTCATTTGAGATGTCATCAGTGATGTCATCAGTGATGTCATTTGAGATGTCATCAGTGATGTCATCAGTGATGTCACTGACCATGTCATGAATGATGTAATATGTGACATCATCAGCAGTGGATTGCGGGTGCGCGATATATAGTTAGTGCAACTAACTATATATGGAATTTCAATGGTTTTGTGTGAGTAAAATAAGGTTTTTTAAATGCTAAGCCCTAACTATATATGGTCTATAACCTATGGTTTTTTCAGTGAATTTTCAAGGTTTTTTAAATGCTAATTCCTAACTATATATGGTCTCTAACCTATGGTTTTTTCAGTGAATTTCAATGGTTTTTTAATAGCAAATATCATAAGCTGTCGAATGTCAAGTACGTGGTAAGTAAAAACATTTTCGTGTTTATGCACACTGATCTGCTTTGAATGCTGCCCCCCCTCCCCCTCATTTCTATTAGGAGTACTCTCTCTTTGCAGATAGTGAAGGGTAGTTAACGCAGGCCTTTGCCCCCGTTGTAATCCGTCGTGCCTGCTTCTCTCTCCATTTGATTGATTGTTATCCAAGCATTTACTGTTTTAGAATTGGTTCTCTTTGGTTCATTCTCTATTTACAAACAAGCACAGAGTCGCAATACTCTGTTTAGTCTTTGCAGATAGCGAAAAATCGTGTAAAAAAACAAAAGGAATCGAGCAAAATCAGTAGGCCACTAATGGGATCGCTTTTTGACCTCGCTAAAATAGAAACATTAGGAACAACCCCTCATGACAAACACAAAACTATTGAGATGAACTGAACTCCACACCATGATGGCTGCAATACAGCTCGGCTCCGCCACCCACCCCGCCCAAAATAACGATAAACTCTATGCAAATATTACAAATATATACAACACACCAGCAAGTAACAGGGTAAAACATTTTATTAAACAACTATTTACATAACTATTTTATACTTTTTGTTGCCCGATCCGGCTAGCTCAATCGATCGAGGATGAAACTCATGCACTCTGATGGTTCAAAGTTTTGAGGAGTGCTTGTAACACTGTCTGAAGCCTATTTGCACTTGCTTCAGCTTCACTATTGTCAAAGTAAAGTGGGGACTGTTTGAGGACGTGACTGCATTTGTGAACAATGTAATGCGGTGCCACCCTGTACCGCTTGACGGAGGCCCCCGAGGGACGGTGTGATGGCGCGGACTCGGAGGGGGCGCTTGGCTCCGGCTCCCTCCCCAAGTCGTGTTCTCCTGGTGTAGCCTGAGATCGCCCCTGACATAGGTGGCCGACTCCCGGGATCAAGCGGAACTTTTTGCCTTTTGGTAACTCTTCCATTCTTGACCTTGTCCCACAATCCGTTTCACCTAAAGACACGCTGTAGTGGGGCGCCCCTTTACCATTTCAGTTGCCATTCCGCCCGCTTTTGCTACACTGTGCCTCTTCCGCTATTCAGCTGTTTACCGCCCGCTCTTTCGACTACAGCGTCTCGCTCACCATGTAGTTGAGTTGCTCCCGCTCTTGCGGTGCAGCGATAGCCGGCTGCCACAGTACTCTCAAAATGGCGGCCGGCTCTTCAGATTTGGGCGTGGTCCACTAAAATTGCCCTGCGACACCTTGGAACTCGGACGCTTGTCTGCTAGAGATTGGGCTCCATTCTCGAAAGCGTCCCCTCAGCCTTGAAGATTCTACAAAAGTCTTGGGGGCCCCCGACTCCCGCAGGCTTCTGGTGGAGAGCGGCTAGCATTATTGCTCGTCGAATGGCCACGACGGAGCTACGAAATGGTGGTGCTCTCATGCTAACGCCAGCTGCAGTCTGAAACATCCAGAAACACTGTAGACTACCAATTCGATCAGTTCCGGTAGCGCCCCAACGTGACCCGGTAGAGAAGAACTAGCCCTCCCCTCTTTCACTGATGGTTCTTGTTGCCTGTCCCTTCTGTTGTCATTTAACAGAACTATTTAGCCTGCTGAAAGGGGTTGTGTTCCGACCGCTGGTTGGTGGAGACATTTTGACTATATTCTAGACCTGCGTTGTCGCGTAATGCGTCATATGAAGCGCCGCGTTAGCGCATCCGGAAGTGATCCGGGGCGCGACGCGCAGCGCGTAACGTAAGCATAACAGGTCATGTGACTTGTTAATAAAACTTTTCATTGGTTCATTTTACTTTTCTTATTCTAATGATGCTTTCGAACATTATTTTTTCTTAAATATATGTTATAATGTTCCAATCTAATGTACTTTCCTGGAAAATTTACAACTGTCCTGCAAGTAAAATATATTCCTTTTTCGAGAAAAAGGGCGTTTCTTCGTCCCATGACGGAGCCGTTGAGCAAAAGAGGGTCGGCCTGCTGTCTTAGTCGCCGATACGCCTGAATATGAGATTCTTATCGATCACTTTATGTTGCAGGAGTAGAAAACACAACAGCCCTTGACCATTTATCTTTACTGCGTTCCTGCGTATTATACCTTTTACCCTTCATGTAATTGGTCTGCTTTATTTCACTTGCCTTTTACTGATTCTAAAACAGTGACTATTATTAAAAACGTTACCAATGTATATACTACTACCATGTTTTCTTTTAAAAACCTTTATTGTGAAAATGTCATTATACAAATACGGGCCTATAACCACGTGGGCCGGCCACGGAGCAAACTGTAATCGTATATGATGAGTAGACATTTACACTGTAGAGGAACGTAACGGGCGGGCCATTAGGTTGCAAGAACTAAAGTGTCTAACAGTTGCGGAATCGGTGGACGTACATTTTATAATTAAAATACGACAGGGCCACTTACAATAAAATTATCTAGATATACATTTGCGGGCAAGTACCATGGGTGACGTTAATTCGAACTTTCAATAGTACAGTAATCAATAACACATCAGAACTTAATATCAATAGGGATATCGAAATATTCAATCTATTCTCGTCCCCGCCCGCCATGTGCTTCAAAACTGCATACGTATCTCGTGATATCAAGGTTGTGCAACCAGTACACAACAAGGAGTTACGAGTCCCATTTATTCCGGCGCCATTTTGGGCGAAGACGGGCAGGTCCAGGATATAGTCAAAATGTCTTTTCCAACCATCGACTATGATGATGTTCATATGCTGTATTTATTAGAGTAAAAACAACAAGTGATGGACTGAATGTGGATCAATGTCACACACTCCCCCAGTCAAAAGATCTGGGCCCAAATCCATCGTTTTTTTGCACTCCACACCACCCTGGGTTAGACAATGGCGATATGCAAATCAGCTCTGACCCTGTTGCCCCATGGGAACAGTCCAGTCCGAACTACAAAAGCCATGCCCTTCCCAGAACGGAATCAAGCATCCGAGGACCGGACCGGTTTCGAGGTAACACCTCTCTTCAGCCCGGCTAGCTTGACTCCAAGTGGTGTGGAGTGCCTGGGACCCACGTCTGGGCATCCCCAGCGCACTTAGGGCGGCAATTGCAAAAACAACAAGTGATGGACTGAATGTGGATCAATGTCACACACTCCCCCAGTCAAAAGATCTGGGCCCAAATCCATCGTTTTTTTGCACTCCACACCACCCTGGGTTAGACAATGGCGATATGCAAATCAGCTCTGACCCTGTTGCCCCATGGGAACAGTCCAGTCCGAACTACAAAAGCCATGCCCTTCCCAGAACGGAATCAAGCATCCGAGGACCGGACCGGTTTCGAGGTAACACCTCTCTTCAGCCCGGCTAGCTTGACTCCAAGTGGTGTGGAGTGCCTGGGACCCACGTCTGGGCATCCCCAGCGCACTTAGGGCGGCAATTGCAAAAACAACAAGTGATGGACTGAATGTGGATCAATGTCACACACTCCCCCAGTCAAAAGATCTGGGCCCAAATCCATCGTTTTTTTGCACTCCACACCACCCTGGGTTAGACAATGGCGATATGCAAATCAGCTCTGACCCTGTTGCCCCATGGGAACAGTCCAGTCCGAACTACAAAAGCCATGCCCTTCCCAGATGGGAATCAAGCATCCGAGGACCGGACCGGTTTCGAGGTAACACCTCTCTTCAGCCCGGCTAGCTTGACTCCAAGTGGTGTGGAGTGCCTGGGACCCACGTCTGGGCATCCCCAGCGCACTTAGGGTGGCAATTGCAAAAACAACAAGTGATGGACTGAATGTGGATCAATGTCACACACTCCCCCAGTCAAAAGATCTGGGCCCAAATCCATCGTTTTTTTGCACTCCACACCACCCTGGGTTAGACAATGGCGATATGCAAATCAGCTCTGACCCTGTTGCCCCATGGGAACAGTCCAGTCCGAACTACAAAAGCCATGCCCTTCCCAGAACGGAATCAAGCATCCGAGGACCGGACCGGTTTCGAGGTAACACCTCTCTTCAGCCCGGCTAGCTTGACTCCAAGTGGTGTGGAGTGCCTGGGACCCACGTCTGGGCATCCCCAGCGCACTTAGGGCGGCAATTGCAAAAACAACAAGTGATGGACTGAATGTGGATCAATGTCACACACTCCCCCAGTCAAAAGATCTGGGCCCAAATCCATCGTTTTTTTGCACTCCACACCACCCTGGGTTAGACAATGGCGATATGCAAATCAGCTCTGACCCTGTTGCCCCATGGGAACAGTCCAGTCCGAACTACAAAAGCCATGCCCTTCCCAGAACGGAATCAAGCATCCGAGGACCGGACCGGTTTCGAGGTAACACCTCTCTTCAGCCCGGCTAGCTTGACTCCAAGTGGTGTGGAGTGCCTGGGACCCACGTCTGGGCATCCCCAGCGCACTTAGGGCGGCAATTGCAAAAACAACAAGTGATGGACTGAATGTGGATCAATGTCACACACTCCCCCAGTCAAAAGATCTGGGCCCAAATCCATCGTTTTTTTGCACTCCACACCACCCTGGGTTAGACAATGGCGATATGCAAATCAGCTCTGACCCTGTTGCCCCATGGGAACAGTCCAGTCCGAACTACAAAAGCCATGCCCTTCCCAGACCGGAATCAAGCATCCGAGGACCGGACCGGTTTCGAGGTAACACCTCTCTTCAGCCCGGCTAGCTTGACTCCAAGTGGTGTGGAGTGCCTGGGACCCACGTCTGGGCATCCCCAGCGCACTTAGGGCGGCAATTGCAAAAACAACAAGTGATGGACTGAATGTGGATCAATGTCACACACTCCCCCAGTCAAAAGATCTGGGCCCAAATCCATCGTTTTTTTGCACTCCACACCACCCTGGGTTAGACAATGGCGATATGCAAATCAGCTCTGACCCTGTTGCCCCATGGGAACAGTCCAGTCCGAACTACAAAAGCCATGCCCTTCCCAGAACGGAATCAAGCATCCGAGGACCGGACCGGTTTCGAGGTAACACCTCTCTTCAGCCCGGCTAGCTTGACTCCAAGTGGTGTGGAGTGCCTGGGACCCACGTCTGGGCATCCCCAGCGCACTTAGTGCGGCAATTGCAAAAACAACAAGTGATGGACTGAATGTGGATCAATGTCACACACTCCCCCAGTCAAAAGATCTGGGCCCAAATCCATCGTTTTTTTGCACTCCACACCACCCTGGGTTAGACAATGGCGATATGCAAATCAGCTCTGACCCTGTTGCCCCATGGGAACAGTCCAGTCCGAACTACAAAAGCCATGCCCTTCCCAGAACGGAATCAAGCATCCGAGGACCGGACCGGTTTCGAGGTAACACCTCTCTTCAGCCCGGCTAGCTTGACTCCAAGTGGTGTGGAGTGCCTGGGACCCACGTCTGGGCATCCCCAGCGCACTTAGGGCGGCAATTGCAAAAACAACAAGTGATGGACTGAATGTGGATCAATGTCACACACTCCCCCAGTCAAAAGATCTGGGCCCAAATCCATCGTTTTTTTGCACTCCACACCACCCTGGGTTAGACAATGGCGATATGCAAATCAGCTCTGACCCTGTTGCCCCATGGGAACAGTCCAGTCCGAACTACAAAAGCCATGCCCTTCCCAGAACGGAATCAAGCATCCGAGGACCGGACCGGTTTCGAGGTAACACCTCTCTTCAGCCCAGCTAGCTTGACTCCAAGTGGTGTGGAGTGCCTGGGACCCACGTCTGGGCATCCCCAGCGCACTTAGGGCGGCAATTGCAAAAACAACAAGTGATGGACTGAATGTGGATCAATGTCACACACTCCCCCAGTCAAAAGATCTGGGCCCAAATCCATCGTTTTTTTGCACTCCACACCACCCTGGGTTAGACAATGGCGATATGCAAATCAGCTCTGACCCTGTTGCCCCATGGGAACAGTCCAGTCCGAACTACAAAAGCCATGCCCTTCCCAGAACGGAATCAAGCATCCGAGGACCGGACCGGTTTCGAGGTAACACCTCTCTTCAGCCCGGCTAGCTTGACTCCAAGTGGTGTGGAGTGCCTGGGACCCACGTCTGGGCATCCCCAGCGCACTTAGGGCGGCAATTGCAAAAACAACAAGTGATGGACTGAATGTGGATCAATGTCACACACTCCCCCAGTCAAAAGATCTGGGCCCAAATCCATCGTTTTTTTGCACTCCACACCACCCTGGGTTAGACAATGGCGATATGCAAATCAGCTCTGACCCTGTTGCCCCATGGGAACAGTCCAGTCCGAACTACAAAAGCCATGCCCTTCCCAGAGCGGAATCAAGCATCCGAGGACCGGACCGGTTTCGAGGTAACACCTCTCTTCAGCCCGGCTAGCTTGACTCCAAGTGGTGTGGAGTGCCTGGGACCCACGTCTGGGCATCCCCAGCGCACTTAGGGCGGCAATTGCAAAAACAACAAGTGATGGACTGAATGTGGATCAATGTCACACACTCCCCCAGTCAAAAGATCTGGGCCCAAATCCATCGTTTTTTTGCACTCCACACCACCCTGGGTTAGACAATGGCGATATGCAAATCAGCTCTGACCCTGTTGCCCCATGGGAACAGTCCAGTCCGAACTACAAAAGCCATGCCCTTCCCAGAACGGAATCAAGCATCCGAGGACCGGACCGGTTTCGAGGTAACACCTCTCTTCAGCCCGGCTAGCTTGACTCCAAGTGGTGTGGAGTGCCTGGGACCCACGTCTGGGCATCCCCAGCGCACTTAGGGCGGCAATTGCAAAAACAACAAGTGATGGACTGAATGTGGATCAATGTCACACACTCCCCCAGTCAAAAGATCTGGGCCCAAATCCATCGTTTTTTTGCACTCCACACCACCCTGGGTTAGACAATGGCGATATGCAAATCAGCTCTGACCCTGTTGCCCCATGGGAACAGTTCAGTCCGAACTACAAAAGCCATGCCCTTCCCAGAACGGAATCAAGCATCCGAGGACCGGACCGGTTTCGAGGTAACACCTCTCTTCAGCCCGGCTAGCTTGACTCCAAGTGGTGTGGAGTGCCTGGGACCCACGTCTGGGCATCCCCAGCGCACTTAGGGCGGCAATTGCAAAAACAACAAGTGATGGACTGAATGTGGATCAATGTCACACACTCCCCCAGTCAAAAGATCTGGGCCCAAATCCATCGTTTTTTTGCACTCCACGCCACCCTGGGTTAGACAATGGCGATATGCAAATCAGCTCTGACCCTGTTGCCCCATGGGAACAGTCCAGTCCGAACTACAAAAGCCATGCCCTTCCCAGAACGGAATCAAGCATCCGAGGACCGGACCGGTTTCGAGGTAACCCCTCTCTTCAGCCCGGCTAGCTTGACTCCAAGTGGTGTGGAGTGCCTGGGACCCACGTCTGGGCATCCCCAGCGCACTTAGGGCGGCAATTGCAAAAACAACAAGTGATGGACTGAATGTGGATCAATGTCACACACTCCCCCAGTCAAAAGATCTGGGCCCAAATCCATCGTTTTTTTGCACTCCACACCACCCTGGGTTAGACAATGGCGATATGCAAATCAGCTCTGACCCTGTTGCCCCATGGGAACAGTCCAGTCCGAACTACAAAAGCCATGCCCTTCCCAGAACGGAATCAAGCATCCGAGGACCGGACCGGTTTCGAGGTAACACCTCTCTTCAGCCCGGCTAGCTTGACTCCAAGTGGTGTGGAGTGCCTGGGACCCACGTCTGGGCATCCCCAGCGCACTTAGGGCGGCAATTGCAAAAACAACAAGTGATGGACTGAATGTGGATCAATGTCACACACTCCCCCAGTCAAAAGATCTGGGCCCAAATCCATCGTTTTTTTGCACTCCACACCACCCTGGGTTAGACAATGGCGATATGCAAATCAGCTCTGACCCTGTTGCCCCATGGGAACAGTCCAGTCCGAACTACAAAAGCCATGCCCTTCCCAGAACGGAATCAAGCATCCGAGGACCGGATCGGTTTCGAGGTAACACCTCTCTTCAGCCCGGCTAGCTTGACTCCAAGTGGTGTGGAGTGCCTGGGACCCACGTCTGGGCATCCCCAGTGCACTTAGGGCGGCAATTGCAAAAACAACAAGTGATGGACTGAATGTGGATCAATGTCACACACTCCCCCAGTCAAAAGATCTGGGCCCAAATCCATCGTTTTTTTGCACTCCACACCACCCTGGGTTAGACAATGGCGATATGCAAATCAGCTCTGACCCTGTTGCCCCATGGGAACAGTCCAGTCCGATCTACAAAAGCCATGCCCTTCCCAGAACGGAATCAAGCATCCGAGGACCGGATCGGTTTCGAGGTAACACCTCTCTTCAGCCCGGCTAGCTTGACTCCAAGTGGTGTGGAGTGCCTGGGACCCACGTCTGGGCATCCCCAGTGCACTTAGGGCGGCAATTGCAAAAACAACAAGTGATGGACTGAATGTGGATCAATGTCACACACTCCCCCAGTCAAAAGATCTGGGCCCAAATCCATCGTTTTTTTGCACTCCACACCACCCTGGGTTAGACAATGGCGATATGAAAATCAGCTCTGACCCTGTTGCCCCATGGGAACAGTCCAGTCCGAACTACAAAAGCCATGCCCTTCCCAGAACGGAATCAAGCATCCGAGGACCGGACCGGTTTCGAGGTAACACCTCTCTTCAGCCCGGCTAGCTTGACTCCAAGTGGTGTGGAGTGCCTGGGACCCACGTCTGGGCATCCCCAGCGCACTTAGGGCGGCAATTGCAAAAACAACAAGTGATGGACTGAATGTGGATCAATGTCACACACTCCCCCAGTCAAAAGATCTGGGCCCAAATCCATCGTTTTTTTGCACTCCACACCACCCTGGGTTAGACAATGGCGATATGCAAATCAGCTCTGACCCTGTTGCCCCATGGGAACAGTCCAGTCCGAACTACAAAAGCCATGCCCTTCCCAGAACGGAATCAAGCATCCGAGGACCGGACCGGTTTCGAGGTAACACCTCTCTTCAGCCCGGCTAGCTTGACTCCAAGTGGTGTGGAGTGCCTGGGACCCACGTCTGGGCATCCCCAGCGCACTTAGGGCGACAATTGCAAAAACAACAAGTGATGGACTGAATGTGGATCAATGTCACACACTCCCCCAGTCAAAAGATCTGGGCCCAAATCCATCGTTTTTTTGCACTCCACACCACCCTGGGTTAGACAATGGCAATATGCAAATCAGCTCTGACCCTGTTGCCCCATGGGAACAGTCCAGTCCGAACTACAAAAGCCATGCCCTTCCCAGAACGGAATCAAGCATCCGAGGACCGGACCGGTTTCGAGGTAACACCTCTCTTCAGCCCGGCTAGCTTGACTCCAAGTGGTGTGGAGTGCCTGGGACCCACGTCTGGGCATCCCCAGCGCACTTAGGGCGGCAATTGCAAAAACAACAAGTGATGGACTGAATGTGGATCAATGTCACACACTCCCCCAGTCAAAAGATCTGGGCCCAAATCCATCGTTTTTTTGCACTCCACACCACCCTGGGTTAGAAAATGGCGATATGCAAATCAGCTCTGACCCTGTTGCCCCATGGGAACAGTCCAGTCCGAACTACAAAAGCCATGCCCTTCCCAGAACGGAATCAAGCATCCGAGGACCGGACCGGTTTCGAGGTAACACCTCTCTTCAGCCCGGCTAGCTTGACTCCAAGTGGTGTGGAGTGCCTGGGACCCACGTCTGGGCATCCCCAGCGCACTTAGGGCGGCAATTGCAAAAACAACAAGTGATGGACTGAATGTGGATCAATGTCACACACTCCCCCAGTCAAAAGATCTGGGCCCAAATCCATCGTTTTTTTGCACTCCGCACCACCCTGGGTAAGACAATGGCGATATGCAAATCAGCTCTGACCCTGTTGCCCCATGGGAACAGTCCAGTCCGAACTACAAAAGCCATGCCCTTCCCAGAACGGAATCAAGCATCCGAGGACCGGACCGGTTTCGAGGTAACACCTCTCTTCAGCCCGGCTAGCTTGACTCCAAGTGGTGTGGAGTGCCTGGGACCCACGTCTGGGCATCCCCAGCGCACTTAGGGCGGCAATTGCAAAAACAACAAGTGATGGACTGAATGTGGATCAATGTCACACACTCCCCCAGTCAAAAGATCTGGGCCCAAATCCATCGTTTTTTTGCACTCCACACCACCCTGGGTTAGACAATGGCGATATGCAAATCAGCTCTGACCCTGTTGCCCCATGGGAACAGTCCAGTCCGAACTACAAAAGCCATGCCCTTCCCAGAACGGAATCAAGCATCCGAGGACCGGACAGGTTTCGAGGTAACACCTCTCTTCAGCCCGGCTAGCTTAACTCCAAGTGGTGTGGAGTGCCTGGGACCCACGTCTGGGCATCCCCAGCGCACTTAGGGCGGCAATTGCAAAAACAACAAGTGATGGACTGAATGTGGATCAATGTCACACACTCCCCCAGTCAAAAGATCTGGGCCCAAATCCATCGTTTTTTTGCACTCCACACCACCCTGGGTTAGACAATGGCGATATGCAAATCAGCTCTGACCCTGTTGCCCCATGGGAACAGTCCAGTCCGAACTACAAAAGCCATGCCCTTCCCAGAACGGAATCAAGCATCCGAGGACCGGACCGGTTTCGAGGTAACACCTCTCTTCAGCCCGGCTAGCTTGACTCCAAGTGGTGTGGAGTGCCTGGGACCCACGTCTGGGCATCCCCAGCGCACTTAGGGCGGCAATTGCAAAAACAACAAGTGATGGACTGAATGTGGATCAATGTCACACACTCCCCCAGTCAAAAGATCTGGGCCCAAATCCATCGTTTTTTTGCACTCCACACCACCCTGGGTTAGACAATGGCGATATGCAAATCAGCTCTGACCCTGTTGCCCCATGGGAACAGTCCAGTCCGAACTACAAAAGCCATGCCCTTCCCAGAACGGAATCAAGCATCCGAGGACCGGACCGGTTTCGAGGTAACACCTCTCTTCAGCCCGGCTAGCTTGACTCCAAGTGGTGTGGAGTGCCTGGGACCCACGTCTGGGCATCCCCAGCGCGGCAATTGCAAAAACAACAAGTGATGGACTGAATGTGGATCAATGTCACACACTCCCCCAGTCAAAAGATCTGGGCCCAAATCCATCATTTTTTTGCACTCCACACCACCCTGGGTTAGACAATGGCGATATGCAAATCAGCTCTGACCCTGTTGCTCATGGGAACAGTCCAGTCCGAACTACAAAAGCCATGCCCTTCCCAGAACGGAATCAAGCATCCGAGGACCGGACCGGTTTCGAGGTAACACCTCTCTTCAGCCCGGCTAGCTTGACTCCAAGTGGTGTGGAGTGCCTGGGACCCACGTCTGGGCATCCCCAGCGCACTTAGGGCGGCAATTGCAAAAACAACAAGTGATGGACTGAATGTGGATCAATGTCACACACTCCCCCAGTCAAAAGATCTGGGCCCAAATCCATCGTTTTTTTGCACTCTACACCACCCTGGGTTAGACAATGGCAAAATGCAAATCAGCTCTGACCCTGTTGCCCCATGGGAACAGTCCAGTCCGAACTACAAAAGCCATGCCCTTCCCAGAACGGAATCAAGCATCCGAGGACCAGACCGGTTTCGAGGTAACACCTCTCTTCAGCCCGGCTAGCTTGACTCCAAGTGGTGTGGAGTGCCTGGGACCCACGTCTGGGCATCCCCAGCGCACTTAGGGCGGCAATTGCAAAAACAACAAGTGATGGACTGAATGTGGATCAATGTCACACACTCCCCCAGTCAAAAGTACTGGGCCCAAATCCATCGTTTTTTTGCACTCCACACCACCCTGGGTTAGACAATGGCGATATGCAAATCAGCTCTGACCCTGTTGCCCCATGGGAACAGTCCAGTCCGAACTACAAAAGCCATGCCCTTCCCAGAACGGAATCAAGCATCCGAGGACCGGACCGGTTTCGAGGTAACACCTCTCTTCAGCCCGGCTAGCTTGACTCCAAGTGGTATGGAGTGCCTGGGACCCACGTCTGGGCATCCCCAGCGCACTTAGGGCGGCAATTGCAAAAACAACAAGTGATGGACTGAATGTGGATCAATGTCACACACTCCCCCAGTCAAAAGATCTGGGCCCAAATCCATCGTTTTTTTGCACTCCACACCACCCTGGGTTAGACAATGGCGATATGCAAATCAGCTCTGACCCTGTTGCCCCATGGGAACAGTCCAGTCTGAACTACAAAAGCCATGCCCTTCCCAGAACGGAATCAAGCATCCGAGGACCGGACCGGTTTCGAGGTAACACCTCTCTTCAGCCCGGCTAGCTTGACTCCAAGTGGTGTGGAGTGCCTGGGACCCACGTCTGGGCATCCCCAGCGCACTTAGGGCGGCAATTGCAAAAACAACAAGTGATGGACTGAATGTGGATCAATGTCACACACTCCCCCAGTCAAAAGATCTGGGCCCAAATCCATCGTTTTTTTGCACTCCACACCACCCTGGGTTAGACAATGGCGATATGCAAATCAGCTCTGACCCTGTTGCCCCATGGGAACAGTCCAGTCCGAACTACAAAAGCCATGCCCTTCCCAGAACGGAATCAAGCATCCGAGGACCGGACCGGTTTCGAGGTAACACCTCTCTTCAGCCCGGCTAGCTTGACTCCAAGTGGTCCCAGGCACTCCACACCACTGGAATCAAGCTAGCCGGGCTGAAGAGAGGTGTTACCTCGAAACCGGGCCGGTCCTCGGATGCTTGTTTCCGATCTGGGAAGGACATGGCTTTTGTAGTTCGGACTGGACTGTTCCCATGGGGCACAGGGTCAGCGCTGATTTGCATATCGCCATTGTCTAACCCAGGGTGGTGTGGAGTGGAAAAACGATGGATTTGGGCCCAGATCTTTGGACTGGGGTGAATGTGTGACATTGATCCACATTCTGTCCATCATTGTTGTGTTTGCAGTTACCGCTCTAAGTGTACTGGGGATGCTCAGACGTGAGTCCCAGGCACTCCACACCACTGGAATCAAGCTAGCCGGGCTGAAGAGAGGTGTTACCTCGAAACCGGGCCGGTCCTCGGATGCTTGTTTCCGTTCTGGGAAGGACATGGCTTTTGTAGTTCGGACTGGACTGTTCCCATGGGGCACAGGGTCAGCGCTGATTTGCATATCGCCATTGTCTAACCCAGGGTGGTGTGGAGTGGAAAAACGATGGGTTTGGGCCCAGATCTTTGGACTGGGGTGAATGTGTGACATTGATCCACATTCTGTCCATCATTGTTGTGTTTGCAGTTACCGCTCTAAGTGTACTGGGGATGCTCAGACGTGAGTCCCAGGCACTCCACACCACTGGAATCAAGCTAGCCGGGCTGAAGAGAGGTGTTACCTCGAAACCGGGCCGGTCCTCGGATGCTTGTTTCCGTTCTGGGAAGGACATGGCTTTTGTAGTTCGGACTGGACTGTTCCCATGGGGCACAGGGTCAGCGCTGATTTGCATATCGCCATTGTCTAACCCAGGGTGGTGTGGAGTGGAAAAACGATGGATTTGGGCCCAGATCTTTGGACTGGGGTGAATGTGTGACATTGATCCACATTCTGTCCATCATTGTTGTGTTTGCAGTTACCGCTCTAAGTGTACTGGGGATGCTCAGACGTGAGTCCCAGGCACTCCACACCACTGGAATCAAGCTAGCCGGGCTGAAGAGAGGTGTTACCTCGAAACCGGGCCGGTCCTCGGATGCTTGTTTCCGTTCTGGGAAGGACATGGCTTTTGTAGTTCGGACTGGACTGTTCCCATGGGGCACAGGGTCAGCGCTGATTTGCATATCGCCATTGTCTAACCCAGGGTGGTGTGGAGTGGAAAAACGATGGATTTGGGCCCAGATCTTTGGACTGGGGTGAATGTGTGACATTGATCCACATTCTGTCCATCATTGTTGTGTTTGCAGTTACCGCTCTAAGTGTACTGGGGATGCTCAGACGTGAGTCCCAGGCACTCCACACCACTGGAATCAAGCTAGCCGGGCTGAAGAGAGGTGTTACCTCGAAACCGGGCCGGTCCTCGGATGCTTGTTTCCGTTCTGGGAAGGACATGGCTTTTGTAGTTCGGACTGGACTGTTCCCATGGGGCACAGGGTCAGCGCTGATTTGCATATCGCCATTGTCTAACCCAGGGTGGTGTGGAGTGGAAAAATGATGGATTTGGGCCCAGATCTTTGGACTGGGGTGAATGTGTGACATTGATCCACATTCTGTCCATCATTGTTGTGTTTGCAGTTACCGCTCTAAGTGTACTGGGGATGCTCAGACGTGAGTCCCAGGCACTCCACACCACTGGAATCAAGCTAGCCGGGCTGAAGAGAGGTGTTACCTCGAAACCGGGCCGGTCCTCGGATGCTTGTTTCCGTTCTGGGAAGGACATGGCTTTTGTAGTTCGGACTGGACTGTTCCCATGGGGCACAGGGTCAGCGCTGATTTGCATATCGCCATTGTCTAACCCAGGGTGGTGTGGAGTGGAAAAACGATGGATTTGGGCCCAGATCTTTGGACTGGGGTGAATGTGTGACATTGATCCACATTCTGTCCATCATTGTTGTGTTTGCAGTTACCGCTCTAAGTGTACTGGGGATGCTCAGACGTGAGTCCCAGGCACTCCACACCACTGGAATCAAGCTAGCCGGGCTGAAGAGAGGTGTTACCTCGAAACCGGGCCGGTCCTCGGATGCTTGTTTCCGTTCTGGGAAGGACATGGCTTTTGTAGTTCGGACTGGACTGTTCCCATGGGGCACAGGGTCAGCGCTGATTTGCATATCGCCATTGTCTAACCCAGGGTGGTGTGGAGTGGAAAAACGATGGATTTGGGCCCAGATCTTTGGACTGGGGTGAATGTGTGACATTGATCCACATTCTGTCCATCATTGTTGTGTTTGCAGTTACCGCTCTAAGTGTACTGGGGATGCTCAGACGTGAGTCCCAGGCACTCCACACCACTGGAATCAAGCTAGCCGGGCTGAAGAGAGGTGTTACCTCGAAACCGGGCCGGTCCTCGGATGCTTGTTTCCGTTCTGGGAAGGACATGGCTTTTGTAGTTCGGACTGGACTGTTCCCATGGGGCACAGGGTCAGCGCTGATTTGCATATCGCCATTGTCTAACCCAGGGTGGTGTGGAGTGGAAAAACGATGGATTTGGGCCCAGATCTTTGGACTGGGGTGAATGTGTGACATTGATCCACATTCTGTCCATCATTGTTGTGTTTGCAGTTACCGCTCTAAGTGTACTGGGGATGCTCAGACGTGAGTCCCAGGCACTCCACACCACTGGAATCAAGCTAGCCGGGCTGAAGAGAGGTGTTACCTCGAAACCGGGCCGGTCCTCGGATGCTTGTTTCCGTTCTGGGAAGGACATGGCTTTTGTAGTTCGGACTGGACTGTTCCCATGGGGCACAGGGTCAGCGCTGATTTGCATATCGCCATTGTCTAACCCAGGGTGGTGTGGAGTGGAAAAACGATGGATTTGGGCCCAGATCTTTGGACTGGGGTGAATGTGTGACATTGATCCACATTCTGTCCATCATTGTTGTGTTTGCAGTTACCGCTCTAAGTGTACTGGGGATGCTCAGACGTGAGTCCCAGGCACTCCACACCACTGGAATCAAGCTAGCCGGGCTGAAGAGAGGTGTTACCTCGAAACCGGGCCGGTCCTCGGATGCTTGTTTCCGTTCTGGGAAGGACATGGCTTTTGTAGTTCGGACTGGACTGTTCCCATGGGGCACAGGGTCAGCGCTGATTTGCATATCGCCATTGTCTAACCCAGGGTGGTGTGGAGTGGAAAAACGATGGATTTGGGCCCAGATCTTTGGACTGGGGTGAATGTGTGACATTGATCCACATTCTGTCCATCATTGTTGTGTTTGCAGTTACCGCTCTAAGTGTACTGGGGATGCTCAGACGTGAGTCCCAGGCACTCCACACCACTGGAATCAAGCTAGCCGGGCTGAAGAGAGGTGTTACCTCGAAACCGGGCCGGTCCTCGGATGCTTGTTTCCGTTCTGGGAAGGACATGGCTTTTGTAGTTTGGACTGGACTGTTCCCATGGGGCACAGGGTCAGCGCTGATTTGCATATCGCCATTGTCTAACCCAGGGTGGTGTGGAGTGGAAAAACGATGGATTTGGGCCCAGATCTTTGGACTGGGGTGAATGTGTGACATTGATCCACATTCTGTCCATCATTGTTGTGTTTGCAGTTACCGCTCTAAGTGTACTGGGGATGCTCAGACGTGAGTCCCAGGCACTCCACACCACTGGAATCAAGCTAGCCGGGCTGAAGAGAGGTGTTACCTCGAAACCGGGCCGGTCCTCGGATGCTTGTTTCCGTTCTGGGAAGGACATGGCTTTTGTAGTTTGGACTGGACTGTTCCCATGGGGCACAGGGTCAGCGCTGATTTGCATATCGCCATTGTCTAACCCAGGGTGGTGTGGAGTGGAAAAATGATGGATTTGGGCCCAGATCTTTGGACTGGGGTGAATGTGTGACATTGATCCACATTCTGTCCATCATTGTTGTGTTTGCAGTTACCGCTCTAAGTGTACTGGGGATGCTCAGACGTGAGTCCCAGGCACTCCACACCACTGGAATCAAGCTAGCCGGGCTGAAGAGAGGTGTTACCTCGAAACCGGGCCGGTCCTCGGATGCTTGTTTCCGTTCTGGGAAGGACATGGCTTTTGTAGTTCGGACTGGACTGTTCCCATGGGGCACAGGGTCAGCGCTGATTTGCATATCGCCATTGTCTAACCCAGGGTGGTGTGGAGTGGAAAAACGATGGATTTGGGCCCAGATCTTTGGACTGGGGTGAATGTGTGACATTGATCCACATTCTGTCCATCATTGTTGTGTTTGCAGTTACCGCTCTAAGTGTACTGGGGATGCTCAGACGTGAGTCCCAGGCACTCCACACCACTGGAATCAAGCTAGCCGGGCTGAAGAGAGGTGTTACCTCGAAACCGGGCCGGTCCTCGGATGCTTGTTTCCGTTCTGGGAAGGACATGGCTTTTGTAGTTCGGACTGGACTGTTCCCATGGGGCACAGGGTCAGCGCTGATTTGCATATCGCCATTGTCTAACCCAGGGTGGTGTGGAGTGGAAAAACGATGGATTTGGGCCCAGATCTTTGGACTGGGGTGAATGTGTGACATTGATCCACATTCTGTCCATCATTGTTGTGTTTGCAGTTACCGCTCTAAGTGTACTGGGGATGCTCAGACGTGAGTCCCAGGCACTCCACACCACTGGAATCAAGCTAGCCGGGCTGAAGAGAGGTGTTACCTCGAAACCGGGCCGGTCCTCGGATGCTTGTTTCCGTTCTGGGAAGGACATGGCTTTTGTAGTTCGGACTGGACTGTTCCCATGGGGCACAGGGTCAGCGCTGATTTGCATATCGCCATTGTCTAACCCAGGGTGGTGTGGAGTGGAAAAACGATGGATTTGGGCCCAGATCTTTGGACTGGGGTGAATGTGTGACATTGATCCACATTCTGTCCATCATTGTTGTGTTTGCAGTTACCGCTCTAAGTGTACTGGGGATGCTCAGACGTGAGTCCCAGGCACTCCACACCACTGGAATCAAGCTAGCCGGGCTGAAGAGAGGTGTTACCTCGAAACCGGGCCGGTCCTCGGATGCTTGTTTCCGTTCTGGGAAGGACATGGCTTTTGTAGTTCGGACTGGACTGTTCCCATGGGGCACAGGGTCAGCGCTGATTTGCATATCGCCATTGTCTAACCCAGGGTGGTGTGGAGTGGAAAAACGATGGATTTGGGCCCAGATCTTTGGACTGGGGTGAATGTGTGACATTGATCCACATTCTGTCCATCATTGTTGTGTTTGCAGTTACCGCTCTAAGTGTACTGGGGATGCTCAGACGTGAGTCCCAGGCACTCCACACCACTGGAATCAAGCTAGCCGGGCTGAAGAGAGGTGTTACCTCGAAACCGGGCCGGTCCTCGGATGCTTGTTTCCGTTCTGGGAAGGACATGGCTTTTGTAGTTCGGACTGGACTGTTCCCATGGGGCACAGGGTCAGCGCTGATTTGCATATCGCCATTGTCTAACCCAGGGTGGTGTGGAGTGGAAAAATGATGGATTTGGGCCCAGATCTTTGGACTGGGGTGAATGTGTGACATTGATCCACATTCTGTCCATCATTGTTGTGTTTGCAGTTACCGCTCTAAGTGTACTGGGGATGCTCAGACGTGAGTCCCAGGCACTCCACACCACTGGAATCAAGCTAGCCGGGCTGAAGAGAGGTGTTACCTCGAAACCGGGCCGGTCCTCGGATGCTTGTTTCCGTTCTGGGAAGGACATGGCTTTTGTAGTTCGGACTGGACTGTTCCCATGGGGCACAGGGTCAGCGCTGATTTGCATATCGCCATTGTCTAACCCAGGGTGGTGTGGAGTGGAAAAACGATGGATTTGGGCCCAGATCTTTGGACTGGGGTGAATGTGTGACATTGATCCACATTCTGTCCATCATTGTTGTGTTTGCAGTTACCGCTCTAAGTGTACTGGGGATGCTCAGACGTGAGTCCCAGGCACTCCACACCACTGGAATCAAGCTAGCCGGGCTGAAGAGAGGTGTTACCTCGAAACCGGGCCGGTCCTCGGATGCTTGTTTCCGTTCTGGGAAGGACATGGCTTTTGTAGTTCGGACTGGACTGTTCCCATGGGGCACAGGGTCAGCGCTGATTTGCATATCGCCATTGTCTAACCCAGGGTGGTGTGGAGTGGAAAAACGATGGATTTGGGCCCAGATCTTTGGACTGGGGTGAATGTGTGACATTGATCCACATTCTGTCCATCATTGTTGTGTTTGCAGTTACCGCTCTAAGTGTACTGGGGATGCTCAGACGTGAGTCCCAGGCACTCCACACCACTGGAATCAAGCTAGCCGGGCTGAAGAGAGGTGTTACCTCGAAACCGGGCCGGTCCTCGGATGCTTGTTTCCGTTCTGGGAAGGACATGGCTTTTGTAGTTCGGACTGGACTGTTCCCATGGGGCACAGGGTCAGCGCTGATTTGCATATCGCCATTGTCTAACCCAGGGTGGTGTGGAGTGGAAAAACGATGGATTTGGGCCCAGATCTTTGGACTGGGGTGAATGTGTGACATTGATCCACATTCTGTCCATCATTGTTGTGTTTGCAGTTACCGCTCTAAGTGTACTGGGGATGCTCAGACGTGAGTCCCAGGCACTCCACACCACTGGAATCAAGCTAGCCGGGCTGAAGAGAGGTGTTACCTCGAAACCGGGCCGGTCCTCGGATGCTTGTTTCCGTTCTGGGAAGGACATGGCTTTTGTAGTTCGGACTGGACTGTTCCCATGGGGCACAGGGTCAGCGCTGATTTGCATATCGCCATTGTCTAACCCAGGGTGGTGTGGAGTGGAAAAACGATGGATTTGGGCCCAGATCTTTGGACTGGGGTGAATGTGTGACATTGATCCACATTCTGTCCATCATTGTTGTGTTTGCAGTTACCGCTCTAAGTGTACTGGGGATGCTCAGACGTGAGTCCCAGGCACTCCACACCACTGGAATCAAGCTAGCCGGGCTGAAGAGAGGTGTTACCTCGAAACCGGGCCGGTCCTCGGATGCTTGTTTCCGTTCTGGGAAGGACATGGCTTTTGTAGTTCGGACTGGACTGTTCCCATGGGGCACAGGGTCAGCGCTGATTTGCATATCGCCATTGTCTAACCCAGGGTGGTGTGGAGTGGAAAAACGATGGATTTGGGCCCAGATCTTTGGACTGGGGTGAATGTGTGACATTGATCCACATTCTGTCCATCATTGTTGTGTTTGCAGTTACCGCTCTAAGTGTACTGGGGATGCTCAGACGTGAGTCCCAGGCACTCCACACCACTGGAATCAAGCTAGCCGGGCTGAAGAGAGGTGTTACCTCGAAACCGGGCCGGTCCTCGGATGCTTGTTTCCGTTCTGGGAAGGACATGGCTTTTGTAGTTTGGACTGGACTGTTCCCATGGGGCACAGGGTCAGCGCTGATTTGCATATCGCCATTGTCTAACCCAGGGTGGTGTGGAGTGGAAAAACGATGGATTTGGGCCCAGATCTTTGGACTGGGGTGAATGTGTGACATTGATCCACATTCTGTCCATCATTGTTGTGTTTGCAGTTACCGCTCTAAGTGTACTGGGGATGCTCAGACGTGAGTCCCAGGCACTCCACACCACTGGAATCAAGCTAGCCGGGCTGAAGAGAGGTGTTACCTCGAAACCGGGCCGGTCCTCGGATGCTTGTTTCCGTTCTGGGAAGGACATGGCTTTTGTAGTTTGGACTGGACTGTTCCCATGGGGCACAGGGTCAGCGCTGATTTGCATATCGCCATTGTCTAACCCAGGGTGGTGTGGAGTGGAAAAATGATGGATTTGGGCCCAGATCTTTGGACTGGGGTGAATGTGTGACATTGATCCACATTCTGTCCATCATTGTTGTGTTTGCAGTTACCGCTCTAAGTGTACTGGGGATGCTCAGACGTGAGTCCCAGGCACTCCACACCACTGGAATCAAGCTAGCCGGGCTGAAGAGAGGTGTTACCTCGAAACCGGGCCGGTCCTCGGATGCTTGTTTCCGTTCTGGGAAGGACATGGCTTTTGTAGTTCGGACTGGACTGTTCCCATGGGGCACAGGGTCAGCGCTGATTTGCATATCGCCATTGTCTAACCCAGGGTGGTGTGGAGTGGAAAAACGATGGATTTGGGCCCAGATCTTTGGACTGGGGTGAATGTGTGACATTGATCCACATTCTGTCCATCATTGTTGTGTTTGCAGTTACCGCTCTAAGTGTACTGGGGATGCTCAGACGTGAGTCCCAGGCACTCCACACCACTGGAATCAAGCTAGCCGGGCTGAAGAGAGGTGTTACCTCGAAACCGGGCCGGTCCTCGGATGCTTGTTTCCGTTCTGGGAAGGACATGGCTTTTGTAGTTCGGACTGGACTGTTCCCATGGGGCACAGGGTCAGCGCTGATTTGCATATCGCCATTGTCTAACCCAGGGTGGTGTGGAGTGGAAAAACGATGGATTTGGGCCCAGATCTTTGGACTGGGGTGAATGTGTGACATTGATCCACATTCTGTCCATCATTGTTGTGTTTGCAGTTACCGCTCTAAGTGTACTGGGGATGCTCAGACGTGAGTCCCAGGCACTCCACACCACTGGAATCAAGCTAGCCGGGCTGAAGAGAGGTGTTACCTCGAAACCGGGCCGGTCCTCGGATGCTTGTTTCCGTTCTGGGAAGGACATGGCTTTTGTAGTTCGGACTGGACTGTTCCCATGGGGCACAGGGTCAGCGCTGATTTGCATATCGCCATTGTCTAACCCAGGGTGGTGTGGAGTGGAAAAACGATGGATTTGGGCCCAGATCTTTGGACTGGGGTGAATGTGTGACATTGATCCACATTCTGTCCATCATTGTTGTGTTTGTATTTATTAGAGTAACACTCATCTGTCCACATGAAATTAATTTGCCACAATCTAAACATGTCATTTTAATCTTTCCAAAGTTCTTCTAAATATTTGGGACCGTTTCCCTTGCCTCTGATGCTGTCAGTGCCACTTCTTTGATGAATGTACTGGCAGGTCGGGGGTTCTCCTCCAAATCTCTCTTTTATGCAGCACTATAATTAATCGGTGCCACCTCTCCATATGACGATGCATGGTATAGTTACCATAACTATATTTTTTTTCGGTTCCTCTGGAGAGTACATCGTGGCAGATGAAGCGTGTAACGTACCGGGCATTTACCTTTTTTTGCATGTAGAGGAAAGGAAAAAAAATTCGAGCGTCCGAGTTCTAAGGTGTCCCAGGGCCATTTTAGTGGACCAGGCCCAAATCCAAAGAACAGGCCGCCATTTTGAGAGTCCTCTTGCAGCCGCCTGTCGCTGTAGCATCAAGAGCGGCCGAAACTCAGCTGAATGGCAACTGAAACGGTAAAGGGGCGCCCCACTACAGCAGACGAGCCTCCACCTAGGAAGGCCCGTTCACGCCGCCTCCCCCCCCCCTTCGGGCACCCCACGCCGTTATTCGGAGCAGGATTGTAGGATGGCCACAGCAGTACGGCAACTTGCTAGACACCACCTCGGTGCCTACCGAATCTCAGCGCCTTGTGGTGTCTTCTATTCAGAAAACATTGTTGTGCTGCCTTCGACCTATTCGCCGCAAGTGCACACGCAACTCAGCTGCATAGCTTGCTAGACACCACCTCGGTGCTAACCGAATCTCAGCGCCTTGTGGTGTCTTCTATTCCGAAAATATTGTTGCGCTGCCTTTGGCCCCATTCGCACATCGGTCCGCTACTGACGCCATCTCACAGGCCAACGGGGCGCCCCACGCCGACTTTCAGCATTGTAGGATGGCCACACCAGTGCGGCAACTTACTAGACACCACCTCGGTGCCATCCGGATCTTGGCATCTCAGCGCCTTGTGGTGTCTTCTATTCAGAAAATATTGTTGCGCTGCCTTTGGCCCCATTCGCACATCGGTCCGCTACTGCCGCCATCTCACAGGCCAACGGGGCGCCCCACGCCGACTTTCAGCATTGTAGGATGGCCACACCAGTGCGACAACTTGCTGGACACCACCTCGGTGCCATCCGGATCTTGGCATCTCAGCGCCTTGTGGTGTCTTCTATTCAGAAAATATTGTTGCGCTGCCTTTGGCCCCATTCGCACATCGGTCCGCTACTGCCGCCATCTCACAGGCCAACGGGGCGCCCCACGCCGACTTTCAGCATTGTAGGATGGCCACACCAGTGCGACAACTTGCTGGACACCACCTCGGTGCCATCCGGATCTTGGCGCGTTGTGCTGCCTTCGGCCTATTCGCACATCGGTCCGCTACTGACGCCGCCTCACGTGCCAAAGGATTTTCTACGCTTTTTATACCCTATGCCGCATAACAGGTCATGTGACTTGTTTATAAAACTTTTCATTGGTTCATTTTACTTTTGGTTTCCTAATGATGGAAGGCTTGATCATATGACCTAAAAATAACACTTTTCATTGGATGAAAACTATTTTTTTTCCCCAAACGATGAAAGCCCCACCTTGTTTCTGGATGTTTCAGACTGAAGCTGGCGTCAGCATGAAAGCACCACCATCTCGTGGCTCCGTCGTGGTCATTCCGCGAGCAATCATGGCAGCCGCTCCCCACCGGAAGCCTACAGGAGTCGGGGGCCTCCAAGACTTTTGTAGAATCCTCAAGGCGGAGGGGACGCTTTCGAGAATGGGGTCTAAGACCTAGCAGACAAGCGTCCGATTTCCAAGGTGTCCCAGGGCCATTTCAGTGGACCAGGCCCAAAAAGGAAAGAGCCTGCCGCCATTTTGAGAGTCCTGTGACAGCCGCCTATCGCTGCACCGCAAGAGTGGGCGCAACTCAGCTGAATTGCGGATTTTGACACAGTGGACCAAAAGCGGACGGAATGGCAACTGAAACGGTAAAGGGGCGCCCCACTACAGCAGACGAAGCTCCACCTGGGGAGGCCCGTTCACGCCGCCTCCCCCCCCCCCGGGGCGGCCCACGCCATTATTCGGAGGGCGGCAACTCAGCTGAATTGCGGATTTTGACACAGTGGACCAAAAGCAGACGGAATGGCAACTGGAACGGTAAAGGGCGCCCCACTACAGCAGACGAGGCTCCACCTGGGGAGGCCCATTCACGCCGCCTCCCCCCCCCCCGGGGCGCCCCACGCCGTTATTCGGAGGGCGGCAACTTACTGGACATCACCTTGGTGCCATCGTTCTGCTGCCTTGGAACTATTCGCACAACAGACCGCTACTGATGACCCACCCCCGCGACGCCCCACGCCGGATACCGAAATCAGTGCAGCACCCAGGCAACATCACCTGGGTCCCGTCCAGAAATCTGGACGTTGTGCTGCCTTGGGCCTATTCGCACAATCGACCGCTACTTCCTTCTTTTTCCCTAAAAATGTTTAAATGTTTTTACTGTTTTTGTTTTGTTGTATATATTTATAAGTTATTAAAGTTTTATAATCCTACTACTTTGTTGGAGTGCTATATATTTTTAATGTGACACATAATTGTAAAAACTTTGATGTACAAAGAGTCATCCCTGGAATCTTCCGCTTCAGGCTCGGTCCCCTCCCCAATCACAATACAGGATGGTTTTCAGATAGTAGGAACGCGTGTGGTGTGACGGATCTCATCGGGTGTGGGCCTTGATCTACTATAACTCCTTTGAAGAGGGGTAATTCTTTACAGCTGGGGCCATAAACTACATCTGCAGGGCTAGCTGATAGCCTGGGACCGGCCTGGACAATCGGACACAGAGGAAGAGGAGTGTCAGAGGGTGCGGTAGTGAATAGGGCGAAAGGGAGGTGTAGGGCGGGCACAGGGTGTGATTCTCAGGGAAGAGCAGCGCAGATGGGGGGAGGTTTATTGCCCATGCATAAGACAGAGAGCGGGGGTGACCAGTGCCTGGGGGAGATGCTTGCGAGGGTGGGGAGCCATGCTAAGGATCGACAGCGTGCAGAGAGTGGGTCTGGTCAAGTCATCTAAAATGGCTGCCGTGCACGACAAAAGTGTGGCATTTGAAAAAAGGCAAGATGGCGCAGGCAATGTTTTTCAACACTTCCTGATTTCCTTCTAATCGAACGTTAACAGACGTTGGGGCATATTACCAAAGTTAAGCGATATTTATCCCTAACGATGCTTAGCAACGAATTTTTTACCGCTAAGCATCATCAGAAATTATCGCAGATAAACCTTGCTATTATCAAGGTTTATCGCAAATGCGATAAAAAACGGCCGCAATGCATTAATATCGCTGAAAAGTCAGCGATATTCATGCATTACCGAGCTAATGCTCTTAGCCATGTTATCCACCTCCCATTGGATAACATGGCTAAGAACTGCTCAGGGCAGGTGTTACTTTTTGGAGATATTCGCGCTTAGCGCGAATATCTCCAAAAGTTGGTAATCGGAGATAGCGATGTTAGCGACTGTTTCCAGTCGCTAACATCTTGGCATGCCCACTTTGCATGTCATTAGTGATAAATATCACTGACATGCAAAGTGGGGCCCAAGATGGTCGCTATCTCCTACTAGCGGTCGCTAACTGGTGTTAGCGACAGCTAGGTAATACGGAGATAATTTTATCTCCGCTTTCTTGGCTTTTAAAGCCAAAAAAGCGGAGATAAACCCCCTTGATAATATGCCCCGTTATCTCTCCCACACTACCGGTCCCCCTGGGCTTAAACGCCGAGATGGTAGGGACTGCATCCCGTGAAGATAGGCCGAGACGTCACTCAGCAAAAAGTTAAAAAAAAGTCTATAAACATACAATAAGTTAAAAGTCAATCATTCTTCATTCCTTGTAGTACGCTCCCCAGTCCGCTTCCCGTTACGCTAACCGGGCGCACCCGCGGAGCCCTTTTAAAGCCTCCACATCAAACCTATGGGTCAGGGAGGATCTACTATGCCCACTTATGGTCATTTGCCCCTTCGCTTTGGCCTCCTCTTGTCTCTCGATCCTACCGAGAGACAAGATGGCAGCCGCTACGGACTGTTTGGAATGTTTACAGACGCCGGAGAACCAATCAGCTTCGCTTCACAAAGCTCCGTAACGCGAAAAGTACGCGAACTGGAGCGCTGCCCGTTCCGCTGTTACAGATATATATCTTTTTTTGAACGTTAATTTCTCAAAATCCACTGGAGCACATATATTGAGACCTAGCAAAGGCACATCGGGCTACCAGTCCCTACAATTTTGCCAAGTTTCGTGCAAATCCATTCAGCCGTTCGGGCTAAAAGTGAGGCCAACCGCCCTATGGAAAACTCAATGTTAAAAACACGTTTTGGGACCCCCCTTTTTTCTCGGCCCCCCCTTGACGAAACCCCCCAAATTTTCAGGGGCTACTCAGAAACAAAATGTTCCATTTTCCTGAAAATTTCAGCCAATTCCGTCCACAAACGCCAAAGTTATTAGACATAGAATTTTCAAAAATCCCATAGAGAAAAAATCCTAACTATATATACCTACTGGCGACCGCCAGTAGGTAATATATATATATATATATATATATATATATATATATATATATATATATATATATATATATATATATATATATATATATATATATATATATATTCACTGAAAAAACCATAGGTTATAGACCATATATAGCTAGGAATTAGCATTTACAAAACCTTGAAAATTCACAGAAAAAACCATGGGTCACTAACCCATGCACTCAGTGAGACACATTTAATCACTCACTCATACAGTCAGTCACGCACCTACTAAATCTTTTATTTAGACACTTCTACATCTACTCATTTTTCAATATGTAAAACATATTTAAACTTTACAGAAACACACAGTCACTGGATGATGTCATCAGTGATGTCATTTGAGATGTCATCAGTGATGTCATCAGTGATGTCATTTGAGATGTCATCAGTGATGTCATCAGTGATGTCACTGACCATGTCATGAATGATGTAATATGTGACATTATCAGCAGTGGATTGCGGGTGCGCGATATATAGTTAGTGCAACTAACTATATATGGAATTTCAATGGTTTTGTGTGAGTAAAATAAGGTTTTGTAAATGCTAATTCCTAACTATATATGGTCTATAACCTATGGTTTTTTCAGTGAATTTCAATGGTTTTTTATTAGCAAATATCAAAAGCTTTAAAATGTCAAGTACGTGGTAGGTAAAAACATTTTCGTGTTTATGCACGCTGATGTGCTTTGAACGCTGCCCCCCCCCTCTTTTCTTTTAGGAGTATTCTCTCTTTGCAGATAGTGAAGGGTAGGTAACGCAGGCCTTTGCCCCCGTTGTAATCCGTCGTGCCTGCTTCCCTCTCCATTTGATTGATTGTTATCCAAGCATTTACTGTTTTGGAATTGGTTCTCTTTGGTTCATTCTCTATTTACAAACAAGCACAGAGTCGCAATACTCTGTTTAGTCTTTGCAGATAGTGAAAAATCGTTAGAAAAACAAAAGGAATCAAGCAAAATCAGTAGGCCACTAATGGGATCTCTTTTTGACCTCGCTAAAATAGAAACATTAGGAACAACCCCTCATGAGAAATATGAAACTAGTGAGAGGAACCGAGCTCGACGCCATGATGGCTGCAAGACAGCTCGGCTCCGCCGCCCACCCCGCCCAAAATAACGACAAACCCTATGCAAATATTAAAAATATATACAACACACCAGCAAAGTAACAGGGTATAACGTTTTATTAAATAACTATTTACATGGCAGCCTGCTGCAACATCGATCCAAATGCATGCCGCCGTTCCCGGAATTTCTCCCCGACTACTCTGCGGCCTACGAGATGGAGAGGCCGGGGCGTTGACTAGGCGGGGCCTCCGGCCGCAACCACAGCGCCAACGATCGCTGCTGACGGAGGGGAGCCTTGCCGGTGAGACCACTGATCTGAAGAACCGCTGCCTGCGGTGCCTCCCCGAGCCGCTTGACGGAGGCTCCCGAGGGGCGGTGTGTGGCGCGGACTCGGAGGGGGCGCTTGGCTCCTGCCCCCTCCCCAAGTCTTGTTGCCCTGGTGTGGCCTGAGATCGCCCCCGACATAGGCGGCCGGCTCCCGGGGTCCGGCGGAACTTTTGGCCTTTTGGTGACGCTTCCATTCTGGACCTTGTCCCACAATCCGTTTGACCTGAAGACACGTCCTGCGGTGCCCTGGTCCGACCATCACATATACCTGCGCCAGGAGACGGCGTGGGGTGCACTGGAAGGGAGAGGCGGCGCGAACGAGCCTCCCCCACCTCCCCAGGTGGAGGTTTCTCAGCTGCACCCCAGCGCTTCACTCGACATAGGCGGCCGGCTCCCGGGGTCCGGCGGAACTTTTAGCCTTTTGGTGACTCTTCCATTCTGGACCTTGTCCCACAATCCGTTTGACCTGAAGACACGTCCTGCGGTGCCCTGGTCCGACCATCACATATACCTGCGCCAGGAGACGGCGTGGGGTGCACTGGAAGGGAGAGGCGGCGCGAACGAGCCTCCCCCACCTCCCCAGGTGGAGGTTTCTCAGCTGCACCCCAGCGCTTCACTCGGCCAGCTGAGTTGCGCCTGCTCTTGCTATTACATTGTCTCACCCGCCATCCGGCTGAATTGCACCCACTCTTGCGGTACAGCGACAGGCGGCTGCCACGGAGCTCACGAAATGGCGGTCGGCTCCACAGACTTGGGCCTGGCCTGCAAGGATGGCTCTGGGCAACCCTGGAACTCGGACGCTTGTCTGCTAGGGCATGGGCCCCATTCCCAAAAGCGTCCCCTCAGCCTTGAAGATTCTACAAGAGTCACCGGGGCCCCCGACTCCCGCAGACTTCCGGTGGGGAGCGACTGCCATGATTGCTCGCGGAATGGCGACGACGTAGCCACGGGGTGCTCTCATGCTGACGCCAGCTTCAGTCTGAAACATCCAGAAACACTATAGTATCGCGTTGTCGCGTAATGCGTCATATGACGCGCCGCGTTAGCGTACCCGATGCGCGAAGCGAGGCGCGAAGCGCAGCTTCCCGGAAGCGATCCGGGGCGCGGCGCGGAGCGCGTAACGTAAGCATAACAGGTCATGTGACTTGTTAATAAAAATTTTCATTGGTTAATTTCACTTTTGGTTTCCTAATGATGTAAGGCTAGGTCATGTGACCTAAAAATAACACTTTTCATTGGTTTAGAACTATTTTTTGTCCCAAATGATGAAAACCCCTCCTTGTTTCCTCACTCTGACTTTCATCTTTGTGAGAGGAAGACCTTTTTTCATCACTTAGCAATGGCAAGTGTTGTAGGTTCAGCTGGTGCATCCCCACCACCACCACCACCTCCTAGGAAGAGAGTACCACCTCCTCAGGTGGTGGTTGAGCAAGAGGTGCCCCCCCCACCTTCTTGTTGCCTGATTCGGCTAGCTCAAGCGATCGAGCATGAGACTCTGTTGTGATCTGAAGAACCGCTGCCTGCGGTGCCTCACAGAACCGCTTGACGGAGGCCCCCGAGGGGTGGTGTGGTGGAGCGGACTGGGAGGAGGCGCTTGGCTCCTGCCCCCTCCCCAAGTCTCACTCGGCCAGCTGAGTTGCGCCCACTCTTGCGGCCTACGACATGGAGAGGCTGGGGCGTTGACTAGGCGGGGCCTCCGGCCGCAACCACAGCGCCAACGATCGCTGCTGACGGAGGGGAGCCTTGCCGGTGAGAGCCACTGATCTGAAGAACCGCTGCCTGCGGTGCCTCCCTGAGCCGCTTGATGGAGGCCCCCGAGGGGCGGTGTGGTGGCGCGGACTCGGAGGGGGCGCTTGGCTCCTGCCCCCTCCCCAAGTCTTGTTGCCCTGGTGTGGCCTGAGATCGCCCCCGACATAGGCGGCCGGCTCCCGGGGTCCGGCGGGACTTTTAGCCTTTTGGTGACTCTTCTTTTCTCCCCGACTACTCTGCGGCCTACGAGATGGAGAGGCCGGGGCGTTGACTAGGCGGGGCCTCCGGCCGCAACCACAGCACCAACGATCGCTGCTGACGGAGGGGAGCCTTGCCGGTGAGAGCCACTGATCTGAAGAACCGCTGCCTGCGGTGCTTCCATGAGCCGCTTGACGGAGGCCCCCAAGGGGCGGTGTGGTGGCGCGGACTGGGAGGGGGCGCTTGGCTCCTGCCCCCTCCCCAAGTCTTGTTGCCCTGGTGTGGCCTGAGATCGCCCCCGACATAGGCGGCCGGCTCCCGGGGTCCGGCGGGACTTTTAGTCTTTTGGTGACTCTTTTCTTCTGGACCTTGTCCCACAATCCGTTTGACCTGAAGACACGTCCTGCGGTGCCCTCGCAATGCAGCCTGGTCCCTGAATGTGTGCAGGGGGACGGTATTGATTGGATCAAGATGGCGGCTTCCCACAAAGCTGACTCAAGTGTTGCAGCTGATGCTATGCAGACATAAAATGGTTTTCAGTTTGTACATTCTTCAGGGCCCCGAGGGGTGGTGTGGTGGCACGGACTCGGATGGGGCGCTTGGCTCCTGCCCCCTCCCCAAGTCTTGTTGCCCTGGTGTGGCCTGAGATCGCCCCCGACATAGGCGGGCGGCTCCCGGGGTCCGGCGGGACTTTTAGCCTTTTGGTGACTCTTCCATTCTGGACCTTGTCCCACAATCCGTTTGAGCTGAAGACACGTCCTGCGGTGCCCTCGCAATGCGGCCTGGTCCCTGAATGTGTGCAGGGGGGCGGTATTGATTGGATCAAGATGGCGGCTTCACACAAAGCTGACTCAAGTGTTGCTGCTGATGCTATGCAGACAAAAATTGGTTTTCAGTTTGTACATTCTTCAGGATTTTTCCATCCAAGGCTGGTTGAGAGTTTGTAGAACAATGGCTTCAGATTTTCAACATACTACTCTTCAACATTCTTCATAAATGTAACAATGTGAGACTCACTAGGAGAACGGCCGTTTATCTTTCCTTTCAAAATGCTGCCAACAATATTTTCTGAATGGAAGACACCATCTTGTAGCATAAAGGACTGCGTCAAGGGTGGTATTGCCCAGAATGTCTTGTTTTCTAGTGCTCGCAATGACGAAGCCAGAACTGCCGAAAGGGATTCTGGTCCTGCCGCTACTTATTAGAGACATTGAACTATACTCTGGACCTGCCTGACCTCGACCAAAATGGCGCCAGTATGGGAGCGACTTGCAACTCCTTATGACGTTCTAGTTACTTAGCCTTGACGTTATGGGGGATGTATGCGGTCTTTGTGCACATGGCGGGCGGGGAAGGGTACTGACTGGGCATACGGACAACCCTATTGATGTCGGGTTTTCATTATTGATTATTGTATTATTAAAGCTTTGAAGTAATGTTACCCATGATACTCGCCCATGGTGTGCGTATGGACGATTTTATTGTAACTAATCCTGTTATACTTTCAATTATAAAATCAACCTTCACTGATCCTGCAACCGTTTGTCACGTTTAGTTTTTTCAATTAATTGGCTCGCTTGTTACATACTCCTATACCCCTGGCTTTTGAAAGACACCATCTTGTAGAATAAAGGGCTGCGTCAAGGGTGGTATTGCCCAGAATGTCTTGTTTTCTAGTGCTCGTAATGACGAAGCCAGAACTGCCGAAAGGGATTCTGGTCCTGCCGCTACTTATTGGACACATTGAACTATACTCTGGACCTGCCTGGCCTCGACCAAAATGGCACCAGTATGGGAGCGAATTGCAACTCCTTATGACGTTCTAGTTACTTAGCCTTGACGTTATGGGGGATGTATGCGGTCTTTGTGCACATTGCGGGCGGGGAAGGGTACTGACTGGGAATACGGACAACCCTATTGATGTCGATTTTTCATTATTGATTATTGTATTAATAAAGCTTCGAAGTAATGTTACCCATGATACTCGCCCATGGTATGCGTATGGACGATTTTATTGTAACTGATCCTGTTATACTTTCAATTAAAAAATCAACCTTCACTGATCCTGCAACCGTTTGTCACGTTTATTTTTTTCAATTAAATGGCTCGCTTGTTACATACTCCTATACCCCTGGCTTTTGAAAGACACCATCTTGTAGAATAAAGGGCTGCGTCAAGGGTGGTATTGCCCAGAATGTCTTGTTTTCTAGTGCTCGTAATGACGAAGCCAGAACTGCCAAAAGGGATTCTGGTCCTGCCGCTACTTATTGGAGACATTGAACTATACTCTGGACCTGCCTGGCCTAGACCAAAATGGCACCAGTATGGGAGCGACTTGCAACTCCTTATGACGTTCTAGTTACTTAGCCTTGACGTTATGGGGGATGTATGCGGTCTTTGTGCACATGGCGGGCGGGGAAGGGTACTGACTAGGAATACGGACAACCCTATATACTTTCAATTATAAAATCAACCTTCACTGATCCTGCAACCGTTTGTCACGTTTAGTTTTTTCAATTAAATGGCTCGTTTGTTACATACTCCTATACCCCTGGCTTTTGACCCTTTCCTACGCGCGGTCTGTACTACTGCCCTCGGGCGATCTATGTAATGAACAGACTACCATTGCTGAAACACAAGGGAATGCATCTCAGAGAGATAAGTCAAGTACGTGGAAGATAAAAACATTTTCGTGTTTATGCACGCTGATGTGCTTTGAACGCTGCCCCCCCCCCCATCATTTAGATTACCACCGCCCATTGTACAAAAGCGAACCGGGCGCTCCCCACGCAAAAAAAATGATTTTTTTTTTGCCCCGCGGGGCCCTTTTAAAGCCTCCACATCAAACCAAGGGGGTCAGGAAGGATCTACTATGCCCCCTTATGGTCATTTCCCCCTTTGTTTTGGCCTCCTCTTGTCTCTTGATCCTACCGAGATACAAGATGGCGGCCGCTCCGGACTGTTTAGAATGTTGACAGACACCAGAGAGCCAATCAGCTTCGCTTCGCGAAGTTCCGTTACGCGTCAAGTACGCGAACCGGAGCGCTACCCGGAGCGCTGTTACAGATATATATATTTTTTTGAATGTTAATTTCTCAAAATCCACTGGAGCACATATATTGAGACCTAGCAAAGGCACATCGGGCTACCAGTCCCTACAATTTTGCCAAGTTTCGTGCAAATCCATTCAGCCGTTCGAGCTAAAAGTGAGGCCAACCGCCCTATGGAAATTAACATGGGAAAAACGCGTTTTGGGACCCCCCTTTTTTCTTGGCCCCCCCTTGACGAACCCCCCCCAAATTTTCAGCGGCTGCTCAGAAACAATATGTTCCATTTTCCTGAAAATTACAACCAATTCCGTCCACAAACGCTAAAGTTATTAGACATAGAATTTTCAAAAATCCCATAGAGAAAAAATCCTAACTATATATACCTACTGGCGACTGCCAGTAGGTAATATATATATATATATATATATATATTCACTGAAAAAACCATAGGTTATAGACCATATATAGTTAGGAATTAGCATTTAAAAAACCTTATTTTACTCACACAAAACCATTGAAATTCCATATATAGTTAGTTGCACTAACTATATATCGCGCACCCGCAATCCACTGCTGATCATGTCACATATTACATCATTCATGACATGGTCAGTGACATCACTGATGTCATCACTGATGACATCTCAAATGACATCACTGATGACATCACTGATGACAACATCCAGTGACTGTATGTTTCTGTAAAGTTAAAATATGTCTTACATATTGAAGAATGAGTGGATGTATAAGTGTCTGGATGAAGGATTTAGTAGGTGCGTGACTGACTGTATGAGTGAGTGATTAAATGTGTCTCACTGAATGCATGGGTTAGTGACTAAACTGTCTTAATTTGTGCATCATTATGTCTGTTGTGATGTAAACTGCTGCATGTGTTGATCATTAGCTATACGAGAGGCTATATGTGTTATTAATTGGTTGCCCAAGTATTTCTATGGGAGATTGAGTTTGTGTGGGGGTGGCTGGAAGGTGTGTGACTCTATGCATAGATGTGTGAGCAGTTTATTCACTAGGTATATGAGTTCAAGACTGCATGTGGAAACAGCTACATGGGCAGTTGACTGTGTGCATGAGTGTATTGATGAGTGAATGGATATCTCAATGCTACATGTCATAGTAAGTACATATGTTAAACACAGTACATGTGAGAGTTGGCATATATAAATAACTGTGCATGAGAGCCACTGAATGAGTGAGTGGTTGTATCGATCATTGTGAACTTGTATCAGGGATTGTATAAGAGAGTAAATATGTGTTAGTATATGTTTCAATAAGTAAGGTGTGTTTAACTGTATAGTTGAAGAAATGGAGGTGAGATTGTTTCTTTGCATGACTGACTGGGTGTGTGAGTAACTCCATGGATGAGTGGCAGTGTGTGAGTGTCTGTATACACTGAGTGTATCTAAGGTTATATTAGAGTCTGAAGAGGTTTATCGTATTAGCACAAGAATGATGTCAAATGAGATGTCATCAGTGATGTCATCAGTGATGTCATTTGAGATGTCATCAGTGATGTCATCAGTGATGTCACTGACCATGTCATGAATGATGTAATATGTGACATGATCAGCAGTGGATTGCGGGTGCGCGATATATAGTTAGTGCAACTAACTATATATGGAATTTCAATGGTTTTGTGTGAGTAAAATAAGGTTTTTTAAATGCTAATTCCTAACTATATATGGTCTATAACCTATGGTTTTTTCAGTGAATTTCAATGGTTTTTTAATAGCAAATATCATAAGCTGTCGAATGTCAAGTACGTGGTAAGTAAAAACATTTTCGTGTTTATGCACACTGATCTGCTTTGAATGCTGCCCCCCACCCCTCATTTCTATTAGAAGTACTCTCTCTTTGCAGATAGTGAAGGGTAGTTAACGCAGGCCTTTGCCCCCGTTGCCCCCGTTGTAATCCGTCGTGCCTGCTTCTCTCTCCATTTGATTGATTGTTCTCTTTGGTTCATTCTCTATTTACAAACAAGCACAGAGTCGCAATACTCTGTTTAGTCTTTGCAGATAGCGAAAAATCGTGTAGAAAAACAAAAGGAATCGAGCAAAATCAGTAGGCCACTGATGGGATCTCTTTTTGACCTCCCTAAAATAGAAACATTAGGAACAACCTGTTGATAATACCAATGTGTATGTACATAAGCGGCGTTCATTTGTGTTCACAGTACCCCTTGTTGATTGTTTGAATCGAGCATTGAATTGTTCGAAGTTGATTCTCTTAAGAATCTTCTCTGCCTGCAAACGAGGAAGAATAGGAATATTCTCTCTCCCTTTGCAGATAGTGAAGGGTAGGTAACGCAAACCTTTAACACGTCGTGCCTATTTCGTTCCTCATTGATTGATTGTTTCCCCAAACATTGACTGTTTGGGAATTGGTTCTTTTTGGAGGTATTCCCTGTTTGCAAATATACGTAGGAAAATCTTTGCAAATAGTGAAAGGGTACGTAATGCGGACCTTTCTCCCCCGTTGTAATCTGTCATGCCTATCTACTCCCCACTGATTGATGCACCTGTTTCACCCGGACCATTTACTAGAGATACGTCATCTGGCCCGACCAGAGAGCACCCCTAGTGAAAATGACATATGCAATAATAACGAAGTGATCACTGTATCCTGTTAACAGAAACTTTAGCATGAAACAACCTGGAAAGAAAAGAATAGGAAAACGAAAATCAGTAGGCCACTGATGAACATGAACTTTTATTAAACAACGAACAAAGAAACGATAACATAACGTAATGATAAAACCTATTAATGTCCTAGAAACAAGAAAACGTTAAAATATGCCAGTGGTGAGAGACCAGAAAAACAGTAAGAGAAACCAAATCACCCCTCGCTGTCCCACCGCCTGCCACGGCAAAAAAATCGATAGACTAGGGAAAATGCAAGTCAGTAGAACATCCGCCCCCACTCTGGAAACTTCCAAGGTGGGGCAGGGTTGCGGCTACGCCCAGCCGGGAGCAGCCCATATAAGGCGGGTCCTGCTGCCACGCCTCGGCCAGGAGATCCTAACGTAGGGTGTAGACGGAGGAGAGGCCGAGGCCAGCGGGACCCGGCCAGGGGATTGCCTTTACAACGCTGAACAGTTGCAGGGGGGGGAATGTCTCCTCGACCCTCCCCTCTCTCTCCCAGTCCGGCCGCGGTGGCCCTTGACAGTTTCAGGTAGTCCCGCCACATGCTCTTCCGGTCCGGCCACCAACGGTCGGGGAGCCGAGGCCGACGGGATCCGGCTGCAGCCGATAAACCAAGGAACCCGTTCATGGGGCCAGAGCCAGGGGCGTCCGGCCGACATCCACTGGAAGCCCGGCCCGAAGACGGACGGGACACTTCTTCTTTCTTGAATAATGGCTGCGACAACACTGGGGGGGGATGTCTTGCACATGCCTCCGACCCCCCCCCCTCGTCCTCATCGCCTGGTCCGGCCATAACAAATCTCAAGCGAGACGCCGTGGGGTGCACTGGGAGGGAGAGACGGTGCGAACAGGCCTCTCCCGCCTCCCCAGGTGGAGGCTTCCCAGCTGCACCCTCAGCGCTCCAGGTGCCCGGAAAAGGCTTCTTCCACTGTGGCCATGCTGCAACGTCTCGCCCGGCAGGGTGGAGCCCGTCCGCTCATTTGACCCCGCGATCGCCAGTAGCTACCGAACTCTCAAAATGGCGATCGACCTGGCAAGAGCGGGCCCAGCATAAAGAAATGGCCCGGTCACTGGTTGACTCCACCACCGTAGTCCTCCACGACCTTGAAGATTCTAGAGGAGCCGCGGGAGTCTCCGACCCCCGATGGGGAATGACTGCCATGATCGCCCGTGGAGTGACGAAACTGTATCCGTGGGACGTCGGCGCTCCCATGCTGGCGCCAGCCTCACTTTGAATTACTAGAATCCTGCAGACCTCAGTTCCGGTGAAAGCACAGTGTGACCCGGTAGGAAAAATTGTTGCACCCCCTCCCCTTTTTGACTGATAGTTCAAACCACCGATCCTTTCCTTTGCCCTTTTAACGGAACTTTGGACTGCCTCCCCCTCTTTTACATTTTCTAGAGAAAACAAAACATTAACCACTACATTAGCATAGCAGTTGACACCAGAACTGTTTTCAAATTGAAAACCAACAACATCTTCAACAGAATCCTTTTTGTTTCTGCTGTGACCCTGCTACAGCACAGGCATTGTCCCCAGCAGTAATTCTGCAATGCCGGTAAGAATAGCTGTGGTGCCTACTGGACTCACTCACCCCCGCGGCGCCCCACGCCGTTATTTGCTGGGCGGCAACTTACTAGACATCACTTTCGTGCCATCTAGATTTCAGCGCGTTCTGCTGCCTTGGAACTATTCGCACAACAGACTGCTACTGACGACCCACCCCCAGGCAACATCTTCTGAATTTTCATAATTTGAAAGAACTAGTAACATGTCCTCATCAGGAATTCAAAAGAAATTGCCACGGTCTCTTCGTTGTTTAAATGTTTTTACTGTTTTTGTTTTGTTGTATATATTTATATGCTATTAAAGTTTTATATTCCTACTACTTTGTTGGAGTGCTATATATTTTTAATGTGACACATAATTGTAAAAACTTTGATGTACAAAGAGTCATTCCTGGAATCTTCCGCTTCAGGCTCGGTCCCCTCCCCAATCACAATACAGGATGGTTTTCAGATAGTAGGAACACGTGTGGTGTGACGGATCTCATCGGGTGTGGGCCTTGATCTACTATAACTCCTTTGAAGAGGGGTGATTCTTTACAGCTGGGGCCATAAACTACATCTGCAGGGCTAGGTGATAGCCTGGACAATCGGACACAGAGGAAGAGGAGTGTCAGAGGGTGCGGTAGTGAATAGGGCGAAAGGGAGGTGTCGGGCGGGCACAGAGTGTGATTTTCAGGGAAGAGTAGCGCAGATGGGGGGAGGTTTATTGCCGATGCATAAGACAGAGAGCGGGGGTGACCAGTGCCTGGGGAAGATGCTTGCGAGGGTGGGGAGCCATGATACGAATCGACAGCGTGCAGAGAGTGGGTCTGGTCAAGGCATCTAAAATGGCTGCCGTGCACGACAAAAGTGTGGCATTTCAAAAAAGGCAAGATGGCGCAGACAATGTTTTTCAACACTTCCTCATTTCCTTCGAATCGAACGTTAACAGACGTTGGGGCATATTACCAAAGTTAAGCGATATTTATCGCTAACGATGCTTAGCAACGAATTTTTTACCGCTAAGCATCGACAGAAATTATCGAAGATAAACCTTGCTATTATCAAGGTTTATCGCAAATGCGATAATAAACGGCCGCAATGCATGAATATCGCTAAAAAGTCAGCGATATTCATGCATTACCGAGCTAATGCTCTTAGCCATGTTATCCACCTCCCATTGGATAACATGGCTAAGAACTGCTCAGGGCAGGTGTTACTTTTTGGAGATATTCGCGCTTAGCGCGAATATCTCCAAAAGTTGGTAATAGGAGATACATATCTTGCATGTTGTAATGCAAATTATTGTGGTATATGAAACTCATACCATAATCTCTCAGGAAAGCAGAAACTGATCCTTTTGGGACCGCCTAAAAAGGCCTAGGGGGTGAGGGGTACTCTACTTTGCCCCCTTTTCACGTTCCAAACTATTTTATTTTACTCTCTTCTGTAATTACACAAAATAGCAGCGATAAGATGCATCGGAGACACACAGTGAGAGAAAGGAGGCCGGAGATGAAGAAGAGATGTCAAATACACATTGGAGATAATATAGTGGCAGAAGGGAAGTAAATATGAGTAAACTTACCATGTAACATAAAAATGTTGCACTCTATACTATAAGTCTCATTTTATACTACAATCACTTCGCTACAACCTCATAAATTAAAAATAAAAATGAATAATGTCTCAAACAATTTTTGATTTCTAAATATAAATTTATTCTTCAGAATTTTCTAAATTTGAAAGAACTAGTAACATGTCCTCATCAGCAATTTCCTCATGAAAAGTCTGCAATGATGATTCTTGTAACTCTATGGTCTCCAAACATGCGATAAATTCGCCATCAACAGATTGATCAAAAAAATCATTCAAGTCATCTCCTCCTTGTGACAATATTTCATTATTGGTGCTGTCAATTTCAATCAATGTAGTGGAATCATTCAAGTCATCTCCTCGTGACAATATTTCATTATTGGTGCTCTCAATTTCAATCAATGTAGTGGAATCATTCAAGTCATCTCCTCCTTGTGACAATATTTCATTATTGGTGCTGTCCATTTCAATCAATCTAATGGAATCATACATGTCATCTCCTCCTTGTGACAATATTTCATTATTGGTGCTCTCAATTTCAATCAATGTAGTGGAATCATTCAAGTCATCTCCTTGTGACAATATTTCATTATTGGTGCTGTCCATTTCAATCAATCTAATGGAATCATACAAGTCATCTCCTCCTTGTGACAATATTTCATTATTGGTGCTCTCAATTTCAATCAATGTAGTGGACAATTCAAAAGAAATTGCCACGGTCTCTTCATTGTGAGCCATTTTATTTTGAAATTGCTTGCTGTAAATTGCAGAAAAAAATAATCACTTTCATTTATCGTTTTTAGTAATACATAATATAAAACTAACTTTATCAAGTATTTAGTATAACAGAAGGACTGCAAATAAATAACAGAAAACATTTTTCTAATTATCTTCAAGTGTACAACATAGTTCCCCTTACAAATTAACAACTCACCTTTTTAAAAGTAGGAGAAGTGTTAGTACTGTGTAAATCAAACACCAGAAATTCACCACCAAAAATTCCTCACAAATGTACCTCAGACAGTAGTATCACAAAATGGCTGTGGTTTCCTCTCATTTGACATATATACATAACCAATTAACTTTCATCACACACAAATACAAAACCAAAGTAACATTTTAATTGGTTCTAAATTTCAACACTTTCAAATGTGTTTTCCCCATGCAATTTTCCATAGGACATTTACATACGTCTACAGCCTGAATGGCTGAACGGAATTACACCAAACTTGGCAAAATGGTACATCAAACCTAAGAGGTCAGGAAGGATCTACTATGCCCCCTTATGGTCATTTCCCCCTTCGCTTTGGCCTCCTCTTGTCTCTCAATCCTACCGAGAGACAAGATGGCGGCCGCTACGGACTGTTTGGAATGTTGACAGACGCCGCAGAACCAATCAGCTTCGCAAAGCTCCGTAACGCGAAAAGTACGCGAAGCGGAGCGCTGTTACAGATATATATCTTTTTTTGAACGTTAATTTCTCAAAATCCACTGGAGCACATATATTGAGACCTAGCAAAGGCACATCGGGCTACTAGTCCCTAATATTTTGCCAAGTTTCGTGCAAATCCATTCAGCCGTTCGATTATTATTATTATTTTTTTTTTTTGCCCCGCGGGGCCCTTTTAAAACCTCCACATCAAACCTAGGGGGTCAGCGAGGATCTACTATGCCCCCTTATGGTCATTTGCCCCTTCGCTTTGGCCTCCTCTTGTCTCTCGATCCTACCGAGAGACAAGATGGCGGCCGCTACGGACTGTTTGGAATGTTTACAGACGCCGGAGAACCAATCAGCTTCGCTTCACAAAGCTCCGTTGCGCGAAAAGTACGCGAACTGGAGCGCTGCCCGGTCCGCTGTTACAGATATATATCTTTTTTTGAACGTTAATTTCTCAAAATCCACTGAAGCACATATATTGAGACCTACAAAAGGCACATCGGGCTACCAGTCCCTACAATTTTGCCAAGTTTGGTGTAAATCCATTCAGCCGTTCGGGCTAAAAGTGAGGCCAACCACCCTATGGAAAAGTGCATGGGAAAAACACGTTTTGGGACCCCCCTTTTTTCTCGGCCCCCCCTTGACGAAACCCCCCCAAATTTTCAGGGGCTGCTCAGAAACAAAATGTTCCATTTTCCTGAACATTTCAGCCAATTCTGTCCTCAAACGCCAAAGTTATTCGACATAGAATTTTCAAAAATCCCATAGGAAAAAAATCCTAACTATATATACCTACTGGCTATCGCCAGTAGGTAATATATATATTCACTGAAAAAACCATAGGTTATAGACCATATATAGTTAGGAATTAGCATTTACAAAACCTTGAAAATTCACTGAAAAAACCATAGGTTATACACCATATATAGTTAGGAATTAGCATTTAAAAAACCTTATTTTACTCACACAAAACCATTGAAATTCCATATATAGTTAGTTGTACTAACTATATATCGCGCACCCGCAATCCACTGCTGATCATGTCACATATTACATCATTCATGACATGGTCAGTGACATCACTGATGACATCACTGATGACATCTCAAATGACATCACTGATGACATCACTGATGACATCTCAAATGACATCTCACATGACATCATTGATGACATCTCAAATGACATCACTGATGACATCACTGATGACAACATCCAGTGACTGTATTTTTCTGTAAAGTTAAAATATGTCTTACATATTGAAGAATGAGTGGATGTATAAGTGTCTGGATGAAGGATTTAGTAGGGGCATGACTGACTGTATGAGTGAGTGATTAAATGTGTCTCACTGAGTGCATGGGTTAGTGACTAAACTGTCTTAATTTGTGCATCATTATGTCTGTTGTTCTGTAAACTGCTGCATGTGTTGATCAGTAGCTATATGAGTAACTATATGGGTTATTGATTGGTTGCCCAAGTATTTGTATGGGAGACTGAGTGTGTGTGTGGGTGGCTGGGAGGTGTATGACTCTGTGCATAGATGTGTGAGCAGTTGATTCACTAGATGTATGGGTTAAAAAGTGCATGTGGAAACAGCTGTATGGGCGGTTGACTGTGTGCATCAGTGTATTTTTGAGTGAATGGATATCTCAGTGCTACATGTCAAAGTAAGTACATATGTAAAACACAGTACATGTGAGACTTGCCATATATAAATAACTGTACATAAGAACCAGTGAATGTGTGAGTGTCTGTATGCATCATTGTGAACTTGTATCCAGGATTGTATAAGAGAGTAAATATGTTTTAGTATATGTTTGAATAAGTAAGGTGTGTATAACTGTATAGTTGAGAAAATGGAGGTGTGATTGATTGTTTGCATGACTGACTAGGTGTGTGTGTAACTTCATGGATGAGTGACAATCTGTGAGTCTGTGTTTACACTGAGTGTATCTAAGGTTATATTAGAGTCTGAAGAGGTTCATCGTATTATCACATGAATGATGTCTTCAGTGATGTGATCAGTAATGTCATTTGAGTTGTCATCAGTGATGTCATCAGTGATGTCATTTGAGATGTCATCAGTGATGTCATCAGTGATGTCACTGACCATGTCATGAATGATGTAATATGTGACATGATCAGCAGTGGATTGCGGGTGCGCGATATATAGTTAGTACAACTAACTATATATGGGATTTCAATGGTTTTGTGTGAGTAAAATAAGGTTTTTTAAATGCTAATTCCTAACTATATATGGTGTATAACCTATGGTTTTTTCAGTGAATTTTCAAGGTTTTGTAAATGCTAATTCCTAACTATATATGGTCTATAACCTATGGTTTTTTCAGTGAATTTCATTGGTTTTTTAAAAGCTAATATCTATAGCTGTAAAATGTATTCTTCTTTAAATCCAAAAATATATTTTATATGTTTATTAATAATTTTTTTTAAATATTTTTTTTGTTTCGCTCCCGGTCCGCGAACCGGGAAGCTTCCCGTTAGCTCAATTTAAAGCCGCGACCCGGTCCGCGAACCGGTAAGAAATCAACATAGTGACGGTATCGCGTTGCCGCGTAATGCGTCTTATGACGTACTGCGTTAGCGCACCCGGAAGTGCCCCGGGGCGCGGACCGAGGCGCGAAACGCAGCTCCCCGGAAGCGATCCGCGGCGCGTCGCGAAAACGCGACGTATCGCGTTGCCGCGTAATGCGTCTTGTGACGTACCGCGTTAGCGCACCCGGAAGTGCACCGGGGCGCGGACCGAGGCGCGAAGCGCAGCGACCCGGAAGCTATCCGGGGCGCGGACCGGAGCGCGTAACGTAAGCATAACAGGTCATGTGACTTGTTAATAACACTTTTCATTGGTTCATTTCACTTTTGGTTTCATAATGATGTAAGGCTAGGTCAGGTGACCTAAAAATAACACTTTTCATTGGTTGAGAAGTATTGTTTTTCCCAAATGATGAAAACCCCTCCTTCTTTCCTCACTCTGACTTTCATCATTGTGAGAGGAAGACCTTTACTACTATATGAGAAATGGCTTCATTGGTAGCTTCAGCTGGTGGACCCCCACCACCACCTCCACCTCCTCATGGGAAGAGAGGACCACCTCCCCAGGTCATTACCAACACTGAGGAGGAAGATGAAGAAATGGATTAGGAGGGAGAAGAACCACAGTTCTTAGAAGAGGTGCCCCGGGTTTCCAGAAAGAAAGCCAGTTTCATCTGGCAGTTTTATTCGATCCCTCGTGGCCAAAAAAAAGTCAATGCGAGGTATGTCACCTGCCGCATATGCAAAGAACAATTATCAAGAGGGACGGACAAGAAATATAGCTACGGAAATCACACAATGCACAGGCCCATGACAAGGAAGCATCCACTAAATTACAGCCGGGCGGAAATAAGGGATATGCAGGACAATCCAAGACCAACTCCTGTGGCCAGACCAAGATTACCAATTGCATTAACAACAGAAGAGGCACGGGAAACTGTGCCAAATATACAAGAAAATTTTAGCCACATGATACACTCTTGTATGCACTGTCGTGCGTTGTTAGCGTGTGGCAACATGAGCATCAATGCTATAAACCTGGCGTATGAACACCATGATTGCCCTAACCGCCCCCAGTAATTTTTTTTTTTGCTCCTGTTGAGCCCTTTTCAACGCCTGTTTTTTGTTGTTTCCCCCCCCCCAAAAAAAACCAAAAAAAATATAAAATCGTTCAAAAAATACAAAAAAACCAAAAAATGTTCAAAAAATAAAAAAAAAATATAAAACAACAAAAACATAAAATAAAAAGTTCTTTTCAGAACTACCTTCCCGTTCAAAAAAAATTGCTAGAATGTTTAGCACTCTGGCAAGCTCTATTTCTTTTGGTTCGCTCCCGGGTTAGCTTCCCGGTACGCGGACCGGGAGCTAACCCAAAATGTTTTTTTTTTTTAAAAAGAGTAAGTATAAGGAAAGTAAACAGAGAGTGATGTTAAAAGAAAGACAGCTATAGGGAGTAAAGAAGAGATACTGTTTAATAGATCTATTTACCGAAGAAAAGACGGAAGAGGGTATAATTGTGAAAAACAAAATAGATAACGAAGTGAAAGAAAAAAAAAGAGAGTATAACATTAACAAAGAAGAGTTTCTTGGAGAATGTGAGTGAATGTTCAAAATAAGATTAAAACATGAGGAATAACAGAGAGAAAAAATAGAAAACAGAAAACAAAAAATAACAGAAAAAGATTAATTGAAACAGCAAAGAAATGTAAGTAACATAGAGCCATATCATCAACATAGGCAATAAAAGTTTTGCAGCTTTTATTGGCAGAAATGTGTCGCTAAAGCTGCTTTTAGCGGCAGAAAACTGCCGCTAAAACCACTTTTGCACCAGTTTTCTGCCAATAAAAAGAGCAATAATTTTATTGGCTGTATTCATAATATGCCCCATAGTGTGCTTCAACTACACAGAGAAAGCATTATGAACAAGTAGTGATAGAGTGATCAGTCAAAGACACTAAGAGTAATAGAGACGGAGTGAGTGAACAAGAGTGAGGAACTATGAGAAGAGAGGGACTGAGAAAAAGAGTGGAAGGAGTTGAGTAAGTAGGTAATAGAGAAAGGAATGAGGGAAGTAGCAAAGGCAGGAAACTGAGGGTTAAAGAAATGAAGCTGTGGAACTAATAGTAGGTGAATGTGATAGAAATGTAACGAAAAGAATACAAAACATTTACCTTATAATTGTCGTTAAATTACTCACTTTTTGTTTTTATACTTTCAATCTGTGAAAGAGAGAACAAACATTTGAAAAATATTAAAACATGTATTTAAAAATTACAAAAGACAAGGGAAAAGATTGAAGGACAAACAGTTTTTCAACAACTTTGACACTTACAGAAGCTTCTGCTTCTCCAGGCCCCCTACACAGTCCTAAAGATATACATTTTAAACTAACAGTATCTTGATGCAGATGAAGTGAGGCCTATCTTAAAACATGGTGCATCTTTTGCATTGCTGTTGTCTCAGAAAAGTGTCGCAAGACACTAAAATTTTAAATAATTGCTTCAGGATGCCAATAAGATGTGTCCTATCCAGAGGTTTGTTTGAGGTGAGGCCTACTCAGGGTTGCAGATGAAATTTCGAGTTGTTGAAGAGAATAGAGGACATAATACATGTAAAGGTCTACCAATGAAGTGAGTCATGTCCACTGCACTCTTGAACAAAGTCCAAACCTCCTATGTTTCCCTGGACAGACCTAAACTTGATCTGCACAATGTGATTCGTAATGATAGGAAACACAGGTGATGTAATTGAAATACGTGCAATTTATTTTGCTCATTTCACAATCACATCACTTGTGTTTCCTTTGCTTAGGTATCTCATTGTGCAGATGTAGTCTAGCATATGAAAGAATACGCAGAAGTGCAGCACTGCATGCAACAACTTTGACACTTACAGAAGCCTCACCTTCTCCATGCCTCCTACACAGTTCTACATATACATCATAAATGCAAACAGTACAGAATTAATTATACATGTTAAATGGTTTATTTTTGCTGTTCTCAGAATGTATCAAAATTCACTAAAAACAGTGACTTGAAGGTATTCATCATATAACAGCGGGGAAAAAAAAACACAATCAAAATGATTGTGTTTAAAAAACCCATACAACATAAGAAATCAGAATTCAGAACTCCTTAAAGTTAACTTACTTTCCATGATGTCAAAGGATGTCCTATGAACAGCTTACACTCTTTTGTGCTGTTATTACTTTCAGCCCGCCACTTTCTGAAAGAAAATCTCCATCGTTTTTAAAAACATGTTACATGCAATAAATGACTTCTTGCTCTCTACCACAAGTTTCCACAAGGCCAAATCTTGTCAGACCCATTTATAACTCTTGGATTTCTTGTAAGCCAATCCCGTCATTTGGCATTTCCGCAACTTTCAGAATTAAAATGTTGAAGATCATTTTCACAATCCTGGAATAGTAATATCTTCCCCTTCTTGCTCAGTCATGTTCTACATTTCCTATGACACTGATACTGCTTACTATGAAGCAGACTTACACTAACTCTATGACTACTACAATTATTTAATTCTCTACATCACTTTCAATCACAAAGCAATGTAAAACAGTAGACAGCGTTGCAGACTTACATTCCCTCTACTCTATGTTTTGATTGGCTGCTTCAATTAGCTTATAAAAAGAAATAGTTTTTCTGAACTCATTCAAAGTGCATTTATTTCTCCATGACGTCCAGTCTTATGGTTAGAACCTATGTCTCTGAACTACACTTATCCTCAAGGCCAAATTGTGTAGGAGACATTAGAACTTCTTGAAATTCCACAGAGCACATCCCAAGATTATTTCCCTAAAATTTTGGTTTTAAAAACACCAGGTAAGAGTTTTTAAGGTCATACGGCAATTTTTTTTTTGAAAATTAAAACAGAATCGTTGCAGAATGACCAGCCATTTCTAGACTTTAAATAAGCTGTGTAATGTCCTGATGTTATTGAAGGGCCGTCATGATATATAATTGCTGCAGTTACAAAAGTCCTTCCTGATATTGACAACTGCGAAGCTACAAAATTTTTAATTAAAGTTGTCAATTATGTTCCATCAGGCCTACATCGTTGGAACATTAAAATGACATACTGGCCATATGTTCGTATAAATAATGTGGACATCATTTCAGATTTACATTGGCTACACTCCATGTTGTGATCAGCTGCTTTTACTAGCTTATTAAAGGAGACTGATTTACTGTCTGGCAAAGTTAAATATATAAATCTTTCTGAGTCTACACTAGTAGTACTTGATACCATACAGTTCTCGCAGTCATGCTGCCATTGATAAGAAAGCCCAAACAGCTGATCTACATCTACACCTTCAGCATGCAATACATCAAGCATATACATTAAAAACTCCTGACAATCTTGCTGAATATTTTGAGAGAATTGTGTTTGGCCTGAACATCTGTCTAACAGATTTCGAATTTCAGACACACTTTCTATGTTTCTTCTATCAGTGCTACATTTCTCTAACACAGAATTTAACAAACTGCAAAATCTTTGATCAGAATTGACCACAATCTCTTCTTTTACATTTTCTAGAGAAAACAAAACATTAACCACTACATTAGCATAGCAGTTGACACCAGAACTGTTTTCAAATTGAAAACCAACAACATCTTCAACAGAATCCTTTTTGTTTCTGCTTGTAATTTTAGGTTCATCGACTTTTCGTCTTTTTGCTACAACCTCCCCAGTATTGGTCACATTTCTTCGTTTCCGGCCTACCACACGTTTCTCAAACAAAGGATACTGAGGCAAATGTGACGCATACTCTCTTCTTAACCTATTGTATTCCTTAACACAATCTAGATCCGCACAAATGTTTGTGACATCACACTCAATCAAGTACAATCCCGATAAAGTTCTAACTCGTGACAATGCCACGTATGCCATACCCTCCTTGAACACAGAACTGCCAATATTCACCAATGCACAGTCTACACTTAAACCTTGCGATTTATGGATTGTCACCGCATATGCCAAGCAAACAGGAAACTGCTTACGGCGAACATATAAGTCTTTTACAAGCAAAAATCTAGCAGAGCAACGACCAATTAGCTGTACTTCCTCAATGCCATCAAATTTAATTTTTAAAAATTCAATTCCATCTCTATTTCTGTATTTTACAAAATCAACAACATTACCCATTGATCCATTTACCAGACCTCTTTCAACATGTAAATTCCTTCTTAAAATTATACGGCAGTTCAAGCACACATTCAGAGTCTTTTCAAAACCTGCAGTTTTAGATATACTCTTCTCTAATGAATCCAATTTTGTTTTCAGATTCTCAGACAAAATAATTGTTGATCCCATATGCTCTACTCTGTCAATAGCTTCCAGTTTCACAATCTCTTGCTTTTCTAAATGCAACATTTTGTTGTTGAATTTGGCACATTCCGCAAGAGTTGGCATCAAACATATTCCAGATTTCTTATCAGTAATTTTCTGAAAAATATTCTCAGGCACAACATCTTGTTCTGGATATAAATTTGACAGTAATCGTGCATGTAAAGCTTCTTTCCCATGCTCGGTCACTTTTCCAATTCTAACATCTTGTAGAATAGTCTTGTAAACTTCATCCTTCGCCTGACGCATATTTTCATGCAGTTCAGCATAATTGAAGTTTAACCATATATTGACGTTGCCAATGCTGCCTAGGCACTTCCTGGTATCTTCATGCGTGAGCATTTTGAACACAGGTTGCCCTTTCACTGGTGTCAGCTGCAGAAGATCTCCGAAAACAATGATGTGTTTGCCACCAAATAACACATCATACTCTGTTTTGAGAACTTCTTGCATCCTCAAATGCACAAAGGCAAGCATGACATTGGAAACCATGCTTACTTCGTCAATGATAAGAAGTTTCATTTTCCTCAAGATTCTTGAAACTTCAAAACAAGCATCTCCAGATAGCTTGTGATATTGTAATTTGTTGTCATGCTCCACTGGCAGCATCAGTAAACGATGTAAAGTAATCCCTTTAATGTTATGTGCTGCCAGTCCAGTTGGAGCGGTGACAACACAAGACAGCGATGACTCTGTCCTTTCCTGCAAATAGCATGAAATTGCTTTAATGAGGAAACTTTTTCCAGTTCCCGCTTCTCCACTCACGTACAGTCGGACAGGCTTCAACGACGTACATGAGCACTCTTTCTTGTCATGACTTAATCCATTATCAATTTGCATGGTAACTTCGTCATATATTTTCCTCTGCTCAACGTTGAGTTGTCTTTCCAACTCTTCTAAGTTAACCGCATCCTCCTGAGCATGTGCCATGGCTCTTTCCACTTCATTCATGGCAGTGGCAGCTTCGTTTTCGATAACAGGTCCTCCTAGTGGATCCTGACTCAATGAAGCAGAACTCTGACTGTCCTGAGAACTGTCTCTGGCAATCTCGGCTGCAATCGTTGCTTCCTGCTCAATTTCCGCATTCAACATTTCTACATATTTGGGAAAAGCAGGACATTCTATGGTCTCCTTGGCGGCATTGAAAGAGTCTTCGTAACAGAGGAAATCTCCAAGCAGTTCCTCTTCTGCACGCCAAGGTTTGAAAAGTTGCAAAAGTGCTAAATAGAAAAACTCCTTTTTTTCAGGAGATTCGCCACTCAATTTTCGATGGTTTACCAAGTGGCATTTTCTTTGCTTGACCAGACATCCCTCACTTCCTATTACAGCATACACTCCTTTCTCAGTATCTTCTTTGATGTTCCTCTTGAATATGTAATTTTGAAGAACCTCATACAGACAAACATTGTCGAGGTGACTGCTTCTATTTGGATAATATGTATCCAACATGTTGGTCTTCAAAATGTCGGTACTGTTTGGCTCCTTTTCCGCCAAATACTCAATTTCCCGCACAGGTTTCAGAACTCGATTACGCGTTGCAGCAAGACCAAGACTCGCCCAAACGATACTCCTGGACTTGGCATAGAGACTTGCTGAAGACAACCGGTCAGAGCATTCGTAAGCTCCAATTTCTCGATGCGACAACATCTTCAGACTGAAACTGTACAACTTCTTGCTGAGGCTCTTTTCATGGGAAATGTCCTCCCACATATCCTTCAATTCTGTCTTCTCTTTTTTGGTGATGTAAGACGTCACATACCGAGCCACAGCCATACAGTTATCAGCCACAAACTGTATATCCATGTTAGCATTCCACATGGACAAAATCACCGGGTTGTAGTCGTTGATGTACTTGGACTCTTCGTTCCTCTTCAAATTGTATGTGTTTTTAGGTGATTTCTTCATGACATTATGTCGCAGCGAAGACATCAAACTGTTTACTCTTCCTTTAGAAATCACCGGTCGTGGAAAGCCGAAACGACATTTGGTGTAGAACTTGTCCTTGTTTCGGAATTTACGACGGCAGTACTTTCCACATCGATGGCTTTGGAAACGCAGAACTTTTTCTCTTAGGCTTTTCTTCTCCTTTGCGTTTGGAACAGCACACGTAGAATACTGTTGGATGAAACTCATCACTGAGTCTTCTGGATCCGTTCCAAATTTAGGTGCATCCTTGATCCACAGCAACATATGTATATGAGGAGCACCTCTTGCTTGGTACTCCTTTCTCCAGAAGAAATCCAACACCTCTCCAAGAGGTGGATTCTTCTTATTCATGATGAAAGACATCATAGCTTCAAATCTATGATTGAAGTACCTACATACATTGACTGGATCCAAAGAGCACAGTTCTCCGGGTGTCTTGAATTCGATGTTATCTACGTTAGCATTTGCCTCTCGTAGAAATTCAAGTAAGTCTTCCCAGCCATACTCGGCACAGCTCAGAGTGAGGAACCATGTGGGAGTACCTAAGTTCCTCAGCATACATTTTAAATCACCATGACGACGGTACCAGTACTCATTAGTACCACGCTGACACGCCATGAGATTAATCAGGTGAGAATCCAAAATACTGTCTTGGACATTGACTTTATCCATAAAGTCACTTGCCGAGATGTTTTGCATGTGTATACCACTTTTCAAGATGTGGTTCACTGCATATGACAGTCCAGACAGATCGCTTTCAAACAGGAGATGAAACAAATAGGGAATGCATTGTCAAAACCTAGCATCTCCTGCATACAATCGCAAAGTCCGGTATTCAGAAGCAGGAATTTGATGAGGTCGCTCATCATATCTTCCTCCCTGACCTGTTGGAAAAAGCTGTGGGAAACACCGAGCTTCCAAACTTTCCTCCCAAACACTAATGGGACTCCCTTTGGCTTGTTTCATTTGAAACAACTCAATAGCATTCCCCATGACTTCTTTGGAATGCAAAGGATGAACACTATAATGTTCATATATTTCTTCACTAGTAGAGGGTTCTACTTTCTCAATTTGACCAGCACACAAATCGCTATCCTCTTCCTCACTTACTTCCTCTTCTGCAACATATACATTCTTATAGTATTTATTATTTTTTTTCAAATACAATGTTGCCTTTTTAACTTTCCTAACATCTACTAAATCTTGCCATATTTTCTTATTCTTTGTCGGAACCCCATTAACTAAGATAACCAGAGGTTCCTCTTCCACTTTTTCTACTCCAATTGTGTTAATGTTTTTCTTCAAATCTAGAGGCAAATAAACAACTCTTCCATTTAATCCTCTCTGTAAATCTGATGGAGGCAATTTCCCTGTCTTTGGCTCCATTCTTACAATAGCCTGAAAGGGATGGATACTTTGAATCAAAATAGATTCATAAGTATTTAAATCCTTCAATTCAGAAGGAATCTCAATCAATTCCAGATTATTATGAACTGCTCTAGCAGGCATCTGGTTTTGATTTAATTTGCAACAACAATAAGTACACACTCGTTGATCAAATCCCAAATCAAAACAATTTTCTACCATCAAGTATGTTGCAAAATCCTTCCATTCACTATTATTTTCCCTTTCACTTTTTGCATATAAATCCACTAACTTAGTCTGATTCCTATAATAAGTGCGTCGACAACACACACAAGTGAAATTAGGCCTCTCACTTGATTTCACCTCAAACGTCGCAATTTCCCTCTGGAAATTATCTGTACTGGAAACCTGTACACTATCTTCCACATTACCCTCTTCTTCTGGGTCAATTTCAACATTCTCCTCTTTACTTCGAAAGTAAGAAAACTCAATTTCTTCACATATATTCTTCACATCTATTTCAGAACCATGCAAAAGAGCAGCGCATAATTGTTTAAGCATAATTGCTGGACTCTTAGCATAATACAACATTCTAACTAATTTCCTCACTTTATTATGATGCACTGCTAGCATCCTGAAATGATGAAAAACACTCTGGCATACTCTCCTGGAAAGACAAGCCAGTGAATGACCATGCAAACCTGTCACTTCTCTCACTCTGCAAGGATCTAATTCTTACAACAACTTCATTTTCTGCTTCAAACTTTTCTTATTAAATGACCGTACAAAATCACAAAGCAAATTGATGGAATCCTGTCGCACACTGCAAATACTACTACACTTCCAGGTGTACACAGGACCCTTAGCACGTCTTCCTAAAACCTCATTACCTAACACCTCTTCTGCCTCTGTTGTCACAAGTTTTTCTTTTTCAACTGGACAACCATCTTTCACTTCATAAGCACGACCACTGGTGTCAACTGCATGCACCAAATCATTATCCTGGAAATAACTCTCCTCATTAAAAAATGCCTCACAGCTTGAACTATGCATCCATTCTCCAGAAAAAACTTCACAAAAATTACTACGATTAACTATTCTCTTCCATCTACTATTTCTTTTGAAATCATAAATTGCCTTGTTTAGCTTCCTAATTCTATTGATTATCAAAATAAATAACTTACGTTTAATTTCAAATGCCTGATCAATAACTTTCTCAACTTTTTTTTTTCTCTTATAAAAAACCAGTTTCTGTTGACCTTTCTTAATATTTTTAACAAATTGCCAATTATCCTGTTGCGGAACATTCGTTTACGAATGTCCCTAAACTGTTGTTTCCTTCTACTATCATGCACAGAGTTATCTCTTGCTCTAGCAGTAACATTTTTGATTGGCCTTTCCTTTCCATTTGATTTGCTTATCTTTTTATGGACTGAAACATTTTCTGTAGTAATATTTTTTTTACTACACATATTTCTTATGAAATATTTTGTGCTCTTACCCGGTGCTTTCTTCGTGACTTGACAAATCTTTTTGTTAGAGGACTGCTGCTTATTTTGTTTCACCTGCTGTCTTTGACGTTTTGCAGCCTTTCTCTGTCTTTCTATTGTTGGCATGGTGAAATCTTGAAATGATCTGCAGTTGAATCTGTGGTAGAATATAATAAAAAATGTTATTAACCATTATTACCAAACAGTAAATCAATAACAATGATCAAAAACTTAACACACTACTTGACATTTTAAATAGAAGATTTTTTAGTCCTTGGCAAATTTACAATACAGAAATAGCAGAAAAGAAATGACATTTATATTTATGTTACCTGTGCTATTTTATATGTGAATCTGATCTAATTTTATGAGCATATTTTAATATTTTATTGAAGACACTACACATAACCTGTTTTTGAAGGTGTCTTTATTTTTAAATTAAACGGTTTACATTTTTACTTTTTATTAATTATACATTTTAAAAATAAATGTTTATATTTCCATAGGCTCAAGCAGGTCAGCTTCCCACCCTATGTCATATAATTCGGACAAATCTGCATCCTCATCACGCTCTTCTTCATCCTCAGGATTTAAATCATCCAATGGATCAACATCCACTGATGTTTCAATTACAAGTTCAATGATGAGGTCAAAATCAACTGATTGCAGATTGTCACTCATGTTGATGTTGTCTTTATCTTTAAAGAAAGATAACAACAATGAGATGTTGCAGAGTAAGAGACAAATCTCAGAGATTATAATAGTAAAATTGTTTAACAAGAGTAATATTTTGCAGCTATTATTTAGCCATGTCCAGCAATGCTGATCAGGTGAAGACTATGTCTAATTTTTCAGTGAACAGGACTCATCTCTTCTTAACCTTGGATAAGCCTCACCGACTCTGTGTGTCCTGCACATACTTAAATGTAAAGGGGCAGATTTATGTTAAATGGCACATCCCCAGGCATGCACCAGTTAACGTGCACCGCTGCTCTGCCACCCATGGTGTGCCGTATTTACAATCAGATAGGAGAAAACTGCGTCAAAACCCTGCGCCTGCTTTAAGCAGGCATAGGTCTTGACGCAACATTGTGGAGATGGGGCACCCCTGAGCCTTGCTTGAGCTGCATCGCACTTGCGATACAACTCCAGCAATCACTACCTTTACATCACAGATACATCACGCATCTGTGCCATTTTTGCCCCATGATGCCCCGCATTGTAAATGCAGCACACCATGGGTGGCGGAACAGCGGCACAGGATGACTGACACATCCCTGGTGATGCACCAGTCATCATAAATCTATCCCTAATCTTCTTATCTTGTTACAGATGAACCGCCATATGTACCATCAAACTATTTTGCATTTCCTAAATAGCGAATTTTAAGGAATAAATAGCAATTCTTTACCATTCCTAATTTGCAATGAGCAAATTGCTAATTGCAAGTTACCCATTCATTTCCATGGGCTAGGAGCCTCATAGGAATGAAGGTTTAATTTGCGATTAGCAATTTGCTCATCACAAATTAGGAATTTTTCCAAGGGTGCAGGGGTGTCTCAAGAACACCCTGCTGCACCCCCTGAAAAAGAAATTTGGGGGCATATGGCACACATACATGCCCTAAGGGCATGTATGGGCGTCATATGGCACCTTTTGTTTTTTGGAAAAAAAGCTTTTTGAAAAGAATTCGCAAATTACCACCAACTAGAAGTTGGTGGTAGTTTCCAAATCCTTAATGTCATTTTTTTACATATTTTTTGTTTGATACATTGCATTTAAGTAATCGCAAAATTTGCAAATCCTTCAGTGCAATCGCAAAATAAGGAATAGCAAATTTTGCTATTCCTTATTTTGCATCAAACTTGTTTGATACATACCATTTGTCTAATTAGCATTCGCAAAGGCCGAAATTCGCAGAATTTTGATCTTTGCGAATGCTAATTAGCTTGATACATATGGCCCCAAGTGAGGCCTGTCTTGCAACATGGTGCATCTTTTGCATCACTGCTGCATCGGTTTCATGTGGTACGTTTTTTTTACACCATGACATATCTGCCTAAAAGCATCAATTTGTAATTTTGTCGCCTCATAGCAAATCTTTTGCACCGCCGCTGCATCATAAAAGTGACGCACAGTGGCGCAAAAGAGGCATACACCTATCATAAATCTGTCCCTAGCATTTTAAATGATTAATCCAGGATGACGATAAGGTGTGGCCTATCCAGAGGTTTGTTTAAGGTGAGGCCTACTCAGGATTGCAGATTAAAGTTACGCTTGATGAAGAATACAGAAGAGATAATACATGTAAAGGCCTACCAATGAAGTAAGTGATTTGCACTTTATTTCGCCAGTCATCATAAATGTATCCCTAAGCTTCTTATCTTGTTACAGATGAACCACCATATGTACCATCAAACTATTTTGCATTTCCTAAATAGCGAATTTTAAGGAATAAATAGCAATTCTTTACCATTCCTAATTTGTAATGAGCAATTTGCTAATTGCAAATTACCCATTCATTTCCATGGGCTAGGAGGCTCATAGGAATGAAGGTGCAATTTGCGATTAGTAATTAGCTCATCACAAAATAGGAATTTTTCCAAGGGTGCAGGGGTGTCTCAAGAACACCCTGCTGCACCCCCTGAAAAAGAAATTTGGGGGCATATGGCGCACATACATGCCCTAAGGGCATGTATGGGCGTCATATGGCACCTTTTGTTTTTTGGAAAAAAAGCTTTTTGAAAAGAATTCGCAAATTACCACCAACTAGAAGTTGGTGGTAGTTTCCAAATCCTTAATGTCATTTTTTTACATATTTTTTGTTTGATACATTGCATTTAAGTAATCGCAAAATTTGCAAATCCTTCAGTGCAATCGCAAAATAAGGAATAGCAAATTTTGCTATTCCTTATTTTGCATCAAACTTGTTTGATACATACCATTTGTCTAATTAGCATTCGCAAAGGCCGAAATTCGCAGAATTTTGATCTTTGCGAATGCTAATTAGCTTGATACATATGGCGCCAAGTGAGGCCTGTCTTGCAACATGGTGCATCTTTTGCATCACTGCTGCATCGGTTTCATGTGGTACGTTTTTTTTACACCATGACATATCTGCCTAAAAGCATCAATTTGTAATTTTGTCGCCTCATAGCAAATCTTTTGCACCGCCGCTGCATCATAAAAGTGACGCACAGTGGCGCAAAAGAGGCATACACCTATCATAAATCTGTCCCTAGCATTTTAAATGATTAATCCAGGATGACGATAAGGTGTGGCCTATCCAGAGGTTTGTTTAAGGTGAGGCCTACTCAGGATTGCAGATTAAAGTTACGCTTGATGAAGAATACAGAAGAGATAATACATGTAAAGGCCTACCAATGAAGTAAGTGATTTGCACTTTATTTCGCCAGTCATCATAAATGTATCCCTAAGCTTCTTATCTTGTTACAGATGAACCACCATATGTACCATCAAACTATTTTGCATTTCCTAAATAGCGAATTTTAAGGAATAAATAGCAATTCTTTACCATTCCTAATTTGCAATGAGCAATTTGCTAATTGCAAATTACCCATTCATTTCCATGGGCTAGGAGGCTCATAGGAATGAAGGTGCAATTTGCGATTAGTAATTAGCTCATCACAAAATAGGAATTTTTCCAAGGGTGCAGGGGTGTCTCAAGAACACCCTGCTGCACCCCCTGAAAAAGAAATTTGGGGGCATATGGCGCACATACATGCCCTAAGGGCATGTATGGGCGTCATATGGCACCTTTTGTTTTTTGGAAAAAAAGCTTTTTGAAAAGAATTCGCAAATTACCACCAACTAGAAGTTGGTGGTAGTTTCCAAATCCTTAATGTCATTTTTTTACATATTTTTTGTTTGATACATTGCATTTAAGTAATCGCAAAATTTGCAAATCCTTCAGTGCAATCGCAAAATAAGGAATAGCAAATTTTGCTATTCCTTATTTTGCATCAAACTTGTTTGATACATACCATTTGTCTAATTAGCATTCGCAAAGGCCGAAATTCGCAGAATTTTGATCTTTGCGAATGCTAATTAGCTTGATACATATGGCCCCAAGTGAGGCCTGTCTTGCAACATGGTGCATCTTTTGCATCACTGCTGCATCGGTTTCATGTGGTACGTTTTTTTTACACCATGACATATCTGCCTAAAAGCATCAATTTGTAATTTTGTCGCCTCATAGCAAATCTTTTGCACCGCCGCTGCATCATAAAAGTGACGCACAGTGGCGCAAAAGAGGCATACACCTATCATAAATCTGTCCCTAGCATTTTAAATGATTAATCCAGGATGACGATAAGGTGTGGCCTATCCAGAGGTTTGTTTAAGGTGAGGCCTACTCAGGATTGCAGATTAAAGTTACGCTTGATGAAGAATACAGAAGAGATAATACATGTAAAGGCCTACCAATGAAGTAAGTGATTTGCACTTTATTTCTCCAGTCATCATAAATGTATCCCTAAGCTTCTTATCTTGTTACAGATGAACCACCATATGTACCATCAAACTATTTTGCATTTCCTAAATAGCGAATTTTAAGGAATAAATAGCAATTCTTTACCATTCCTAATTTGCAATGAGCAATTTGCTAATTGCAAATTACCCATTCATTTCCATGGGCTAGGAGGCTCATAGGAATGAAGGTGCAATTTGCGATTAGCAATTAGGTCATCACAAAATAGGAATTTTTTCAAGGGTGCAGGGGTATCTCAAGAACACCCTGCTGCACCCCTGAAAAAGACATTTGGGGGCATATGGCGCACATACATGCCCTAAGGGCATGTATGGGCGTCATATGGCACCTTTTGTTTTTTGGAAAAAAATGCTTTTTGAAAAGAATTCGCAAATTACCACAAACTAGAAGTTGGTGGTAGTTTCCAAATCCTTAATGTCATTTTTTACATATTTTTTGTTTGATACATTGCATTTAAGGAATCGCAAAATTTGCAAATCCTTCAGTGCAATCGCAAAATAAGGAATAGCAAATTTTGAATTAAGGACATTTTAAGTCATTTCCACATGTGCAGTGTTTTCAAATTATGATTTGAAAATCGTTTTTGGGGAAAAGTAATGGTTTGCAAATTTATGACAAGGACATAATGGTGTATGCTTCTCTATAAGGCATTTCAGTGTCTCTGATGTCATTTTTCCCATATTACATTATAAGACCTTTCCCCATGGAGCACATTCCTTGTAAATATGCTCCCACCTGTGCATGGTGAATTTAGATTTTGACTGTTTGAGTCACATAGCCATGTTAAAAGTGACCCAAAAAAATTGCAAACGCTTTAAAAAAACACATTCATGTGTCTTAAGGACATTTTAAGTCATTTCCCCATGGACAGTGTTTTGTAAGTGGCGCAAAAGAGGCATACACCTATCATAAATCTGTCCCTAGCATTTTAAATGATTAATTCAGTGTGAGAAGTTGGCCTGGTAGGGGATGTTTCCAATTCTGGAACCACCTACTACCTGACCAAACAATCCCTTATGGGGTCTGGTTGTAAGTCAACCTTATTAGACAAGCTATCCTAGGGGTAGCATGGACTAAGCAGCCTAAAGGCTTAACTTAAGAGGTCGTGTTAAGCGAGCTGTTTTACCACATACAATCCTGTAATACCAAATGAAAGGACACCACACAAGTATATATTATAAAAATATATGTGTTTATTACTAAAAACAATCCCCAGTATTCTTTATGAATAAAGGGGCACAAGCGTTAAATCAAAAGCACTGTTTAAACATACAAGTTGCACAATTATGGATGAGGGCGGGTGGCCACTCAAACCATATACTAAACAAGTGGTATAAGAGAGGCCACTCGAACAGTGGTTAGGCCTAGGGCCTAGGGAATCGCTGGGAGCAGTCAGGACAAGCAATGCTGAAGTCGGGAATGGCCCTCGGGATTCGGGAGATGTGCGGAAAGCGCACGCATGCACCAATGTTAACCAATGGTGCGTAAAAGTCATAGAGTTAAAGTTTAAGGACACTTCCGCTGAACCTAGAGGAACAAAACTTAACACACAGACCCTAGAGGTGTGCACCAGTGTGGGAACACCGGCGGAGCAAAGTTACCTCACCCACAGGAAGTGGGTGCACAGGGTCGAAGTGGCGTCGGGTTTTGACACGCAGGTTCTTGGCGCTTGAAGCTGAAGACGCTGCAGGCGATGTGAAGGAGAAGTGTCCGGTGGATCCAAGGGTGGATCTGAAGTGGTGAAGACTTGAAAGCAGAGGGGACAGTGTTCAAAGTCACTGGCCAGTGACCACCGTGGAACCAGATTGGAACCAGGCAAAGTCGGGTGCAAACAGGTGATGAGGGGTTGCTTCTCTCTGCAGCCACGTGGACACGAAGAGGTCAAGGACGTCCAGGAGTCGATCACGAGTTGTCCCTTAAAGGCTCTAGCTGATGGCGGTGTCGGCAACTCGATTGAAGCAAACAAGCCTTGGCTAATGCAAGCCACGGGGAAAGTGAAAAAGGCTTATTACTCGGACCAGCAAGGTCAGAGCGGGTACTCCTTTCTACAGGAGCGAGGGCAGGTCTGGAGCAACCAGACTCATAGTGTAAATTGTAGGTTTCGTCGCCAAGATGGCCGCTGACCACGTGACAAGCGGCCGGGATGGCGAGTCGAGTGGCACAAAGCAAAAGGGCCCCACGCAGATCGTGGAGATGCTGGAGGGCTGATCTTTGGTGCAAATGCTGCTCGATTGTGGGGCTTCTCAAACTCCAAAGCACAGAGTCGAGGGTGCCTCGGGTGCTGCGCAGTCAGCATCTCGGGGGTCTTTCAAGATGTCCGCTCCCACGTCTCTCAGTGCCTCCACGGGTCCCTTCTTTGCAGGGACTGTGGATCGGGCTGGGAGAAGTCTGGGAAGCTGGGTCTTGTCAGGCTCTGCACTCGGGCTCCGGCGGGAGGCGGCGGCAAAGCAGACGACGAGGTGCTGGGTGGTGCCTGTGTTCACAGGGTGGCCCCTCCTAGGCCACAAGGGAGATTCTCTTCGGTCTTCTATCATCAGAATGTCGAAGTCCAGTCGTCTTCTTAGTTTAAAGGTGATTTCAGGATGATCTGCTGTGCTAGGGCACTGCTCCCACTCGTATTCCAATCTGAGGGGTGGATCTCCTGCTAGGTCCCTCCCTATGGGTGGGACCAGGAAGGGGGGTGGTTACACCCCCTTTCCTTTGTCCAGGTCTCACTGGAGCTGGGGCTGGGCTGCCCCAGAACCGGTTTGACCGGATTATGCAAGGGGAAGCCTTGTGCTCCCCAGGCACTGTCTGGTTTCTTTCAAACCTCCCTGCTACAATACACTATCTCCTGTCTGGAGGGCGGTGACACCCTCCTGTGACAGGAAACCCTTTGTCCAGGCCCCATCTGCTGAGTTTCGGTCAACTGCAGGGGTCCAGACATTTGTCTGTGGCAGAGGCATCCATTTTGTGGATCTAAGGTCCTTTTTGAAATTAACCGCATTTAAGCAAAGTAACATGTCTTACCCCTCTAGAGGGGTGGAATGCTATCCCCGTCGCCAGAACTGGCGAGGGGATAGTATTCCAAATCGTATGACACCTTACACGACATGTTTTGATAAAGCCAAACCAAAGTTGCTATATAACCGCGAGGATTATAAGGCACTTAAGAGTATATGGTATGGCCTTATCCTGAAACAGCTTAGGGAGTTGTTCCCGACAGCTGCAGACAGGCTCAGCTCATGCTAGAGCTCCATCTCACATTAAACCACGCACTCTGCCTCCAGGATTGATGAGGCCTTCCATAGGAGTGGCTCACAGGTTAATATGTGTCCAGATATAGGTTTAGATATAGGTATACTATATCTAAGCAAGGGGTGCTTACACCACCTTACCCCAGCTGAGTGATCAGCCAGTTGTGTCAATTTAAGAACCAGCCAGGGGTGGCAAAAGATATGCTGCAGCCCCTGGTAGGCCTTGGTGGCTCCTATGCCCTGGGCACCTATAGTGCATTATACAGGGGCTGACAAGGAGTCCATTTCCAATTGTGGTATGTACCTAGGGTACATGGAATCCATTTTACAGAGAGAGCAGATGGCCTGGGGCCCTGATTAGCAGGGAACCAGGTCAACTAAGTCAAAAAACCAGCTAAACACAGGCAAAAAATCTGGGGTAACCATAGTCAGGTAGCCACCTTCCTACATTCAGGATGACGATAAGATGTGGCCTATCCAGAGGTTTGTTTAAGGTGAGGCCTACTCAGGATTGCAGATTAAAGTTACGCTTGATGAAGAATACAGAGGACATAATACATGTAAAGCTCTACCAATGAAGTAAGTGATGTCCACTTCATTGCGCCAGTCATCATAAATCTATCCCTAAGCTTCTTATCTTGTTAGACATCAACCGCCATATGTATCATATAACTATTTTGCATTTCCAAAATAGCGAATTTTAAGGAATAAATAGCGATTCTTTACCATTCCAAATTTGCGATGAGCAAATTGCTAATTGCAAATTACCCATTCATTTCCATGCGCCAGGATGCCCATATGAAAGAAGGTGCAATTTGCAATTAGCAATTAGCTCATCGCAAATTAGGAATTTTTCCAAAGGTGTAGGGGTGTCTCAATAACACCCTGCTGCACCCCTGAAAAAGAAATTTGGGGGCATATGGCGCACATAAATTTTAACAACATTCCTTTACCTCAAAAACGATTTTCAATTCATAATTTGAAAACACTGCCCACAGGGAAATTACTTAAAATGTCCTTAAGACACATGAAAGTGTTTTTTTATTGCCTTTCCAGCATGGTTGGGTCACTTTTAACATGGCTATGTAACACAAACATTTAAAATCTAAATTTGCCATGCACAGGTGGGAGCATATTTACAAGCAATTTGCGCCACAGAGAAAGGTCTTACATTAAAATGGGAAAAATAACAACAGGGACAGTCAATTGCCTTATAAAGAAGCATACACCATTATGTCCTTGTCATAAATTTAAAAACAATTCCTTTTCCCCAAAAACGATTTTCAAATCATAATTTCAAAACACTGCACATGGGAAAATTACTTAAAATGTCCTTAAGACACATAAAAGCGTTTTTTAATTGCCTTTGCAGCATGTTTGTATCACTTTTAACATGGCTATGTAACACAAACATTAAAAATCTAAATTTTCCTTGCACAGGTGGGAGCATATTTACAAGCAATTTGCGCCACATAATTCATAATTTTCTCCTTAAAGCACACTATTCTCTATCTAAATTAAAGAAATATTTTCTCACCTTAGCAAATACTTTGAGTTTGAAAACAGTCTCAGAAACACACCAATTTGTCTTCAGCAGAGCAAAAGGTATGCACTCCAGAGTCTGCAGCTATCAAAAGCACAGAAATGCTGTAATTCTTCACACATCTCTCATGTCACCCAATCAAAACTCTTCCCTCACTTTTTTTCAAATGAAAACCCTTCCCCCCTCTGCCCTTTCTGCCTTTTCAGCATGGCAACCACCTCTTGGAAGACTTCTGGTGTTTGCAAGTTCACACAACAATGTTGCAATTGAACTCTGAACTCTCAGTGCACCTGCATATCCAGTGCATTCTTTCATTTAATGATTTTTTATTGACCATTCAAAATACATCTTTCAAATAACTCATCCGTGCACCCTAACTTTCTGTTTTCAGCAATCAAAATCCACCAATCACTGTTACTGCTTCATGAACACAGAAACTCCACAGTTTTTTTCATTTTAAACTCTCATTTTTTCAACTGCCATTTCATTGCCACACTTCATCTGACTGCAGGAGAACCTTCTCTCACCATGTTTTCTGTCTGGATTGTTGGACATAGTTATATTCACTGGGCTCAAAGGTACACTGAAAACAGGAATTTACCTAACCTCAATTTACAAGATGTGGAAATTAAGTGGTTTGGCCACAGAGGATTAAAATGTCACCAATTGATACCATTGGTGAAAACCTTTATGCATTTGCCCAAACCTGACCTGTTAATTGTGCACTGTGGAGGTAATGACTTGGGCACTTTGACTGGTGTAGGTCTGGAAATGCTTTTAAAGGACACCTTTGAGCAATTAATGGCACTTTTTCCTCAGACTGCCTTGGTATATTCAAATATATGCCAAAGACAGAAATGGAGGTGGTCAAACCAATTTTGTCCACAAATTGAGAAGTCGAGGAAGCATGTAAACAAATCTGTTTCAGCTTACATGAGAGACCATGGAATGGGCTCCCTGTACAACAATAACTTGCGTTACTACATGCAAGATATCTACAGAGGAGATGGAGTTCACTTCTCAGATGAAGGCAACAGAATTTTCACTCTGAATTTAAGAATGTGCATTGGTACCTACTTATAAGTACCTAAATGTACCATAAACCCAAAAGCTCTTCTCAGAGCTACCCTACATCTGATCACTCACAATTATTATTTTACTCTAACATTTTTCACTAATTTTCAACAAAGTACGCTCCCTGGGGCGCTACCCGGTACGCGAACCGGGAGCTAACCTCGCGAAATTTTTTAAAAAAATGTTTTTTTTTCGCACATATAGGCCTCCTCAGCCACCCTCACAAAACCTAGGGGGTCAACATAAGTCTACCGTGCCCCCTTCTACCCATTCTGAACATTATTTGCCCTCCATCTTGTATCTTAATTCGACCGAAACACAAAATGGTGGACTCCCGTTACGCTTAAGGTTCGCGAACCGGGGCGCTCAACGGTTCGCGTACCGGGTCGCTCCCTGGGAAGCGCACCATCAAAAAAGGTGGGAAAGTAGTTCACAGAAAAGCCACTGGAGACAATTTCACCAAATATAGACTAGCTCATACTACATACCAATCCCTACCATTTTCACAAATTTGATTGGAATTCCATTTAGCCATTTAGCCTGTAGACCTCTCTAAATACCGTGAGGTAAATTACTTCACAAAACACATCTGAAGTGTTGGAATTGACAACCAATGAAAATGTTACTTTCATTTTCTACTTTTTTTACCTGACATTTGATTGGTTATATACCTGAATATATATAAAGGAAGAGAAGAAAACACAGCCATTTTGACTACTACTTCTTGGTGTACATTTCAATAGGATTTTCACTAATTCCTTCAACTTCTATCTAAAGGTAAGTTTTTATTTTTAAAACTGAAGTATATTGTGCACTATAAGTTAATATGGTAAACTTTTTCTGATAGTTATATACTATCCCTCTGTAGTAGTTATAGATTTAGATAGACTTCTCTGTTATAGTTATGGATGGAGTTAGGCTTCTCTTGTATAATTATGAATTTACTTACGTTAAATCACATACACTTTTTTATATTCCTACTTCCACTCTGATACTATACACTGCCCAAAATTAATCCCAACAGTGCCCTATCTCTACTAATATATATTTTTTTAATCTAAATTTCAGGCAAAATGGAAGGTGAACAGAAAGTTGAATTTCAAATTGTCCTGCAAGAGAGCAGCCAAGAAATCAATGATGAAAATGATATTGAATTTTTCGATGAAACTTTAGACAAAGAACTACTGCAATGTGTACAAGCAGTAGATAACCTCCTTGAAAATGAGGACATTTTACACCCTCAGAGACTACAATGTATATTCAATGATAATTATGAAATTTCTGACAATGAAATGTTAGAAAGTTTAATAAATTATGAAACACAATCACAATAAAAAAAAATGCTTAAAAATAAAGAAAATAAAAAATAATCAACAAAACCAACAATCAATTAACATACAGCATTTGAAAAGTCTATCATTCATTTTTCATTGCAGTACGCTGCCCAGAACGCTTCCCGGTTCGCGGACCGGGCGCTCCGCACGCAAAAAAAACAAAACATTTTTTTTGGTTTTTTTGCCCCGCGGGGCCCTTTTAAAACCTCCACATTAAACCTAGGGGGTCAGGGAGGATCTAGTATGCCCCCTTATGGTTATTTCCCCCTTTGTTTTGGCCTCCTCTTGTCTCTCAATCCTACCGAGAGACAAGATGGCGGCCGCTCCGGACTGTTTAGAATGTTGACAGACACCGGAGAGCCAATCAGCTTAGCTACGCGAGGTTTCGGTACGCTTAAGGTCCGCGGACCGGAGCGCTGCCCAGAGCGCGCTTACAGATATATATCTTTTTTTAAACGTTAATTTCTCAAAATCCACTGGAGCACATATATTGAGACCTAGAAAAGGCACATCGGGCTACCAGTCCCTACAATTTTGCCAAGTTTCGTGCAAATCCATTCAGCCGTTCGGGCTAAAAGTGAGGCCAACCGCCCTATGGAAAACTCAATGTTAAAAACACGTTTTGGGACCCCCCTTTTTTCTCGGCCCCCCCTTGACGAACCCCCCCCAAATTTCCAAGGGCTGCTCAGAAACAAAATGTTCAATTTTCCAGAAAATTTCAGCCAATTCCGTCCACAAACGCCAAAGTTATTAGACATAGAATTTTCAAAAATCCCATAGGGAAAAAATCCTAACTATATATACCTACTGGCGGTCGCCAGTAGGTATATATAGTTAGGATTTTTTCCCTATGGGATTTTTGAAAATTCTATGTCTAATAACTTTGGCGTTTGTGGACGGAATTGGCTGAAAGTTTCAGGAAAATGGCACATTTTGTTTCTGAGCAGCCCCTAAAAATTTTGGGGGGGTTCGTCAAGGGGGGGCCGAGAAAAAAGGGGGGTCCCAAAACGCGTTTTTCCCATGTTAATTTCCATAGGGCGGTTGGCCTCACTTTTAGCCCGAACGGCTGAATAGATTTGCACGAAACTTGGCAAAATTGTAGGGACTGGTAGCCCGATGTGCCTTTTGTAGGTCTCAATATATGTGCTCCAGTGGATTTTGAGAAATTAACGTTTAAAAAAAGATATATATCTGTAACAGTGGACCGGGCAGCGCTCCAGTACGCGTACTTTTTGCGCAACGGAGCTTTGTGAAGCGAAGCTGATTGGTTCTCCGGCGTCTGTAAACATTCCAAACAGTCTGTAGCGGCCGCCATCTTGTCTCTCGGTAGGATCGAGAGACAAGAGGAGGCCAAAGCAAAGGGGCAAATGATCATAAGGGGGCATAGTAGATTGTCGCTGACCCCCTAGGTTTGATGTGGAGGTTTTAAAAGGGCCCCGCGGGGCAAAAAAAAATAAAATAATAATAATCGAACGGCTGAATGGATTTGCACGAAACTTGGCAAAATTGTAGGGACTGGTAGCCCGATGTGCCTTTGCTAGGTCTCAATATATGTGCTCCAGTGGATTTTGAGAAATTAACGTTCAAAAAAAGATATATATCTGTAACAGCGCTCCGCTTCGCGTACTTTTCGCGTTACGGAGGTTTGCGAAGCTGATTGGTTCTTCGGCGTCTGTAAACATTCCAAACAGTCCGTAGCGGCCGCCATCTTGTCTCTCGGTAGGATCGAGAGAGAAGAGGAAGCCAAAGCGAAGGGGCAAATGACCATAAGGGGGCATAGTAGATCGTCCCTGACCCCCTAGGTTTGATGTGGAGGCTTTGAAAGGGTCTCGCAGGGCAAAAAAAAAATATACCGTTTTTTTAGTTTTTTTGCGTGGAGTGCGCCCGGTTCGTGAACCGGGAAGCGTTCTGGGGAGCGTACTTTCTTGAAAATTAGTGAAAAAAGTTAGAGTAAAATAATAATTGTGAGTGATCAGATGTAGGGTAGCTCTGAGAAGAGCTTTTGGGTTTATGGTACATTTAGGTACTTATAAGTAGGTACCAATGCACAGTCTTAAATTCAAAATGAAAACTCTGTTGCCCTCATCTGAGAAGTGAACTCCATCTCCTCTGTAGATATCTTGCATGTAGTAACGCAAGTTATTGTTGTACAGGGAGCCCATTCCATGGTCTCTCATGTAAGCTGAAACAGATTTGTTTACATGCTTCCTCGATTTCTCAATTTGTGGACAAAATTGGTTCGACCACCTCCATTTCTGTCTTTGGCATATATTTGAATATACCAAGGCAGTCTGAGGAAAAAGTGCCATCAATTGCTCAAAGGTGTCCTTTAAAAGCATTTCCAGACCTACCCCAGTCAAAGTGCCCAAATCATTACCTCCACAGTGCACAATTAACAGGTCAGGTTTTGGCAAATGCATAAAGGTTTTCACCAATGGTATCAATTGGTGACATTTTAATCCTCTGTGGCCAAACCACTTAATTTCCACATCTTGTAAATTGAGGTTAGGTAAATTCCTGTTTTCAGCGTACCTTTGAGCCCAATAGATATAACTATGTCCAACAATCCAGACAGAAAACATGGCGAGAGAAGGTTCTCCTGCAGTCAGATGAAGTGTGGCAATGAAATGGCAGTTGAAAAAATGAGAGTGTAAAATGAAAAAAACTGAGGAGTTTCTGTGTTAATGAAGCAGTAAGAGTGATTGGTGGATTTTGATTGCTGAAAACAGAAAGTTAGTGTGCATGGATGAGTTCGTTGAAAGATGTATTTTGAGTGGCGAAGAAAAAATCATTAAATGAAAGAATGCTCTGGATATGCAGGTGCACTGAGAGTTCAGAGTTCAATTGCAACATTGTTGTGTGAACTTGCAAACACCAGAGGTCTTGCAAGAGGTGGTTGCTATGCAGAAAAGGCATGAAATGGCAGAGGGGGGAAGGGTTTTCATTTGAAAAAAAGTGAGGGAAGAGTTTTGATTGGGTGACATGAGAGATATGTGTGAGGAATTAGAGCATTTCTGTGCTTTTGATAGCTGCAGACTCTGGAGTGCATACCTTTTGCTCTGCTGAAGACAAATTGGTGTGTTTCTGAGACTGTTTTGAAACTCAAAGTATTTGCTAAGGTGAGAAAAGATTTCTTTAATTTAGATAGAAAATAGTGTGCTTTAAGGAGAAAATTATGAAGAAAGTTGTGTTTTTCAAATGTTGCTTTGTCTCAAGTGTTTTACAAATAGATTTTGTTTCTTTGAGAAATTGTAATTGGAGAAAATGTGAAGTATTAGTACTGACAGGGCTTTTATGTGCATAGGAGCTGTGGAGTGTTTTCAAATTATGACTTGTAAATCGTTTTTGAGAAAAAGCAATGGTTTTAATATTGATGAGAAGGACATAATGATGTCTGCTTCTTTATAAGGTAATTGAGAGTCTCTGATGTTATTTTTCCCATTTCAATGTAAGAAGTTTGTCTGTGGAGCAAATTGCTTGTAAATATGCTCCCACCTGTGCATGGCAAATTTACATTTTGAATGTTTGCGTTACATAGGCATGTTAAAGGTGACTGAAACATGCTGCAAAGGCAATCAAAAAACGCTTTTATGTGTCTTAAGGACATTTTAAGTCATTTCCCCATGTGCAGTGTTTTCAAATTATGAGTTGAAAATCGTTTTTGAGGTAAAGGAATGTTTTCAAAATTTATGTGCGCCATATGCCCCCAAATTTCTTTTTCAGGGGTGCAGCAGGGTGTTCTTGAGACACCCCTGCACCCTCGGAAAAATTTGTAATTTGCGATGAGGTAATTGCTAATCGCAAATTGCACCTTCATTCCTATGGGCCTCCTGCTGCATGGAAATGAATGGGTAATTTGTAATTAGCAAATAGGTCATCGCAAACTAGGAATGGTAAAGAATCGCTATTTATTCCTTAAAGTTCGCTATTTAGGAAATGCAAAAAACTTTGATGATACATATGGCGGTTCATTTCTAACAAGATAAGAAGCATAGGGATAGATTTATGATGACTGGCGCATCACCAGGGATGTGTTAGTCATTCTGTGACGCTGTTCCGTCACCTATGGTGTGCTGCATTTACAATGCGATTCATAAAGGGGTTGGTGATGGACAGAGTATCTGAATTAAGCAGAACACTCCTACCCAGTCAAAAGATCAGGGCTTGATCCATCACCGTTTTTTAGCTCACTGCACCATCCCAGCTCAGAACCTGGCTACATGCAAATTAGTCTGACCCTGGCCCAGTGCATCATGGGAACAGGGCAGACCAAACTACCAAGCCAATTCTTTACTGGAAAGGAAACAAGCTTCCGGGGACCGGTTTCTGGCATTACAGCCGTCTTCGGCCCGGCTTGCTTGAATCCTGATGGTGCAGTGAGCAAGGGACTCACATCTGAGCATACCCTTCCACACTTGTGGTGGCCAAAACGATTCATAAAGGGGTTGGTGATGGACAGAGTATCTGAATTAAGCAGAACACTCCTACCCAGTCAAAAGATCAGGGCTTGATCCATCACCGTTTTTTAGCTCACTGCACCATCCCAGCTCAGAACCTGGCTACATGCAAATTAGTCTGACCCTGGCCCAGTGCATCATGGGAACAGGGCAGACCAAACTACCAAGCCAATTCTTTACTGGAAAGGAAACAAGCTTCCGGGGACCGGTTTCTGGCATTACAGCCGTCTTCGGCCCGGCTTGCTTGAATCCTGATGGTGCAGTGAGCAAGGGACTCACATCTGAGCATACCCTTCCACACTTGTGGTGGCCAAAACGATTCATAAAGGGGTTGGTGATGGACAGAGTATCTGAATTAAGCAGAACACTCCTACCCAGTCAAAAGATCAGGGCTTGATCCATCACCGTTTTTTAGCTCACTGCACCATCCCAGCTCAGAACCTGGCTACATGCAAATTAGTCTGACCCTGGCCCAGTGCATCATGGGAACAGGGCAGACCAAACTACCAAGCCAATTCTTTACTGGAAAGGAAACAAGCTTCCGGGGACCGGTTTCTGGCATTACAGCCGTCTTCGGCCCGGCTTGCTTGAATCCTGATGGTGCAGTGAGCAAGGGACTCACATCTGAGCATACCCTTCCACACTTGTGGTGGCCAAAACGATTCATAAAGGGGTTGGTGATGGACAGAGTATCTGAATTAAGCAGAACACTCCTACCCAGTCAAAAGATCAGGGCTTGATCCATCACCGTTTTTTAGCTCACTGCACCATCCCAGCTCAGAACCTGGCTACATGCAAATTAGTCTGACCCTGGCCCAGTGCATCATGGGAACAGGGCAGACCAAACTACCAAGCCAATTCTTTACTGGAAAGGAAACAAGCTTCCGGGGACCGGTTTCTGGCATTACAGCCGTCTTCGGCCCGGCTTGCTTGAATCCTGATGGTGCAGTGAGCAAGAGACTCACATCTGAGCATACCCTTCCACACTTGTGGTGGCCAAAACGATTCATAAAGGGGTTGGTGATGGACAGAGTATCTGAATTAAGCAGAACACTCCTACCCAGTCAAAAGATCAGGGCTTGATCCATCACCGTTTTTTAGCTCACTGCACCATCCCAGCTCAGAACCTGGCTACATGCAAATTAGTCTGACCCTGGCCCAGTGCATCATGGGAACAGGGCAGACCAAACTACCAAGCCAATTCTTTACTGGAAAGGAAACAAGCTTCCGGGGACCGGTTTCTGGCATTACAGCCGTCTTCGGCCCGGCTTGCTTGAATCCTGATGGTGCAGTGAGCAAGGGACTCACATCCGAGCATACCCTTCCACACTTGTGGTGGCCAAAACGATTCATAAAGGGGTTGGTGATGGACAGAGTATCTGAATTAAGCAGAACACTCCTACCCAGTCAAAAGATCAGGGCTTGATCCATCACCGTTTTTTAGCTCACTGCACCATCCCAGCTCAGAACCTGGCTACATGCAAATTAGTCTGACCCTGGCCCAGTGCATCATGGGAACAGGGCAGACCAAACTACCAAGCCAATTCTTTACTGGAAAGGAAACAAGCTTCCGGGGACCGGTTTCTGGCATTACAGCCGTCTTCGGCCCGGCTTGCTTGAATCCTGATGGTGCAGTGAGCAAGGGACTCACATCTGAGCATACCCTTCCACACTTGTGGTGGCCAAAACGATTCATAAAGGGGTTGGTGATGGACAGAGTATCTGAATTAAGCAGAACACTCCTACCCAGTCAAAAGATCAGGGCTTGATCCATCACCGTTTTTTAGCTCACTGCACCATCCCAGCTCAGAACCTGGCTACATGCAAATTAGTCTGACCCTGGCCCAGTGCATCATGGGAACAGGGCAGACCAAACTACCAAGCCAATTCTTTACTGGAAAGGAAACAAGCTTCCGGGGACCGGTTTCTGGCATTACAGCCGTCTTCGGCCCGGCTTGCTTGAATCCTGATGGTGCAGTGAGCAAGGGACTCACATCTGAGCATACCCTTCCACACTGGTGGTGGCCAAAACGATTCATAAAGGGGTTGGTGATGGACAGAGTATCTGAATTAAGCAGAACACTCCTACCCAGTCAAAAGATCAGGGCTTGATCCATCACCGTTTTTTAGCTCACTGCACCATCCCAGCTCAGAACCTGGCTACATGCAAATTAGTCTGACCCTGGCCCAGTGCATCATGGGAACAGGGCAGACCAAACTACCAAGCCAATTCTTTACTGGAAAGGAAACAAGCTTCCGGGGACCGGTTTCTGGCATTACAGCCGTCTTCGGCCCGGCTTGCTTGAATCCTGATGGTGCAGTGAGCAAGGGACTCACATCTGAGCATACCCTTCCACACTTGTGGTGGCCAAAACGATTCATAAAGGGGTTGGTGATGGACAGAGTATCTGAATTAAGCAGAACACTCCTACCCAGTCAAAAGATCAGGGCTTGATCCATCACCGTTTTTTAGCTCACTGCACCATCCCAGCTCAGAACCTGGCTACATGCAAATTAGTCTGACCCTGGCCCAGTGCATCATGGGAACAGGGCAGACCAAACTACCAAGCCAATTCTTTACTGGAAAGGAAACAAGCTTCCGGGGACCGGTTTCTGGCATTACAGCCGTCTTCGGCCCGGCTTGCTTGAATCCTGATGGTGCAGTGAGCAAGGGACTCACATCTGAGCATACCCTTCCACACTTGTGGTGGCCAAAACGATTCATAAAGGGGTTGGTGATGGACAGAGTATCTGAATTAAGCAGAACACTCCTACCCAGTCAAAAGATCAGGGCTTGATCCATCACCGTTTTTTAGCTCACTGCACCATCCCAGCTTAGAACCTGGCTACATGCAAATTAGTCTGACCCTGGCCCAGTGCATCATGGGAACAGGGCAGACCAAACTACCAAGCCAATTCTTTACTGGAAAGGAAACAAGCTTCCGGGGACCGGTTTCTGGCATTACAGCCGTCTTCGGCCCGGCTTGCTTGAATCCTGATGGTGCAGTGAGCAAGGGACTCACATCTGAGCATACCCTTCCACACTTGTGGTGGCCAAAACGATTCATAAAGGGGTTGGTGATGGACAGAGTATCTGAATTAAGCAGAACACTCCTACCCAGTCAAAAGATCAGGGCTTGATCCATCACCGTTTTTTAGCTCACTGCACCATCCCAGCTCAGAACCTGGCTACATGCAAATTAGTCTGACCCTGGCCCAGTGCATCATGGGAACAGGGCAGACCAAACTACCAAGCCAATTCTTTACTGGAAAGGAAACAAGCTTCCGGGGACCGGTTTCTGGCATTACAGCCGTCTTCGGCCCAGCTTGCTTGAATCCTGATGGTGCAGTGAGCAAGGGACTCACATCTGAGCATACCCTTCCACACTTGTGGTGGCCAAAACGATTCATAAAGGGGTTGGTGATGGACAGAGTATCTGAATTAAGCAGAACACTCCTACCCAGTCAAAAGATCAGGGCTTGATCCATCACCGTTTTTTAGCTCACTGCACCATCCCAGCTCAGAACCTGGCTACATGCAAATTAGTCTGACCCTGGCCCAGTGCATCATGGGAACAGGGCAGACCAAACTACCAAGCCAATTCTTTACTGGAAAGGAAACAAGCTTCCGGGGACCGGTTTCTGGCATTACAGCCGTCTTCGGCCCGGCTTGCTTGAATCCTGATGGTGCAGTGAGCAAGGGACTCACATCTGAGCATACCCTTCCACACTTGTGGTGGCCAAAACGATTCATAAAGGGGTTGGTGATGGACAGAGTATCTGAATTAAGCAGAACACTCCTACCCAGTCAAAAGATCAGGGCTTGATCCATCACCGTTTTTTAGCTCACTGCACCATCCCAGCTCAGAACCTGGCTACATGCAAATTAGTCTGACCCTGGCCCAGTGCATCATGGGAACAGGGCAGACCAAACTACCAAGCCAATTCTTTACTGGAAAGGAAACAAGCTTCCGGGGACCGGTTTCTGGCATTACAGCCGTCTTCGGCCCGGCTTGCTTGAATCCTGATGGTGCAGTGAGCAAGGGACTCACATCTGAGCATACCCTTCCACACTTGTGGTGGCCAAAACGATTCAATGCGGCGCATCATGGGGCAAAAGCAGCACAGATGCGTGACGTATCTGTGCCGTAAAGGTGGCGCATTGCTGGAGTTGTATCGCAAGTGTGATGAAGCTCCACCAAGGCTCAGGGGTGTCCCTGTCGCAGGGTTTCTGTTCTCAGACAGAACTGTGGACAGAGGATTGGAACCTCGGCGAATTAGGGTGTCCCAAAACTCACCTTAGCAAGCTAGGTACAGTGTCACATTGGATATAACAAACTCTCAATGTTTAGACAATCCAGAATATGAACTTATAGTACCTCAGGATACGTGGAACTCATGAACAGTCGGTCGTTATATATTTCTTAGAAACCAGAACATGGAGTTAAGAAGAACACATGTGTATTTGTAATGTTTATTTACTAATGCCGTCTTCTCAGGCGTAGTATCTTAGATTATACAAGTACACATATTATCAGTAGCAAAATTACCAGCATAGTTAGTAGTACATAAAAAGCGAATGGTGACAGTATGTTAACATGCTGTAAATGAATAAGAGTTAGCAACACTTATAAGCAGCCGCGGGCCGTGGAGGGAGTTACGGTGGGGCAGGGAGGCGGGGAGGGGGAGGGGCAGGGTGGAGAGGGCTCCACCCTGCCCCTCCCCCTCCCCGCCTCCCTGCCCCACCGTAACTCCCTCCACGGCCCGCGGCTGCTTATATCTCACCCTCCCTAATACACATAATATATTATTTGCTAAGAAGGTCTCTTTGTGTTGGTTTAGGGCGTGCCGATACTTTAGTGTCTTAGATTTGAAGGAATCACATCAGCATACACCAGCTCTCTCTTCATGTGAACCGCATCAAGTGTTGTGTATGTGTGTTCGGCAAAGCAATATAAAACCCGCCTCATGCCCAGAATTGGCAGAAGCTGCACTTATGTTATGAGTATGAAGTCGTGGAGATCAGACCTCATAACAATTCTGTATCGTGTGGTTCTTGAAACTTCAGCACTCGCTGTACAGATATAGTTTAACAAGTAAAGCAGATAGTAGAGCAATAACATATTATTGTCATGTAAATCACGATGAACTATTAGGTTGAAAGCTAAAGCAACAACTAAGTGTCGTGTGCAGAAGTTGCAAAAAAGGAAAAAATGGCGTTTAAACCGGTAATGAGTCCATGCTAACTTAACACGGTGTAAAGATGTTAATCAATGCATCTTTAGTCCATTCAGGTGGAGCTGGAAGATCCCATATAGGAGAACCGTTGGAATAGTAGCCTATTTTGGTTTGGTTGTAGTTCTAAGGTTGTACCAGGTTCTTGCCAGACCCTGTAGTATCTTCAACTTAATTTTCTTAAAAAATTTTGGATCTCCAAACTTAAATAAAAATCCTGTTTGATTTAAGCCTTCACATTTTAGTAGTGTAGAAAACATAAGGCCTATGCCCTGATCTTTTGGAGTTTTAAATAGGATTCGAGCATGTGCCAACTGGAATGCCCAAGCATAGATTTGGATATCGGGGCCAGCCAGACCCCCCTTCTCCCTACGGCGCCTTAGTTTATTCCAAGAGATTCTTACAGACTTATTCCTCCATATAAATGAAGTAATGTCACTTTGCATCTTTGCTATCATTTTCTTCTCAAAGTAAAGTGGTAAACTGTTGAAAATAAAGGTCAATTTAGGCAGGATGGACATCTTGACCAGATTCGAGCGGACTAAGAGCGTCAATGGGAGATGTCTCCAAGAATTCATTAAGTTCCTGCAGTCTTTGGCTACCTGGGTAAAATTTATGTGGGCAATCTGGTTGATATCATTTAAAATTTTAATACCTAAATATCTCATATTGTCACAGGGTTGTACTGGTAATGTCGTATTAGTAATGTTCCATACCATTACCTCGGTTTTTGTGGCGTTGATTTCATAGCCGGAAATTTTACCGAATTTTTGTGCCAGATTAATTACTAATGGGAATGCTGTGTTGATGTCAGATGTTAAGATCATAAGATCATCCGCGTATAGAGACACTTTTTTTTCCCAATTTCTGTGACTAAATGGAGTGATGTTAATTTCTTCACGAATCAATTGGGCGAAAGGCTCCATATAAATATCAAAAAGCAAGGGCGAGAGCGGGCAACCCTGCCGGGTGCCTCTTGTAATGGTAAAGGGTTCCGACAGCCCACCATTGACCAAGACCGAGGCTGAAGGTTCATGGTATAATAGTTCCACCGTTCTACGAAAAGCTCGGCCCACCCCAAATTTTTCCAAGGCCCCCGACAGGTATTTCCAATTGACCCTGTCGAAGGCCTTGGCAGCGTCTAAAGCAAGAATGGCCAAGGGCAGTGATGAAGTAGTTGCCATGTCAATTGCACCTATAAGGTCGTAAATTAATTCGTAGAGTTGGCGACCCTTAACAAAACCCTTCTGGTTAGAGTGTAAAATTAAGGGGGCTACCTGTCCCATTCGTATAGCTAGTATAGACGCGAAAATCTTATAGTCAGCGTTGAGGACTGAAATTGGGCGATATGAGCCACAGGCTGTAGCTACTTTGCCTGGTTTCAAGATAAGCGTAATGGAAGCTTTGTTCCATGATGGAGGGGGGAAGTCTCCCTCAACCAGTATCAGATTAAATAAATTGGTAAGAAAAGGGGCGATATCGGCTACAATATGCTTATAAATCTCTACCGGAAGACCCTCCGGGCCTGCCGCCTTCCCATTTTTACTGTTTAATATGGCTGATGTTACCTCCTCTAACATAATTGGGTGGTCTAATAGGTTCGCCTGCTCTTTAGAGAGAGTCGGTAGGGTGATTTTGTTAAGCCAGTTTTCTATCTGAATTGGGGTGATATTGTTGTCCTCCCTATAGATAGCTTGAAAAAAGTCTTTAAAAGCTAATCTTATTTCTGGGTCTGAAGTCGCTGTACCAGAATTCGTTATTATAGAAATGATATTATTACGTTTTTGATCTGTTCTGGACTTCCAGGCTAACAGTTTGCCTGCCCCTTCGCCAAATTCGAAATTAGCTAATTTACTAGCTTCCCACCTCTGCAGGATTCGCTGATTTAGTACAGAAGCCATTTGTCCTTTAAGTTTCGTGAGCTCCTCCTGTTTGGTCTGTATAGCATAGTCTGAGCTGTTGTTTGTATTTTCTAAATATGATTCAGCTTTTAGTATATTGGCCTCTATCTGTGAAACCTCTTGAGTATATTGCTTCTTACGGTATGAAGTTTTGTTCTTGACAATCCCTCTCAAAGAACATTTGAATGCATCCCATACTAAACTGTGTGACGCCGAGCCAATGTTGGTTTTAAAAAATTCTTGCGTCTCGACCTTAACATAGTCCAGATCCTCAGGGGATGTAAGGAACGATCTGTCAATTGTCCAAGACCTTGTCACGGTGTGAGACTGTAGTTCAAGGTCTAAACATACTGCCGAATGGTCGGACAGGTGTGATGGTAAATAAGTTATATCCCTTACTGACTTTTCCAAGCACTTGTTAACCAATATGAAATCGATCCTTGATCTGTGTCGATACTTATAATTTCGAAAAGAGAAGCCCCTTTACATTTAATTATGTGCAGGGGACGCAGAGTAGGTGAGGTTTATCCAAGGTTAAGAAGAGATGAGTCCTGTTCAGTGAAAAATTGGAGATAGGCTTCAGTATATTATATACTTAAGTAGTGTGTTAAGTTTTTGATGACTGTTATTAATTTACTGTTGGGTAATAGTGGTTAATAACATTTTTTATTATATTTTACCACAGATTCAACTGCAGATTATTTCAAGATTTTAGGATGCCAAGCAAAGAAAGAGTGAGAAAGGCTGCAAAACGTCAAAGACAGCAGGACCATGGAATAATGCAGCAGTCCTCTAACAAAAAGATTTGTCAAGTCACCAAGAAAGCACCGGGTAAGAGTCCAAAAACAGTCATAAGAAATATGTCTAGTAAAAAAAATATTACTACAGAAAATGTTTCAGTCCAGAAAAGGAGAAACAATTCAAATGGTAAGGAAAGGCCAATGAGAAATGTTACTGCTAGAGTAAGAGATAACTCTATGCATGAAAGTAGAAGGAAACAACAGTTTAGGGACATTCGTAAACGAATGTTCCGCAACAGGATAATTGGGAATTTGTTAAAAAATATTAAGAAAGGTCAACAGAAAGTGGTTTTTTATAAGAGAAAAAAAATAGTTGAGAAAGTTATTGATCAGGCATTTGAAATTAAACGTAAGTTATTTATTTTGACAATCAATAGAATTAGGAAGCTAAACAAGGCAATTTATGATTTCAAAAGAAATAGTAGATGGAAGAGAATAGTTAATCGTAGTAATTTTTGTGAAGTTTTTTCTGGAGAATGGATGCATAGTTCAAGCTCTGAGGCATTTTTTAATGAGGAGAGTTATTTCCAGGATAATGATTTGGTGCATGCAGTTGACACCAGTGGTCGAGCTTATGAAGTGAAAGATGGTTGTCCAGTTGAAAAAGAAAAACTTGTGAGAACAGAGATAGAAGAGGTGTTAGGTAAGGAGGTTTTAGGGAGACGTCCTAAGGGTCCTGTGTACACCTGGAAGTGTAGTAGTATTTGCAGTGTACGACAGGATTCCATCAATTTGCTTTGTGATTTTATACGGTCATTTAATAAGAAAAGTTTGAAGCAGAAAATGAAGTTGTTGCAAGAATTAGATCCTTGCAGAGTGAGAGAAGTGATAGGTTTGCATGGTCATTCACTGGCTTGTCTTTCCAGGAGAGTATGCCAGAGTGTTTTTCACCATTTCAGGATGCTAGCAGTGCATCATAATAAAGTGAGGAAATTAGTTAGAATGTTGTATTATGCTAAGAGTCCAGCAATTATGCTTAAACAATTATGCGCTGCTCTTTTGCATGGTTCTGAAATAGATGTGAAGAATATATGTGAAGAAATTGAGTTTTGTTACTTTGGAAGTAAAGAGGAGAATGTTGAAATTGACCAAGAAGAAGAGAGTAATGTGGAAGATAGTGTACAGGTTTCCAGTACAGATAATTTCCAGAGGGAAATTGCGACGTTTGAGGTGAAATCAAGTGAGAGGCCAAATTTCACTTGTGTGTGTTGTCGACGCACTTATTATAAGAATCAGACTAAGTTAGTGGATTTATATGGAAAAAGTGAAAGGGAAAATAATAGTGAATGGAAGGATTTTACAACATACTTGATGGTAGAAAATTGTTTTGATTTGGGATTGGATCAACGTGTGTGTACTTATTGTTGTAACAAATTAAATCAAAACCAGATGCCTGCTAGAGCAGTTCATAATAATCTGGAATTGGTTGAGATTCCTTCTGAATTGAAGGATTTAAATACTTATGAATCTATTTTGATTCAAAGTATCCATCCCTTTCAGGCTATTGTAAGAATGGAGCCAAAGACAGGGAAATTGCCTCCATCAGATTTACAGAGAGGATTAAAGGGAAGAGTTGTTTATTTGCCTCTAGATTTGAAGAAAAACATTAACACAATTGGAGTAGAAAAAGTGGAAGAGGAACCTCTTGTTATCTTAGTTAATGGGGTTCCGACAAAGAATAAGAAAATATGGCAAGATTTAGTAGATGTTAGGAAAGTCAAAAGGGCAACATTGTATTTGAAAAAAAAAAAAATACTATAAAAATGTATATGTTGCAGAAGAGGAAGTAAGTGAGGAAGAGGATAGCGATTTGTGTGCTGGTCAAATTGAGAAAGTAGAACCCTGTACTAGTGAAGAAATATATGAACATTATAGTGTTCATCCTTTGCATTCCAAGGAAGTCATGGGGAATGCTATTGAGTTGTTTCAAATGAAACAAGCGAAAGGGAGTCCCATTAGTGTTTGGGAGGAAAGTTTGGAAGCTCGGTGTTTCCCACAGCTTTTTCCAACAGGTCAGGGAGGAAGATATGATGAGCGACCTCATCAAATTCCTGCTTCTGAATACCGGACTTTGCGATTGTATGCAGGAGATCCTAGGTTTCGACAATGCATTCCTTATTTGTTTCATCTCCTGTTTGAAAGCGATCTGTCTGGACTGTCATATGCAGTGAACCACATCTTGAAAAGTGGTATACACATGCAAAACATCTCGGCAAGTGACTTTATGGATAAAGTCAATGTCCAAGACAGTATTTTGGATTCTCACCTGATTAATCTCATGGCGTGTCAGCGTGGTACTAATGAGTACTGGTACCGTCGTCATGGTGATTTAAAATGTATGCTGAGGAACTTAGGAACTCCCACATGGTTCCTCACTTTGAGCTGTGCTGAGTATGGCTGGGAAGACTTACTTGAATTTCTATGAGAGGCAAATGCTAACGTAGAAAACATCGAATTCAAGACACCCGGAGAACTGTGCTCTTTGGATCCAGTCAATGTATGTAGGTACTTCAATCATAGATTTGAAGGTATGATGTCTTTCATCATGAATAAGAAGAATCCACCTCTTGGAGAGGTGTTGGATTTCTTCTTGAGGAAGGAGTACCAAGCAAGAGGTGCTCCTCATATACATATGTTGCTGTGGATCAAGGATGCACCTAAATTTGGAACAGATGCAGAAGACTCAGTGATGAGTTTCATAGAACAGTATTCTACGTGTGCTGTTCCAAACGCAAAGGAGAAAAAAAGCCTAAGAGAAAAAGTTCTACGTTTCCAAAGCCATCAATGTGGAAAGTACTGTCGTCGTAAATTCCGGAACAAAGACAAGTTCTACACCAAATGTCGTTTCGGCTTTCCACGATCGGTGATTTCTAAAGGAAGAGTGAACAGTTGATGTCTTCGCTGCGACATAATGTGATGAAGAAATCACCTAAAAACACATACAATTTAAAGAGGAACGAAGAGTCTAAGTACATCAACGACTACAACCCGGTGATTTTGTCCATGTGGAATGCTAACATGGATATACAGTTTGTGGCTGATAACTGTATGGCTGTGGCTCGGTATGTGACATCTTACATCACCAAAAAAGAGAAGACAGAATTGAAGGATATGTGGGAGGACATTTCCCATGAAAAGAGCCTCAGCAAGAAGTTGTACAGTTTCAGTCTGAAGATGTTGTCGCATCGAGAAATCGGAGCTTACGAATGTTCTGACCGGTTGTCTTCAGCAAGTCTCTATGCCAAGTCCAGGAGTATCGTTTGGGCGAGTGTTGGTCTTGCTGCAACGCGTAATCGAGTTCTGAAACCTGTGCGGGAAATTGAGTATTTGGCGGAAAAGGAGCCAAACAGTACCGACATTTTGAAGAGCAACATGTTGGATACATATTATCCAAATCGAAGCAGTCACCTCGAGAATGTTTGTCTGTATGAGGTTCTGCAAAATTACATATTCAAGAGGAACATCAAAGAAGATACTGAGAAAGGAGTGTATGCTGTAATAGGAAGTGAGGGATGTCTGGTCAAGCAAAGAAAATGCCACTTGATAAACCATCGAAAATTGAGTGGCGAATCTCCTGAAAAAAAGGAGTTTTTCTATTTAGCACTTTTGCAACTTTTTAAGCCTTGGCGTGCAGAAGAGGAACTGCTTGGAGATTTCCTTTGTTACGAAGACTCATTCAATGCTGCCAAGGAGACCATAGAATGTCCTGCTTTTCCCAAATATGTAGAAATGTTGAATGTGGAAATTGAGCAGGAAGCAACGATTGCAGCCGAGATTGCCAGAGACAGTTCTCAGGACAGTCAGAGTTCTGCTTCATTGAGTCCGGATCCACTAGGAGGACCTCTTATCGAAAATGAAGCTGCCACTGCTATGAATGAAGTGGAAAGAGCCATGGCACATGCTCAGGAGGATGCGGTTAACTTAGAAGAGTTGGAAAGACAACTCAACGTTGAGCAGAGGAAAATATATGACGAACTTACCATGCAAATTGATCATGGATTAAGTCATGACAAGAAAGAGTGCTCATGTACGTCGTTGAAGCCTGTCCGGCTGTACGTGAGTGGAGAAGCGGGAACTGGAAAAAGTTTCCTTATTAAAGCAATTTCATGTTATTTGCAGGAAAGGACAGAGTCATCGCTGTCTTGTGTTGTCACCGCTCCAACTGGACTGGCAGCACATAACATTAAAGGGATTACTTTACATTGTTTACTGATGCTGCCAGTGGAGCATGACAACAAATTAGAATATCACAAGCTATCTGGAGATGCTTGTTTTGAAGTTTCAAGAGTCTTGAGGAAAATGAAACTTCTTATCATTGACGAAGTAAGCATGGTTTCCAATGTCATGCTTGCCTTTGTGCATTTGAGAATGCAAGAAGTTCTCAAAACAGAGTATGATGTGTTATTTGGTGGCAAACACATCATTGTTTTCGGAGATCTTCTGCAGCTGACACCAGTGAAAGGGCAACCTGTGTTCAAAATGGTCACGCATGAAGATACCAGGAAGTGCTTAGGGAGCATTGGCAACGTCAATATATGGTTAAACTTCAATTATGCTGAACTGCATGAAAATATGCGTCAGGCAAAGGATGAAGTTTACAAGACTATTCTACAAGATGTTAGAATTGGAAAAGTGACCGAGCATGGGAAAGAAGCTTTACATGCACGATTACTGACAAATTTATATCCAGACGAAGATGTTGTGCCTGAGAATATTTTTCAGAAAGTTACTGAGAAAAAATCTGGAATACGTTTGATGCCAACTCTTGCAGAATGTGCCAAATTCAACAACAAAATGTTGCATTTAGAAAAGCAAGAGATTGTGAAACTGGAAGCTATTGACAGAGTAGAGCATATGGGATCAACAATTATTTTGTCTGAGAATCTGAAAACAAAATTGGATTCATTAGAGAAGAGTATATCTAAAACTGCGGGTTTTGAAAAGACTCTGAATGTGTGCTTGAACTGCCGTATAATTTTAAGAAGGAATTTACATGTTGAAAGAGGTCTGGTAAATGGATCAATGGGTAATGTTGTTGATTTTGTGAAATACAGAAATAGAGATGGAATTGAATTTTTAAAAATTAAATTTGATGGCATTGAGGAAGTACAGCTAATTGCTCGTTGTTCTGCTAGATTTTTGCTTGTAAAAGACTTATATGTTCGTCGTAAGCAGTTTCCTGTTTGCTTGGCATATGCGGTGACAATCCATAAATCGCAAGGTTTAAGTGTAGACTGTGCATTGGTGAATATTGGCAGTTCTGTGTTCAAGGAGGGTATGGCATATGTGGCATTGTCACGAGTTAGGACTTTATCGGGATTGTACTTGATTGAGTGTGATGTCACAAACATTTGTGCGGATCTAGATTGTGTTAAGGAATACAATAGGTTGAGAAGAGAGTATGCGCCACATTTGCCTCAGTATCCTTTGTTTGAGAAACGTGTGGTAGGCCGGAAACGAAGAAATGTGACCAATACTGGGGAGGTTGTAGCAAAAAGACGAAAAGTCGATGAACCTGAAATTATAAGCAGAAACAAAAAGGATTCTGTTGAAGATGTTGTTGGTTTTCAATTTGAAAACAGTTCTGGTGTCAACTGCTATGCTAATGTAGTGGTTAATGTTTTGTTTTCTCTAGAAAATGTAAAAGAAGAGATTGTGGTCAATTCTGATCAAAGATTTTGCAGTTTGTTAAATTCTGTGTTAGAGAAATGTAGCACTGATAGAACAAACATAGAAAGTGTGTCTGAAATTCGAAATCTGTTAGACAGATGTTCAGGCCAAACACAATTCTCTCAAAATAGTCAGCAAGATTGTCAGGAGTTTTTAATGTATATGCTTGATGTATTGCATGATGAAGGTGTAGATGTAGATCACCTGTTTGGGCTTTCTTATCAATGGCAGCATGACTGCGAGAACTGTAGGGTATCAAGTACTACTAGTGTAGACTCAGAAAGATTTATATATTTAACTTTGCCAGACAGTAAATCAGTCTCTTTTAATAAGCTAGTAAAAGCAGCTGATCACAACATGGAGTGTAGCCAATGTAAATCTGAAATGATGTCCACATTATTTATACGAACATATGGCCAGTATGTCATTTTAATGTTCCAACGATGTAGGCCTGATGGAACAAAATTGACAACTTTAATTAAAAATTTTGTGGCTTCACAGTTGTCAATATCAGGAAGGACTTTTGTAACTGTAGCAATTATATATCATGATGGTCCTTCAATAACATCAGGACATTATACAGCTTATTTAAAGTGTAGAAATGGCTGGTCATTCTGCAATGATTCTGTTTTAATTTTCAAAAAAAAATTGCCATATGACCTTAAAAACTCTTACCTGGTGTTTTTAAAACCAAAATTTTAGGGAAAGAATCTCGGGATGTGCTCTGAGGAATTTCAAGAAGTTCTCATGGCTCCTACACTATTTGGCCTTGAGGATAAGTGTAGTACAGAGACATAACTTTTTACCATAACACTGGACGTCATTGAGAAATACGTGCACTTTGAATGAGTTCAGAAAAACTATTTCTTTTTATAAGCTAATTGAAGCAGCCAATCAAAACATGGAGTAGAGGGAATGTAAGTCTGCAATGCTGTCTACTGTTTTACATATCTTTGTGATTAAAAGTGATGTAGAGAATTAAATATTTGTACTAGTCATAAAGGTAGTGTAAGTCTGCTTCATAGTAAGCAGTATCAGTGTGATAGGAAATGTAGAACATGATTGAGCAAGAAGGGGAAGATATTACTAGTCCAGGATTGTGTAAATGATCTTCAACATTTTAATTCTGAAAGTTGCGGAAATGCGAAAAGACGGGATTGGCTTACAAGAAATCCAAGAGTTATAAATGGGTCTGACAAGATTTGGCCTTGTGGAAACTTGTGGTAGAGAGCAAGAAGTCATTTATTGTATGTAACATGTTTTTGAAAACGATGGAGGTTTTCTTTCAGAAAGTGGCGGGTTGAAAGTAATAACAGCACAACAGAGTGTAAGCTGTTCATAGGACATCCTTGGCCGTCATGGAAAGTAAGTTAACTTTAAGGAGTTCTGAATTCTGATTTGTTATGTTGTATGGGTTTTTTAAACACAATCATTTTGATTGTGTTTTTTTTCCCCCGCTGTTATATGATGAATACCTTCAAGTCACTGTTTTTAGTGAAATTTGATACATTCTGAGAACAGCAAAAATAAACCATTTAACATGTATAATTAATTCTGTTCTGTTTGCATTTATGATGTACATGTAGAACTGTGTAGGAGGCATGGAGAAGGTGAGGCTTCTGTAAGTGTCAAAGTTGTTGCATACAGTGAACACATTCACACATCGGTCCACTCTTCCTTGGATGTGGTGGAGGTGGTGGGGAAGCACCAGCTGAAGCTACTAAAGAAGCCATTGCTCACTGGTAACAAAGGGTCTTTCTCTCACAATGATGAAAGTCAGAGTGAGGAAAGAAAGAGGGATTTTCATCATTTGGGAAAAACAATAGTTCTCAACCAATGAAAAGTGTTCATTTTAGATTATATGACCTAGTCTTACATCATTAGGAAACCAAAAGTGAAATGAACCAATGAAAAGTGTTATTACCAAGTCACATGACCTGCTGTGTTTACGTTACACGCTTTGCAGGGCCTTCCGGTTTGCTTCCAGAAACCTGTGCTTTGCGACTCGGTAAGCGTACCAGTTCGCTAACGTAGTACGTCATATGACGTATCACGCGACAACGCGAAACGTCATGCGGACGGGAGGCGTCACGATGTTGTTTTCTAACGCGGCAGTTGCGGTAAAGAAACGTTTACCGGCTCGCGGTCTATTTCGCGGCATCAAGGTCAGCTAACGGGAAGCTTCCCGATTCGCGAAGTGGGAACGAAGAAAAAAATAAAAAAAAAAAAAGTTATTAATAAACATATAAAATATATTTTGGGATTTAAAGAAGAATACATTTTACAGCTACAGATATTTGCTATTAAAAAACCATTGAAATTCACTGAAAAAACCATAGGTTATAGATTATATATAGTTAGGAATTAGCATTTACAAAACCTTGAAAATTCACTGAAAAAACCATAGGTTATAGACCATATATAGTTAGGAATTAGCATTTAAAAAACCTTATTTTACTCACACAAAACCATTGAAATTCCATATATAGTTAGTTGCACTAACTATATATCGCGCACCCGCAATCCACTGCTGATGATGTCACATATTACATCATTCATGACATGGTCAGTGACATCACTGATGACATCACTGATGACATCTCAAATGACATCACTGATGACAACATCCAGTGATTATGTGTTTCTGTAAAGTTTAAATATGTTTTACATATTGAAGAATGAGTGGATGTATAAGTGTCTGAATGAAGGTTTTAGTAGGTGCGTGATTGACTGTATGAGTGAGTGATTAAATGCGTCTTACTAAATGCACGGGTTAGTGACTAAACTGTCTGAAAGTGTGCATCAGTATGTCTGTTGTTGTGCAAGCTGCTGCATGTGTTGATCAGTAGCTATATAAGTAGCTATATGGGTTATTGATTGGTTGCACAAGTATTTGTATGGGAGACTGAGTGTGTGTATGGCTGGCTGGGAGGTGTGTGACTCTGTGCAGATCAATGTGTACTTGTATCAGTGATTCTATAAGAGAGTAAGTATGTGTTAGTATATGTTTGAAAATGTAAGGTACTCTATGTTTAACTGTGTAGATTAGAAAATGGAAGTGTGATTGATTCTTTACAGGACTGACTAGGTGTGTGAGTAACTCCACGGATGAGTGGCAGAGTGTGAGTGTCTGTATAGGTGTATGAGTGCATATGATAGTGTTGTAAAGATGAGTGATTGTATGTATGAATGATTGTATGGGTGAATGAGTGAATGTGTGTGTAGACGTAGGAATCAGTGAGTGCGTATGTAGTAACTAGTATTGGTGTGTCAATGGTTTCAAAAATTATACTCTGTATTTAACACTGGGTGTAACAGAGGTTATATTAAAGTGTGAGGAGATGCATTGTATTGTCACATTAATGATATCATCATTGATGTGACCATTGATGTCAAATGAGATATCATCAGTGATGTCATTTGAGATGTCATCAGTGATGTCATCAGTGATGTCACTGACCATGTCATGAATGATGTAATATGTGACATCATCAGCAGTGGATTGCGGGTGCGCGATATATAGTTAGTGCAACTAACTATATATGGAATTTCAATGGTTTTGTGTGAGTAAAATAAGGTTTTTTAAATGCTAATTCCTAACTATATATGGTCTATAACCTATAGTTTTTTCAGTGAATTTTCAAGGTTGTGTAAATGCTAATTCCTACTATATATAATCTATAACCTATGGTTTTTTCAGTGAATATATATATATATATATATATATATATATATATATATATATATATATATATATATATATATATATATATATATATATATATATATATATATATTCCTACTGGCGGTCGTCAGTAGGTAGTTACAGTTAGGACCTATTATCCATAGGAAATTCGTAACATTCTTTTCCCAATACTTTGGCACCGGTTGTCGAATCTTCATGAAATTTTCTAAACTTGTGGGGCGCTCCGGTCTGCTCCTATCCTGAAATTTACAGGTTAATTGGTCAAGCAGGGGCTGAGAAAAAAGGGGGGTCCCAATACATGTTTTCTCCATGTTCATTCCCATAGGAAACTTTAGACACAGCTACAGCCCGAACTGCTGAACGGAATTACACCAAATTGGGCAAAAAGGTAGCTCTTGGTTCAGAAAGAGACCTTTTATTAAATGGTGTAATCCGTTCAGTAGTACCTGAGAAATTAAAAAAAAAGAGGTGAAAAAATGCATTTCCAATAGAAAACTTTAGATACGGCTACAGCTTGAACTGCTGAATGGAATTACACCAATTTGGCATGAAGGTAGACCTTGCCTCAGAAAGAACACTTTTTCTTGAATGGTGTAAATCCGTTCAGTAGTTGCTGAGAAAATCAAAAAATAAAATATATAGAGGCACGGAGGATCCGCGCACCCTGCCGATCACAAGCTGCATTCTAATTGGCTGTCGACACTCCAAACCAGGAAGTGTTGGCAGTCATCTTGTGCCACTGGGAGAACAAAGGCACATGAAAACAGTAAAACTAGCGCAAAAAACGAGAAAACTGGGCAAGGTAGAAACACCCTGACACCCTAGGCCTGCTCCGGGGGCCCCACAAGGACCAACTGGGCCAAACAAAGCATTATTTTTTTTTTTAAATCGAGGATGAGCGGAGGATCCGTGGATCCGGCCGCGAAAATTAAAAAAATGAAGCACGGTCTCCCATGCTTCGTTTCGTTGAAGTGCACGGTGGGCCGGGTCCTGGGGGCTGTAAAAAATGTGTAGGGGGGGCCCAATCCCCCTACATAGCCCCAGGGACCGCCACCCCCGGGGCTTGTTTTTTTAAAGTTGGGGGCCTCTAAGACCCCCCAAGCCCTGGGGACCACCACCCCTGGGGCTCTGATTAATTAGGATTGCGGGGCACACTGTCCCCCCCCAGCCCCGGGGACTGCCACCCCAGAGACACCAGGGACCTTCAGGATTCAATGGGACTTAATCCCCCAACTTAAAATGCACCAGGGGCGTGTTTGCACAGTGGTGAAGGGAGGCGGAGGAGCCTTAAGTGACATGTGTGCAATCACACCCTGTGGCGCGTTGTAAGTTGGGGAATTAATTTCTCTTCAATCCTGAGGGTCCCTGGGGGCCAACTAGTCCACCAGGTACCTCCAGTAAGTGCCACAGAACTGTGTTGCAGAGTGGTGTATAAAGGGGCATGGCCTCTAAACACCTATCTGCAACGCAGCTCCCTGGCGCTTACTGGAGGTACCTGGTGGACTAGTTAGCCCCCAGGGACCCTCAGGATTGAAGAGGAATTAATTCCCCAACTAAAAATGCACCACAAAGCGTGTTTGCACACATGTCACCTCAGGCCCCGCCCCCTTCCTTCAACACTGTGCAAACACGCCGCCCAGGAGCGATTTGTAAGTTGGGGAATTAATTCCCCTTGAAAACTGAGGGTCCCTGGAGGACAACTAGCCTACCAGGTACCTCCAGTATGCACCAGGAAACTGCGTTGCAGAGAGGTGTTCAGAGGCCACGCCCCTTTTTACACCACTCTGCAACGCAGCTCTGTGGCCCTTACTGGAGGTAAGTGGTGGGCTAGTTGGCCCCCACGGACCCTCAGTACTCAAGGGGACTTAATCCTCCAATTTACAATGCACCAGGGGGTGCGTTTGCGCAGTGGTGCAGGGAGGGGGCATGGCCTGATGTCACAAGTGTGGAAACGCTCCCTGTGGTGCATTTTAAGTTGGGGAATTAAGTTCCCTTGAATCCTGAGGGTCCCTGGGGGCCAACTAACCCACCAGGTATGTCCAGTAAGTGCCACAGAGTTGCATTGCAGAGAGGTGTAAAATGGGGCATGGCCTCTGACCATCTCTCTGCAACGCCGCCCTGTGGTGCTTACTGGAGGTACATGGTGGGTTAGTTGTACCCAGGGATTCACAGAATTCAAGGAGACTTAATCCCCCAACTTAAAACGTGATACAGGGCGCCTTTGCGCCGTGGTAAAGGGAGGGGGTGGGCCAGAGGTAACCTGTGCAAACCCGTCCTGTGGTGTGTTTTAAGTTGGTTAATAAAGTCCCCTTTAATCCTGAGAGTCCCTGGGGACAAGGAGCCTTACCTCTAAGTGGTATTATGCGGCGGCTTTCCTGGTGCTCGAGCATGCCGTAGCTGCCTCTGCCCACACTCCTCCAGGCAGATGACTGCTCCGCAGGTGGGGAATTCCCTTATCCACCGCTTTTACTTTTACTCTCACCCCTACCAGGCTCATTCGGGACTCTTGTGTTGCTGCTCCACTCCGCTCCACACTGCCCTGTTCATGAACTCTAATTTCCCCCGCTGGGTCTCGCCGAGCTCCAAGCGTGCGCCGTCTACGTTGGCTCTCCTGACTCCTCCCCTGACCTCCAGGTGCTGCTACTGCCTCGCGGCTCTGCACTGCTCCCGTTCGTGGAACTCCACTCTTCCCCACTGGGTCTCGCCGAGCTTCAAACCTGCGGCGTCTGCGTTGGCTCTCCTGACTCCGCCCAGCACCTCCAGGCACTGCTACTGCCTCTGCCTCTGTGCTCGTGGCTCCACTTTCCGATGTATCCCGGCCAGACCCAGTCATCTCGTCGTTTCCCGATATTTTTTTCTCCAGGTACTAACTTCGTTTTGAGTGCCTCATAGTTATATTTAAAAGGCTTAGCATTTCCTGCTTTCTGTGCTTTCTGTGCTATTTTGTACAGCCATTTTGCTTAGAAGCTCATGACAGAGATCCTATCCGGACGCCATCTTTTCCCCTCTCCTATCATATACACTCATACACCTATATAGACACTCACACACCACCACTTATCCATAGAGGTGCTCACACACCTGGTCAGTCATGCAGATATTTAACCAAACTCCCATTTACTTATCTATACAGTTATGCACACACTAGCTCATTTACTCATACAAATACTAGCACATTCTTCCGCTCTTATACAATCACTGATACAAGCACACACTCATCCATACATCCACTCTCATTTATTTATTTTATTTTAAGAACTTGTAGAGCGCGACTGTCACCATTACAGGCATCCTGGCGCTAATAGAATTCAAACCCAGATAGAAAACGAAGCAGTAGGGTAAACCAATGGAGAGAGGTTAGCCAGGGAAAAGCCAGGTTTTTACCTTTTTCCTAAACTGCAGAAGTTCATTAGTGGCCCTAATCTCGAGGGGGAGAGTGTTCCAGAGTCTGGCGGCAGTCACCTGAAAGGATCTACCACCAGCTCTGACCTTCCTAAATCTAGGAAAAGACTACCAGTTTAGCATCCGATGAACGGAGGTGTCTGGAGGGAGAGTACCAGACAAACTTGGACCTTAAAGGGGCTGGGCCGCATCCGTGGAGAGCCCTGAACACTATACAGAGGGCTTTAAATTGGATCCTTTGTCTAAGAGGAAGCCAATGTAATTGTGCCAGGGCGAAAGGTCCGTGAGATCTCCTAGGCAGCCCCAATGCCAATTTAGCCGCCGCAGATTGGACCCTTTGGAGTCTGTCCAGTAGATACTCAGGGGACCCGAGCAGGAGGGCGTTACAATAGTCCAACCTGCTCAAGATGGTACATCTAACCACTTGTGCACGGGCATGGAGGGGTAAGAGGGGCAGAACCTTCCTGAGTGAGCGAAGGATGGCAAAACAGCCGGCCGATGTTTTCTGTACGTGAGTGTCCATACTGAGCCCGTGGTTCAGCATGACTCCTAGGTTGCGGACAAAGTCCGCAGGCCGAACGGTGGAGCCGGATTCCGGGGGCCAGAAATTGTTGGGAAACGGACGAGGGATCCTTGTTCCAGCACTAAAGAGCACTTCAGTTTTCCCGGCATTAAACTGAAGCGAGTTAGCCTTCAACCAGCTTGCCGTAGTCCTTAAGCAGTTATGTAGGACCTCCACAGAGATAGATTCCTCTCCTTCCAAGGAGAGGATCATCTGCGTGTCATCGGCATAGTTAACAATTTGAATGCCGAATCCTTTAATAAGCAGGATGAGTGGCCTAAGATAAACATTAAAAAGAATGGGGCTGATGGCAGAGCCCTGAGGCACACCATGCTGGACCGGGGAGAAAGGAGATTGAAAAGGAGGCATTGAAACCGCCTGCTGCCTGTCCTGCAGAAAAGAATAGAACCAATTCAGTGCCGAGTCTCTCACCCCTGCCTCAAACAACCGCCTCAGCAAGATCTTATGATTAACTGTGTCAAAGGCGGCAGACATATCAAGCAGAATCAAAAAAGAAGCCTGATTTCTGTCTGCACGCCTTTGAAGTTCATCCATGGCGGTGATGAGAGCAGTCTCGGTCCCATGGGCCGCCCGAAATCCGAATTGATCCTCGTCAAGAAGGAGAAGTTGTTCCAGGTGGGCGGAAAGAGTGTTACTAACCACCCGCTCAACAATCTTGGCGGGAAACGGCAGCAATGAAATGGGCCGGTAGTTTTTTGAACACTCAGGATCCAACGAGGGTTTTTTTAGCAGGGGGGAGACTAACACCCGTTTCCAACGAGCAGGGACGGTGCCAGTCACCAGGGATTGATTGCAGACGAGATGGAGCGACGGAAAAAGCTCGTCTGCAAATTCCTTCCATATTTTTGGGGGGACTGGGTCCAAAGGCGAGCCAGAAACAATCCCACTCGCTATATTAGAGAATTTTTCAAAAGTAAGCGGCAGGAACTTGAGCAAAGATCTATCCAGAGCCAAAGCCGAGTTGGGTGCCAGGTTAACCGATGGGACAGGGCCAGGTTCCTGAGGGGAGTCACTGTCAAGGGGAGTGTCCAAATCTTTAAGAATCAGATCGATTTTTTCTTTAAAGAATATGGCGAGATTGTCACACAGGTCTTGGGAAGGGACAATCACATTCTTGCAGGCGTCCGACTTGGTAACACTGTTTAAGATGTTAAAGATACTCCTGGCATTATTGGTGGTATTACATATCAAAGAGGAGTAGTAGTCAGCTTTAGATTTTTTAATAAGATTTTTATAGACAAGGATCTTAGTTTTCCATATTTCTTTTGCGGATTCATTATAATCGCGTCTCCATTTCCTCTCTGTTTGTTTACAGTCCAGTTTAGCTGTTTTGAGATCGTCGTTGAACCAAGGAGCAGAATCTCTACCTCTAAAGATGCGATTTTTTAGAGGAGCACTTGAGTCAAACGACCGATGAAATACTGGTGTAAAAGGAATTATAATTTTCATCCGCACCCTTGTTTACATCAAAAAGCGACTCGAGATGGAACAGTTCGCCAGAAGAGTGTAGTCGTGACAGCGCTTTCCAATCTCTGCATTTGATTTCTCTAGTTGGGGCCGGTACCTTATGCGAATCATGTTTCTTATATAGGAAGAATTGAACTAAGGAGTGGTCTGTCCAGTCCATTGGCAGGGTGTCTCCCATGACCACCAAATCTGGTCCCGCAAAGACCAAATCCAAAAGATGGCCGGCTTTGTGGGTAGCTGTAAACACCCGTTGTGAGAGACCACAGCTGACACAGGTTTGCACAAGGTTTTCAAGAGCAGAATCAAGTGTACCATTACGCCAAAGATTAAAGTCCCCAATAATAAGTAACTTTTGATGGGATATGGCGATATTGGTCAGGGTGGTAGTTAACGCTTGTTAACGCGAGATTTCTGGTCTATTATTATCTTACCAGATCCCAGCTCAGGTCGACTGAATCGTTGGTACCTGTCATTGAGTAAAAGGCAATCCACTTCTAGGTTAGTCAAGAAAGAACTTACACCACTCTAAAGAACCACTTACCACTGGAAAAGTTTAAAAAGTTTTAATTTAAAGCCAAAAGTATCTGGAGATACAAACATCTCAGAATAAGGTTCAAAAGATATATAGGTATCAATATAAAAAGGTACTCTCTGAATGCTCTCAATCGACAAAAGGAAATTAACAAAAATATCTCAAATACCATGAGAGTTGCAAGAATCGCTGTGAGTTGCAACTTGAGAGTCATTTACAGAAAGGAAAAGTTCAGGTTAGTCTGTCCCTACACTAGACTAAGTGACATCCCTACTTAACAAAATCTTAACCTAAAAAGGTGTCAGCAGTGGTGACTTCCAAAGAAGATCACACACTTCTCTTAGTCTTTGTCTCAAAGTCGAAGTCTTTCAATTCTCCCTCTGCCTACCCTTCCGCTCCCCTAGGCTCCTCAGATCATCTGCCCTAACTCCACCCCGGGGTGCTTTCCCTAATACAAAATCACATTTCCAATAGGAACGCCCCTTGAGACGCCTCTCACGTGGTGCAGTTTTGAGCGGCAAATTCCGTGCTGGTGCTCCTCGGGACTCTTCATTAAAGTTGACCTTGCTTCCCAGGCTTCTCTCCGATCAGGCAGTACCCCCTAAAATTCCTGAAGACTCCTACAGGCCTGTGCCTGGCGCCTCTGAACAAAGGCCTATTCATTATGTCTGATTTAAGTCCCCCTTTGCACCTGCAAAAAGACACTCTCTCGGTAGGCCCCAAATTCCAGCATCTGCCATATCTAGAAACCATAAAACATCTTTGAACAGACCTATCGTCCATGCTCTGTGCGACCTCTCCTTAACGAGCTCATGCAGATCAAAGTAGCGACTTCATCTATTCAGGCCTACTAGCTTTACATGAAACAGGCCTCTGCAATATGCACATTAAATTTATTTGTTTAAACAGTATTCTAACTAACACACATTACTATAAAGTAACACATCTATTTAAAACATACTTCAATTCCATGGCTAATAATACTTTGCATTAAAATGACATTAGAATCCAAGTCACTTAAAAGTGTAGCAGCATCTTTCGTTTCTTGTGAAATGCCATGTGGCCTACACATTTTCATGGTTTGCAGAATTACATTTCGTTTTCACTTAGCCATCTAACATGTGACTCCAACATCATTTTAACATTTCTACATCTCTACATTAGTTTTTCACACTTACATATGCATCTCTATTCTATTTAGACACTCATGTATATATTTTTCTCTATATAAGTTGACACTCTAGTATATTCCACACTAAGCTAATACTACGTGCTTGTAAATATGGTGCACTTCTACATTTTCAGATTTGTGCTCTCTCAATCCCCCCTTTGATGACTTACAGTAGTCATCATCATCACAACACCCTCTCTAAGGTACAGAGTATCAAACTGAAGTCGTTGCAACCTTCCCTCGTTTCATCTCCTCTAGAGCCCTCAGACTCCGGTATTGATTCTCCTGCATCTCAGCTAATCTCCTTCCCTGCTCTCGCATAGATCTTTGCAACCTGTTTGCTCTATACCATTTGTACAGTTTCACCAATCCCCACAAAGCGATTATACAAATCACTATTATGATGATAGGTTTCAATATGTACCAAATGATATTCTTTCCCAGATTGGCAAACCAACCTCCAACTTTACCCATTCCTTGACCTACTTTTTCCCACACTGTTACCTTAGTCAAATCTTCTATCTCATGGTGTATTTCAGTAATGTTTCGAATGTACCTTTCTAGAGGTTTTGAATTGTCTGGAATGTAAGTGCAACATTCCTGGACCTTCAAAGCCTTACAGACTCCGCCCTCTTTGGCTAACAGAACATCTAGAGCAAGTCGGTTCTGAAGAACCTTTGCCCTTATCGATTGCATCTCTCCCTCCACCAGCATTAAAGATCTAGCAGTACTGGCGGATAGTCTATCT